>NW_005871116.1:1764530-1970562 GCF_000147115.1 Myotis lucifugus
TGCGCGGCCCGCGCCGGGAGGGGGACGCGCCCGGACGTTGAGGGGGCGGGGCCAGCGGGCGATTGGAAGGGGCAGAGCCCACGCGCGGGAAAGGTGGGCGGGACGAGCCGCGGGCCTCTGGGTGGTGGGTTGTGTTTGTGGGTGGTGGCGTTTCCACCCGCGCCTGCGCAGACGCCGCCGAGCCGCCCGCGGGCCAGCTTCTCGCTCCACCCCTTTCCTGCGGGCGCTCTCCCGCCCGAGCCCACTCTCTCCGCCAATCAGCCCTCTGCCAACTCTCTCGGCCAATCGGGACGCGCTGCGCCCGAGGAGCTGCGGGGATTGGCTGCGGCCGGGGGAAGGGCTGGGATTCCATTTGGCGTTGGAGCTGCCCTAAAGAATCCAGCTGGAACCGGTCGGAGGCCACGCCGCCGGGGCTGCGGGCTGGTGTTTGAGGGGCTGCTGGGAAGGATTGTGGTGGGCGTCTTGCAACGGGTCTGCCCCTTTTCCTAATTGCACATAAGACTAGGCCACCGCCCTGGCCCGCTGTGCTCAGTGGGGTGAGCTCGGTCCCATGCACCAAAAGGCACGGTTGGATACCTGGCCAGGGCACAGGTCCAGGTTGCGGGTTCGAACCCCAGTAGGGTGCATGCAGGAAGCAGCCTATGGATGTTTCTCTCCCTCTCCCTTCCTCTCTCTAAAATCAATTTAAGAAAATCTTAATCACATAAATGTAGACCTGTTCATTATTGCTCATAGGACTAGACCTTCTTTATTATTCATTCAACCAACACTTGTTGCATGGCTGATACTTACAAGGCTGGTGTAGGGGCTGAGGAGACCTTCCCAGGACCAGCTGCATAATTTGCAGGGCCTAGTGCACACGGAAAATGCAAAGCCCCTTTCTTAGAATTGGTTCGGCATTGAAAGAGAGCAGTAAGCTAAGCGCTGAGCCCATCTAAGCACAGGGCCCTGTCGCAGTCCCTGCTGACCACCGAACAAAAAGCTTAGCTCAGAGGAAGAAAGAGGTGGGCAGCCTTTGAGACAGTTAGTGGGTAGAGGAGGCTGGCCAAGTGCAGCCTTTCCAGATAAGGTTGGAAAAGTAGGACGAGACCAAAGGGTTAAGGATATTAGCAATTTGGACTTTATTCTATGTATAGGTAGGGTTAGCCTTTGAAGGCTTTTACCTGGACAGTGGGTCCTGAAAGCAATGTTTGATGACTATTGATCTGGCGTTGGAATGTTGAGCACATCGGAGGGCAAGGGGAAGGAGGGAGAAATGGGTGCTGTTGGCAACAGTTGCTCTTGGACCAGGGCTGGGGAAGCAGTTATGGAAATGGAGGAAAATGCTCCTGTTATAAGAGGAGACTCAATGGCAGTGCACACCCTAGTGTTTATCCATCCTGCTGCTTAGATCCACTTGGTCTGGCACCCTCTTTGATCCTCCGCAGTCCTAGCACTATCAGTGACTGGCTTTTGGACTTTGGGCAGGTTACTTCATCTTTCCTGGCTCCAGGTTCCTCGCCTGTAAATGAGGGAGCTGGACTGCAGTGATGCCAAGGTTCTGTCAAGCCCAACATGGTTCTGAATCTGTGACCCTTACTTTTCACCTAGCTGCTAGCACCTACCACCTACGACCAACCTAGCACCTACCACCAACATTCATTCATGGGTTCGCTGAATATTTCCCGAGTCCCTACTGTGTGGCAGGTCGTATATTAAGCTGGGAAATACACCATGGAGTCTGACAGATGTCTACTTTCAGTAGTCGCTGATCCTTTCTGGCCAGGAACTTTGCCTTACAGCAGCTGCTAATGGTGACCTATAGAAGAAACTTAAGCATAGCTTTTAATTTCTGTGGAATGTTATAACGTGAACATCCTCAAGGTCCTTGCTAATTTTTGCTGTTCTAACACTTTGTAACTCCTTAGATATTAGGAAAGAAGAAAAGGAAGAAGTCACATAATACAGGTTTGAAGCTTAGATGTAGGGTGGCGTGTCAATGATCCACTTGACTGAAAAATGAATCCAGAAAACCAGTTTGGGATCAAAGTCTTTGAGTTTGGTCTTGTATATGTGAAATTTCAGACCTCTTTCCTTTCCATTTCACAGATAAGATCTCAAATTTTTGGATCTCCCCATTTCCACATACAAACTTACCCACATTGACATCTTCTCAGTTAGGGTAGCCCTTTGTTCTCTGGTATCTTTGGACCCCATCCCTCCTGCTTTCTCAAATTCTCACTCTACTGGATTTTCCTCTTCATTATTTAAACATGCTCATATCTATAACATCTTGATATTTTTTCCAGCCCTTAAATGACTTGGTCTTTATGCAACATTTGAAATGCTTATCATTTACTCTTGAGATTTTTTACTTTGGCTTCCAGCAAACCAGTCTCTAATGGTGTTCCTCCCATCGCTCTGTCCCCTTTTGGGTTCTTCCTAAGCTTGTCTTCAGGATCTATCCTTCCCTTCCCTTCCCTTCTCTCTCTCTCTCCACTCTTCTGCATGAGTTCATCCAGTATTGTGTAATGAAAAGAGCTTGGACTTTGGATTTAAAGACCTTGGTTCAAACCCCAGCTTCACCATTTATTAGCTTTGTCAACCTGGGACTAGTTCTGTAACCTTTCTTATTCTACTTTTTCATTTATAAAATACTAGAGGTCCAGTGCACGAATTCATGCACCAGTGGGGTCTCTTGGCCTGGCTTGTGGGATTGGGCTGAAACTGGCTCTCCGACATCCCAAGGGGTCCTGGATTGCAAGAGGGTGCAGGCCAGGCCTAGGGACCCCACTGGTGTAGGAATGGGGCTGGGGAGGTATGCAGGAAGTTGGCTAGCCAGGGAGGGACCATGGGAAGGCTTCAGGGCATGTCTGGCCTGTCTCAGTCCCGAGCAGTCGGACCCTAGCAGCAAGCTAACCTACTGGTTGGAGCATCTGCCCCCTGGTGGTCAGTGCACGTCATAGCAACTGGTCGACCAGTCAACTGTCTGCCCCCTAGTGGTCAGTGCATGTAGTAGTGAGCGTTTGAGCAGCTTTAGCATATCATTAGCATATTACACTTTGATTGGTTGAACAGATGACCAGACACTTCGCATATTAGGCTTTTATTATATAGGATATTAGCTACCTTGTAAAGTTGTAAATATATGTACAAATGCCTAAACATGTGCCCATTATAACGTATACACTTGGCAAATATTAGCCCCTTTCCCCTTACATGACTTTAGCTACTACCAGCATCTTTAGCCCAGACTGCCTCATGAGCTTCAGATCCTTTTTTCTAACTTTCTGTTGAGACTTACACATACAACACGTCAGTGGAGAGCAAATTATATTTGGTCGCCTTGTATGGGCCAGGCACCCTACTAGGGTAAATAAAATGGTAAATAAAAGGTATCTCACTCCCCCGCACCCGCAAGGGGCATAAAGTTTATACACAGAATTCTACAAGAATCTGGAAGGTCTTAACTCAGCCTAAGAGGAGTTAGGGAAAGCTTTCTGGAAATGTCTTGAGCCAAGCCTTAAAGAATGGGTTAGTATTCGCGAGAATGAGCAAGGGTGAGGAAGAAATTCCATAAAGGTACGGAGCAATGAAACACCAGCTCTGAGTCCCTAGAGAAGGAGACAGAAACAGTGGGAGGGGAGCTAGAGAGGTAGACAGGGAGAAAGACATCGAAAGTATTACATCCATGCTTAGGAACTTGGCTCTTATCCCATACATGCTGGGAAGCCACCAAAAGGAGAAAATGATATGCTTTGCAAAGATTATGATCAGGAATTTCTTGGAAGAAACACAAGCAGGGAATAAATATCTGAAAGATACTGAACCTTATTAGAAATTAGAAAAATACAAATTAATGTAATAGGGAAATAGCCTTTTATGTCCACTAAATTGGCAAAAATTAAGAAGTCCTGGTAAACTTCTAATTTTTGAAAACTATTATACACCAAGTCTTCATTAGGCTAAACATTTACCAGGTATTACAATAACTCCTCCATCCAATGTCATAGTTGTCAAATATCAACACGTGTTCCGAAATCATTTTGGAATTGTAACTCTTATTCCCTGGTTATACACTGAATGTTTATGTTCTCAAGAAATTTATATGTTGAAGCTCTACCCCTTCCACCCCCCGATATGATAGGATTTGGAGATGGGGCTTTGGGAGGTAATTAGGGTTAGATGAGGGCATGGGTGGGGGGGAGCCTGATCTGATGAGATTATAGAAGAGACCCCAGAGACCTCTCTCTCTCTCTCTCTCTCTCTCTCTCTCTCTCTCTCTCTCTCTCCCCCATGCTCCCACAAGAGGAGATCACGGGAGCACACAGTGAGATGGTGGCCCCCTACAAGCCAAGAGAAGAGGCCGCAGAATGAACCCACCCTGCCAGCCTCCAGAACTGTGAGAAGTAATGAAGCCACCCAGTGTGTGGTATTTTGTTATGGCAGACGGAGCAGACTAAGATGCCGCTAACGGGAATCGTTTAGGGGTCACAATCTGAAGTCAATTTTAAGCCAAGGGATGATCAAACTGGACTGGAAAATGAAATATGGCTCTAAGTACTGAGACTAATTTTCTTGTGTGACACATTAAGTGTCTCTGAAACAAAAATCGAAAGAGGGGCATCAAAACTCGCATGATTGTTGAAATTACTGTTGAATTTTTGAGAAAAATTTCATTTGGCTATCTGTGATATATTTGTTTTAAAAAGGTCTCTATACAGCCACACCCACTCAAATAGTAATGACAATTTAATTACATAAATAAAGCAAAGGATGAGTTAAATTATTTCAGTTTTTGTATACTTACTGTTTTGATACATAGGTAATGTATGTTATACATTCCTTCAACAATTATTGGAGGCTGGCTGTCAGTCAAGAATATACAGTGGATACGCGTCTAAGAACAAATACTCTCTTTAAAGGAATACATGAGTACATAATCTTACAGTATTAGGAAGTCCAAAGGCTAAATGAAAATACACGTGTCTCAGAAGAAAAACATGTTTTAATGAAATGTTATGCAGTTAGAGTGGTTTTCAAAGAAATGACTGGAAATATTATAAAATATTTGTTTTATGGCCACACAATGCATGACTGAAAAAATAAAGATTTTACTTAGCTATTTATCAAATCCAGCAATTTATCATTTTAACTAGTATATCCATCAATGTGATGAATAGTCCAAATTAGTTATCAAATCCTATTCTAAGTTAACTTCTCCAAAAATGACAAATTTTGAACTTCCAAAGTCTATGTATTTCTTAAATTCTGTCATTTTCTCCACAATAATCAAAATGTAAAACCTCAGAATTACCAGACTACATAAGAGAAAAACTTCAATTGCAACAAATTATATTTCATGAACTTTTCTATTAAAACTCTTCAAGGGATGAATAGGATCTTCTCGTGTAGTGAGGATGGCTTAGTATTTTCAGTTGGTGACCAATCTTTGTGTAGATGTCGTCATGTTATAGTAGGTGGCACTCATGAACAGGCCACTGACTGTCGGTGGGTCCACCTAGAAGGATCTGTGACATAAATTTAAAATATTTTATTACACAATGTTAGATTCAGATTAGAATTCAATTGAACAGGAATATTCATGAATATGCTTACTGGTGAGGAAATGAAATATAGAAACCTTATATTTGTTTAAGTATCATTTGGAAATGTTGCTTAATGTTAAACATGACATTTTCAAATAATTAAACTCTTCCTGAAATCATGAGCAACAGTGTTTCAAATATTAGACTTTTTATCACTTTCATAACATTTTAGCATTTGTATGCTACACCTCTTGGGGAAGGTACTAAGTGAAAGGAGGAAAGGAGAAGGCAGGGGTTCATATTATTGGCATTATTTCCATTGTTTCTCATCTTATCTAAAAATAGTTGCATATTAAAAACGATAGATTCTATAAACAGGTTATTTGTTGATGAAACTTTTGCAATTTAATCCTTTCAAGTTAACATTTTAGTGGCTACCAACTCATTTTCTAATAGACCCCATTTTATTGTTGACAATATAAACTTCATAATATAAAAGATAGAAATTTTATACATTTTATACATTTCAAAGAATAATAAGCCATCTGTTTAACAATAACAAGAGAAATCATATTCACTCAGTTCTCTGAATCACTGGGTCAAGCAATTTCTGATGCTGATCTGCATATTTGTCTTGATTACATTTTTAGTATTAGGCAAAGGAAGATATTTCATTGAGTTCTGCACATGATGGATTATTAAATTATGTATGACTAAAGTAGCTTTAAGATTTAAAATGATTAAAAGTTGGACAATTGTTTATCTTTGTAAAAGTATATCCCTCAGTCCTCTGTAGAGCAGAATTCAAGGCTAAATGAAACTATTACTGAAAATATTTGGCTGACTTTATTAGATACTCACATCTATATAACAAATCTCATTGTTTCCTTGACAATGGTTTTCTCCAAAAATAATGATGAACTTTAATTTTACACCCACACATCAGGATGAACACCTAAAAGTCTGTTTCCTACTGGTTCCACTTCCACCTCGCTCAAGTCATGAATCCTGACACAATAAAAGAAAGAATTCAGCCCTAGCTGGTTGGGCTCAGTGGATAGAGCGTTGGCTTGAGGACTGAGGGGTCCCAAGTTTGATGCTGGTCAAGGGCACGTTCCCAGGTTGTGGGCTTGATCCCCAGTGGGGGGCATGCAGGAGGCAGCCAGTCAATGATTCTCTCTCATCATTGATGTTTCTGTCTCTCTCTCTCCCTTCCTCTCTGAAATCAATTTTAAAAAAAGAAAAGAAATAATTCATTTCACACCAGGCAAAGAAAGTCTTCGAAAATAAAGCAGTCAGATTCCAAAAAGGAAATAAAGAGGGTTGTTGATGTTTGCAGCCAGATTTGCCTGGTGGCTCCACTACAAGTATTTATAATTTCTCCTATTTATGGCCAATAATAGGAGAATGAGAGCAAGTGAAGAGAAATGTGGATAAATGGTTAGTTTCAGGGCAGCCATTAATACTTTAAATTGTAAAAATGGTCTTTTATACCATTTATATGTAAACTAGAGGCCCTGTGCACAAATTCGTGCACAGGTGGGGTCCGGCTGGCCCGCCCCAATCAGGGCCAATCAGGCCAGGCTGGCCAGGGGGATGGGCTGCGGGCGGTTGGCAGGCCCTGCCCCTGGTCGAACTCCTGCTTGAACTCCCTGTGGAGGGGACAATTTGCATATTAGCCTTTTATTACATAGGATGATATGCAGCATCATGATGAGGCTGACTTGGGTAAAATCCCAATGAAGGCCCATTTAGAAGACAGATTTTTAAACCCACTCCCTGGTCCAAACAGCAAGGGCTCTCATGTCGACCCACTGTACACAAATCAGTAAGTTCCACTTTTTAAAAATTGGCTTCATACATTAGGATTGTGCTTAAGGTTCCTTTCTCAAACCGCTGACCTACCAGAAGGTAAGTCCTTTACCTGATCTATTTTTAGTGCCTTGGGTGAAACCATCCTCATCCTCATCACAGCTGTCGCAGTTTAGTTGTGGGAGGGCTGCTTCTGCCTGGCTGTCAGCCTGATTGATGTCTTTCTGCTTCTCGAAGCTTCGAAGAGCAACAAGACGGTGATGTATGGCTGCATACAGCGATTCTGTGTCTTTGGCAGTGGCCTGCATGGGGAAAATTCTGGGGTTAAGAATAGAAATAATAATAGCCACATTTTAAGGATTTTTAATCTTTCACTGTTAACAAGGAAGGAACTACATGGCATAAATCTAGAATGTAAACAACCCTCACCACTAAAGGGTAAAAAGTCCATTTATCTTGAACCAAACTGAATCCTAAGGCAGATAGTTTTGTAAGAGGTCCCAATTTGTGCATTTTACATGGAGAAAATGAAATTTTGTGATTGGAAATTTCTATTTGAATTTAACTTTGTAAAGACCATCCTTCCTCCACGATTTTACCCTGTAGAAAACTGTAGAATTGGGGGGGGGGGAGAGGAGGGGAGACTCCATTTCCTTTACATCACTTTGCGTGGACATGCCCTGCAAGCTTACTAAAGACAGTACTTGTTTTCGGGACTTTTTGCCCATCAGAAGTACTTGTTTTCGGGACTTTTCTGTGCTATTTTTATGGTTGCTACAAATATCAAAAGGATAGTAACAATACCATTTGTATAACAGTCATTGTTATTCTATTGTTACCCATTTTTTACAATAAAACTGTGGTTATTTATCCATTAATATTAACAAAGCACATAGCACAGGTATTCAACATACTCTTTTTTCCCTCTCCCTTTTTAAAAAAATATATTTTATTGATTTTTTACAGAGAGGAAAGGAGAGGGATAGAGAGTCAGAAACATCGATGAGAGAGAAACATCGATCAGCTGCCTCCTGCACACCCCCACTGGGATGTGCCCGCAACCAAGGTACATGCCCTTGACCGGAATCGAACCCGGGACCCTTCAGTCCGCAGGCCGACGCTCTATCCACTGAGCCAAACCGGTTAGGGCTCCCTCTCCCTTTTATAGGTGAAGAGAGGACGGCTCAGAAAGGTGCAATGACTAATCTGACTTTACACAGCTAGTTGGCAAATTGCCCGGCACTTGAACCCCAGGTTTCTGTCACCTAACTCAATGTTCTTTAAGGTAACATGGCAGTAGTTTGTACGTTTGTATCTTTTCACAATTTCAAAGAAAATCTGGGACATTTTTTCTCTTTGCTAACCTTCCAGAGAGTTACCAAACATTTTAAAACTGAGAACTGAGGGTTGAACCAACTATATGCCAACTCTTGGGAGAAGGGTTTTAAAGTTTTTTTTTAATATGCATGTATTTAAGTTGCCTTAAATACTTGTGGGTGGAAAAATTTAAATATAAATGCAATAAAATATTTTTGTTTCTCATATTGTATTTGATATTACAGAGTAGTTGTTGAATAAATACTTGTTGACTTGACTAATTTAATTTTTTATATTGTGTGCAAAGGTGTAATTTTCTTTAGTAAGCTAATTACTAACAAGTATTGAGAGTATTTGTAATTGAAATATAAATGCTATTCTGCTTCCTTGACTTTCTTACATTAAATTTGTAATGCCGTTCACTAGCCAATATGTCTATTTCCTTTGGACAAATTCATTCAGATGTTTTCATTTAAGAAATTCCGAAGTTAAAATAATATGATATATTTTTGAATAACAAATTTGCAATGCTTAAAAAAATTATAACTCTGAGGAAGTACCATAAAAAAATGCTGGTGAGAATGAAAACTGGTTCAGTCTTTCTGGAGAGAAATTTGTCAAGACAAGTCAAAACCTGTTCCCAAGAAAATTAACATGTATGTACACAGAGAGTTTCCTGCAGCCTCCTTAAAGAATCCCATATAATAAAAGAGAAACATGCAAATTAACCATCCCTCCGCTACACTCAAGCCATGTCCACCACCCAATCAGGAGTAAATTAACCCAACTAAGATGGCGGTCGCCATGGAGCTGGAGCAAGCAGAAAGCAGGAGGCTTGGGTTGCCAATGAAAGAAGCTAAGCTTCCTGCCTGCCCTGGCCGGCCCTGAGCTCCGCTCAAGGCTACAAAGTTTCAATTATAGAAGATAAATAAATCCCAGAAAAAAAAAGAAAAAAAGGAGAGGCTGGGGTCACCGGGGGGCATGGCCAGCCTGAAAACGGCCATCAGCCCCTCACCCAGGCTGTCCAGGCACCCCAGTGGGACTCCCCCACCCTGAAGGGGCTGTGGGCAGCCTGAAAATGGCCCTCAGCTCCTCACCCCAGCTGGCCACACCCCCATGGGGTGAGGGTCCCCACTGGGGGGCTTGACCAGCCTGCAAACAGCCCTCAGCCCCTCACCCAGGCTGGCCAGGCACCCAGCAGGACCCCCACCCTGAAGGGGGTGTAGCCAGCCTGAAAACGGCCCTCAGCCCCTCACCCAGGCTGGCCAGGCACCCCAGCGGGACCCCTACCCTGATCCAGGACACCCTTCAGGGCAAACCAGCCGGCTCCCACCCATGCACCAGGCCTCTATCCTATATAATAAAAGGGTAATATGTAAATTGACCCTAACAGCAGAATGACTGGGAATGACTGGTCATTATGACACACACTGACCACCAGGGGGCAGACGCTTAATGCAGGAGCTGCCCTCTGGTGGTCAGTGCACTCCCACAGGGGGAGCTCTGCTCAGCCACAAGCCAGGCTGACAGCTGCCAGCACAGCGGTGGTGGCGGGAGCCTCTCCTGCCTCCTCAGCAGCGCTAAGGATGTCCGACTGCAACTTAGGCCTGCTCCCCGCTGGCAAGTGGACATCTCCTGAGGGCTCCCGGGCTGCCAGAGGGATGTCTGACTGCCAGCTTATGCCTGATCCCTTGGGGAGCGGGCCTAAGCCAGCAGGTGGACATCCCCCGAGTGGTCCCAGACTGCAAGAGGGCACAGGCCGGGCTGAGGGATCCCCCCCTGAGTGCACAAATTTTTGTGCACCAGGCCTCTAGTTTATAATAATGAAACAGTAAATTACCTAAGTATTTTTTTTACCTAAGTATTTAACAAAGTGGAATTAATGGAATAAACTATGATGCACAATACAATAGAATTCTTTTCACCTGTTAAAATAATTTTTGAAGAATGAACTATTTAATGTCACAAAAACACTCATTTTCATTGGTAAGTGAAAACAAGGTTACATGTATATATTTTACAATCAAATATTAGCTATCTAATCTTCTCAACCACTTTATGAAGTATATTATTCTCTTCATTTATCAGGTGAGTAAAATCAGGTTAATGGAGGCTAGATAACTTGCCTGAAGGTCATACAGTATGTACAGTATGGCACATATGTATTATATATGCGTGCACATATGTTTATATATTAAAATACAGGGTAAGACCAAACTATGAATTGTGACCATTTCTGGGAGTGGAATTTGGAGTGATTTTTATTTGCATTTTGTTTGCATCTCTCTAAAAAAAATCCTACAATTTTAAAAGACAGCATGAGTCCAGTGTTGAGCAGCAGAATCCAATCCTAGTTGACAGTCTCAGGCAGGCTGCTTGGCCATTCAAAGCCAGTGACCTGGCCTGGCAGAGTGTCACCTCCCTCCATGGTGAACAGGGGCGGGCATCATCTTACTCTAGTATCTTAATACTCTCCATCACTTACAGCTAACATTGTACTTACTGTTAATTAATAAAACCTTTGGTTTTTCATCAGTGGCCACTTGCCAACTTCTTTTCCATTGGTCTGTGAAGGCCACGCCACTTGTACTGCTGCTTCTGCCTGAGTCACCTGGGTCCTCAGTTTTCTCCCGGGTCTCAGCCCACAGGGGAGACCCAGCCTTTGTTCTGACCTGATTCCTGCCCGCTCTCTCTTGTGCCTGGATATCGTCTATTTAAGGTCAAGCATTCCTTTTGCAGGAAAACAGCTGAAGCTGTGCTCCCATCCTGTTACCTTGGAGACTGACTCATGTCCAGAACTGGAATTTGCTGCTGGACTGGCTAACTCGCTAGCCCTGTGTTTTTCCATTTCTCACTTATTCCTTTCCCGTGATCTCAAAGCCTTCTCCATCTCAGCATTCAGTATGAGCATCAGGCTGTGGATTTTGCTAGCTTCTTGACAATAGTCCCTTTGGTAACTTATTAAGATTGTTGAGGTAATTTCAATAGTGAAGAAAAATGTAGATGTTCGATGGCTTATATCAATAAAAATGTCTTGGGACAGGTACCAGTTGATTACTCTAGATTTAGGTGTTAATTTCTAAATTTCATGTAAAATGTAGGTCTTATATTAGACTGCAAACAACCAAAGTGAATGGCTGATTTTTTGCCAATGGCACAGGTTATCACAGTAAAATAAAAAAAAATGAAAAAACAAAACAAGACAAAAACAAACACCAACACAAATGAGTAATTGCAGAGATCTATAAATATAGCAGGGTGGGTAATCCTCTATCACTGAAATTTATTACTTACCTGAATTAAAAACACTTTGATGCTGTAGTCTTCTAAATCAGTAGCTGTTACTCGTAAATTTCGGGGGTTCGCTCTTTGAATCTCCATTTGAGTCCAGAGTTTGCTGTTGAGAATCAGCCTCAGGCTGCCTTGATTGCGCATAACTAAAACGGGAAGGTGATACATCAGACCACAGAAGAGCGGATTTCTTACCCTTCCAGGGGAATTCCCCATTTGAAAGCAAAGTAAATCTTGTACTGATTTTTCAGGTTGTATTTTCACTATTAAGTTTGACTAGATTATAACTTGGTTTTCAAATTGGACTTTATTATGTTAAAGAATTTTTTAAATTTATTTTTTGGTTAAAATGCTGGAATTATATATTGTTACTATAATATTAAAAATGATTAAAATTTTAGAAATCCTTTGGGGACCTACTGTTCTTAAGAATTTACCCAAAAATTGTTTAAAATAGAGAAAATTGAAATGGAATTTAAAAAATAGAATGAGTTAAATAAATGATGGTACAGCTAGTCAAGGTATTATGAACCCATTAAGAAAACTGAAGAGGCCCAGCTGGCATCGACCTATTGAACCAGGAGGTCACAGTTTGATTCACATGCCCGGGTTGCAGGATCCATCCCCAGTAGAGCATGCAGGAGGCAGCCAATCAATGATTCTCTCTCATCATTGATGTTTCTATCTCTCTTTTCCTCTCCTTCCTCTCTGAAATATATTCTTCCTCTCTGGAGAAAAGAGAATTATTGATGTAGAAAAGTGATCTTGGTATATACTTTGTAAACAAGAAGAAATCCAATTGCGAAGCAATATAAACACCATGAAACACATCTTTTTCAATATATGTATACCTTTATGTAGATAGAGAACAAAGTCTAGAAGAATATGTATTGTAAACAGAAGCTATTACAGGAAGATAGACCTATGAGTGATTTTTTTCTTTCTGTTGATCCATATTTTCTGTCTTCTATAATGAACTTGTATGTCCTGTATAATTTTTTTTTTAAAAAAAGAGTTGTTTTGTGGCTCTTTGGCAGGCGGTGGAAGGAGTGAAATTAAACCAAAGTAGAAAAACAACCAGTACCTGCCTTGGGAATAATACTTAGAAACCTGTTTGCCAATTACAGAACTGAAGACACTGTTTCTATTCTCTTAGTCTGAATTCTATTCCGTACCCATTTGTTGAGCTTGATATCTGAAACTCAACAAACATGCATACACTTAGATCCAACTTCTGTCCGTGGTCTTCTCCTCCACAGCTCTCTCACTGGCTAGTATTGGCCAGCCAACCAAACCTATCCCCCACCCAGATCTCGGCGTGGGCTCACGTTAAGTTTGGGCCTCTGAATGAGGGCCAATGTGCCTTTCGGATGTCTTTCAGTGTGACTGACTCCAGGTTCCAACCATCACTCTGCCTGCAGGATTCAATAACCACACACCTTTATTTCCTTGGAAACTGACCCTTCATCCCAACCCACACACCAGGCTATGAATGGCATTGTAAATTATAGGGCAAATATTCGTTTTTAGGAAAACTATTTTCACTTTTTAAATAATTTGTATCATATTTCTTTAAATAATAATGGGTTGCTGTTTAGGTATGTGGTGGGCTCCTTCATGGGTACTTTACATGCATTCTTATCTCACTGAATTCTCACAATCATTAAGTTATGGACTATTATTAAATTTTCACTTATTGATTTTGAGAGAGAGAGAGAGAGAATAAGAAACATCAATTTGTTATTCCACTTACTAGTATTTATTCATGCATTGGTTGCTTGTCCTCTGCGCCCCAACCAAGGATCAAACCTGCAACCTTGATGTATCGGGAGACCAGTCTTACCAACTGAGCTTCCTGGCCAGGGCCATTATCCCCATTTCAAAATGGTAACTGACTTGTCTAAGGTCACCAGGTAGTCAGAGGGGGAGCCAGAACGGGGACCAGCGTCCTCTGACATAAGGGCCTACTCTAACCAGGAAGCTCCTATGGCACATTGGAAACAACATTGTTTTCAACAGTCTGATTTCTTGACATTATGACACATCTCCAGACAATGGTTTGCACCTGTATTGGAAATTTCCCCCTGAGACATAGCATCCTGCGTTTCCAGCGGATCCCTTACTTAGTCTTGACTGGAAGGCCCCACGGTCACTGCCAGCTGTGTCATTCAGCCTCAGCGCTCCCCGGCCCCTTTCAGTCCAGGACGGGGTGGTTTTGTTGAACACAAAAAGCTTGCAGTTGATCTGAAGGGCAATATTTTAAAATGTCAAACATATAGAAAGTCTCTTCAAATCCTTCCCTATACTTTTATTTATTTGATCTTTTATCAGAATAACCTTTGTTAATGATTTACACATCAGTTTTAAAATATTATTTAAACTTAAATATTATTTAACTTTACGAATATACAAGTTTTGAATAGTTCAAACATCAAAAATCAAGAAGATGGGAGAAAAGGGAGGACTTATGTAATACTTTCAACAACAAATATTTTTTAAAAAGCAAGATGTACAAAGTGAGAAGTCCCTCCCCAAACCTAGTTTCCCATTTGTACTTTCTACCTCCTGTATCAGTAATCACTATTGCTAATATTAATTCTCCCATATATAAGTATATATATATATATATATATATATATATATATATATATGACAATACATATATATGTTCCCCCTTTTTTTTCCTGTAAATGGTAGAATAGCATACTCCTTTCTGTATCTTGCTTTTTCACTTAACAATACATGGTGTGGTAAAAGTAGGTTTACTGTTGTGAGTACATACATGAAATAGAGTTTATTCTTATATTATTACTTATTAATTATTGTATTATTTTCCATATGAACAACTGCAAACCTACTTTTGCCCCACCCTGTATATCTATATAAACACCAACTTTCAAATTAAACTTAATGCTATTTGAGCTGTGTAATTTATTTGAAGGTAAAGCAATCATGGAAATATTTGTATGCTTTAAATATTTTAAAGAATAGAGCATGAGAGCTAAGATGTGACACCAGAGTGCCCTACTGGAATTTAAAATACCAGTGGCTCTCAAATGTCACTGTGTTTGTGAGTCACCTGGATGACTTGTTGAAAATACAGCATCAGGGAAGGGTCTCACCTGTCACAATTACTTCCATAGTCTAGGGTTAATCTGATCCGAAGTTACGCTTGGAACACACTTGTATAGTAAACGTATTAGCAGATTGTGGGGGAGGAGAAGAGGAAAGGAGGAAGAGCAGATGTAGACAGACAAAGGGAAACCCGTGCCTTGTTGAGAAATGATCAAGCTGTAGTAATTACACTTCATATGCCTGGGCTGATACCTAGACCACTCCACATTCAAACCGATGGTGATACTGTAGACGCATCTGTGGAAGTTTTGATTTATATGAAATTCAGAACTTACAAACTTTCAAAAGGGAAACACAATTCTTTTACTCTCTAGAACTAAAATCAATTCATCTTATCAGCACTTTAAAACCTTCCGAGTAAGTTAAAATTTTAAATCCTATGATAATGGCACTGATTGTACAAGCAGGTTGAGCAGTGTACAGAGGTCAAAGTTATATTAAGAAAGTGTCCTGAGCTGTCTGCTTCCTAAGGGACTAATGTGAATGGCTATAAACCCAACAACCCATTTTTCCTGCAAGTTATAAGCACAAATGTAAGAATACACAAAATACTGGTTTAATTTTTGGAAGTGTCCAACATTTTTATTTAAGCAACTCCGTTTTCTTGAAAAGTATACTTCTGCCTTTAAAAAAAAAAACATGTCCCTGTTGATGATAACTTTATATCTGCAAGGGCTACCAGAAAGAGCAATATATGATATACAGACCTTTAACACATTATATTCCGCTTCTTCCCCTGTTATTACATCAATTTTCTTCAGCAAGCATTTTGGTGATGATTTGGAAGAGAGAGCAGCAGCTGATTCAATCAGGGACATATTTTTAATAGCGTCTGTTCCTAAGAGAAAATAGGGGGGAAAACACATAAAAGGCCCCATTTTTTCTAGTGTGAACGATCTCTGTTGCCCCTATTAAATACTAGTACATCTCTTCCACTTTTTTATAACAATGAGTGTTTCCAAAAAACCCAAGTTCTTCATGTTAAGTAAATCTCTTTAATGACTTGCCATGTATTAAGTCAAAAAATTTTAAAAGGCTTCTATATCATGTAACCATATGTATACACTTTATTCTTTACCAACAAATTTGAAAATACTGGACTATTGCTTTTGTATTTTGTAGATGTTAAACAAATGACATGGGAAAACAGGAAATAAACTAGTCAAACCAAATGTTTTACAAGTGAAACAATTCTTACTTGAGTTTGGAGAGTTGATAGGAAATTTTAGATTGTATTTGAATGGCTTTTCCTTGGCATAGGAGTCATTTTCAAGTTGAGGCTGGGTGAGTTTTTGCATACCCTAGGTGGGGGGAAAGATGCGTTACTTAATTTCACCCTCTTATGTTTGCAGTAAGCCAAAAGATATCTTTGTTCTTCTGTTTTAAACAAAACCAACTGCTGTGTTTTTGTTTGGGCTCCCTCTGTGCTGAACAGGAAGTTCCTCCCTCTCCTTGCAGGACCTTGGTCCTGGTCCCCAGGAAGCAGAGCCCAGTGACCACCAGCCTACTTGGGTGGGATCTGGTTCCAGGGACAATGTGAGAAGTTGTAGAGGCCCCAAAGGAGGTGACAGCTGTTCCATGGGATCGCCAGACTAACCTGATACCTACGAGGAGGTGCAATTATTATCTGTTTCAAGGTATTTCAGTATGCCCAGCAATTCGCTGTTCTATCCACAGCATTAAAACATCATCATAATAATGGTCCTGTCTGGGTGGCTCAGTCGTTCAATTTCTAGTCAGGGCACATACTTGGGTTGCAGGTTCAATCCCCTGTAGGGGCATGTATGGGAGGCAAACGATCAATGTTTCTCTCTCACATTGATGTGCCTCCCCTCCCTGCTCTACTCCTTCCTCTCTAAAATCAATGAACATATCCTGTGGTGAGGATTAAAAAATAAAAAATAAAAAATAAAATAATAATAATAATAAAATTATACAGAGAACCCACTGAGCTGTCTGTCTCAGAGATCATCTTCATAGAAACAATCTTTTTTAAAAAAAAATATATTTCTTTATTGATTTCAGAGAGGAAGGGAGAAGGAAAGAGAGATAGAAACAGCAATGATGAGAGAGAATCATTGATTGGCTGCCTCCTGCACACCCCCCACTGGGGATCGAGCTCACAACCCAGGCATGTGCCCTCGGCCGGAATTGAACCTGGGATTCTTCAGTCCGCAGGCTGACACTCTATCCACTGAGCTAAGCTGGCCAGGGCCATAGAAACAATCTTAATTTTCCTCCCATCAGCTTTTGCCAACAATGGGTCTTTGTACATGTGTTGTGATCAAGGCCTGTGTGAAAAGGACTGAGTAGTTCCCTACCATTTATGATCCTGTATAGCCCTCTGCAGAACAGGGAAAACTGGAATGATACTCAGGTTTATATCATTTCCCTTTTAAACTGTTCAAGGTTTGCTCACAATATTTAACTGGACATCAAGAATAGTCTGTTAAAATCGGTAGACACGAGTATATTTATTTCGAAGGGACAAAAACAAACAAACAAAAAAACTTAAGGCACAGAAAGCTTAATGGCTAACTCTAAGAGCACATGGTCAGCTAACCAGTCCGAAGGATATCCGGGCCCCCAAGTCACTAGGCCACGGGATTACAGGATTAACTGAAGACAAGTACAAGTTTGCTCTATTGCTCTTATCTGTAGGATGTTATCAATTTACAGAGAGAGGAAGCCCAGATTCTTTTGTAAACCAAGTGGGAAGTGCCCATAGGAAAGCACACAAGTGCCTCCTCCAAGTACATAGCAATCCTGATTAGGTCCTTTGTACAGGTATCTCTCTGTCTCCTGCAGTTTTCAAGCCTGGCTGTATATTAGAATCGCCTGACACCTGGCCTCAACCAAAAGACTCTGAAATGGTTGGTTTAGGGAGATGCCCAGGCATAAAAATACTGTGAAGGCTCACCAGATAGTTAGTAGGCAGGCAAACTGAAGACCGACACCAATGCTTTATGTATCATAAGAACACAATACCTTTGTTACATTGAGTTGAATGCTAATAAAATACCACCGAGGCCTATCTTAGCCAAGATTCTGGTCCGGGTCAAAAGTGGGAAGAGCATGAAGATGTGATGGACTAGATTACAGCACAGGCACACCTGCTCCATAGCATTCACGTTGCTGTATAATGCCCCCCCTCCCCTCCTCTCTCCTAGATGATGCTGTCTTAGAGACATCCCCTAAGGAGGGCAGAGCAACAAGTGCCTCACGCAGGATTCTCAATAGTGAATAAAGAGGGCAGTAATGACAGTTCCGGGTCTCCACTTGGCAAGTATATTTCCCCGGGCAAGTGATTTCCCCCTTAAAGCTAGATGCAAGTAAGTTACAGTAACACTTTTCAAAGTAAGACCTTGAAGGGAAAGGTTGTGGCTAATGAGAAAAAATTGGCAAACAATGTTAAAATCATCTTATTACCAAAAAAAAAATACTATTGAAAAACGATATTAAGATGTCATTACTAGTTGAGCTTATCTAACTATTGCAGGTAATTCTGGGATTTCCTTGGGTACCTTTGGGTTTACGCGAGTCAAGAACTATTTAATATTTCTCATCAGTAATAATGTTATAATTATACAATTCTCTTCCTCTGTGGGTTCCTGTCTATTA
Source organism: Myotis lucifugus (assembly GCF_000147115.1). NCBI lineage: Eukaryota > Metazoa > Chordata > Mammalia > Chiroptera > Vespertilionidae > Myotis > Myotis lucifugus. The sequence goes on from NW_005871116.1 coordinate 1,783,235, forward strand.
TTCTAACAACCAAAACTAGCTTCCCAGGGGACTCTTCCCAGTTAAGAAAACGTGCCTTTGAACCCAGGAGTTAAAGAGTGTGCTCCAATGTAACATTGTTTTAATTAATTTGTCTTCAGAAATTTGAAGTGACAGCTCTCTACATAATAAGAGAAACATTTGCCAAAATCTTACCAAAACTCTTTCTACCATGTTTTCTCCAAAAACGAAGTCAGAACTGCAGCTTTTAAAAGAATACTTATCTTCATTTGGTTGACATCTAAAAAAAAGAAAGAAGCATTTGCTATTTTATTTATGTGTGTGTGGGGGGGTGTTTAAAGCTTCTTTTTGCTATAACTATTGCTTTTTTCCTCCTTTCATCAATGATTGACTTATTTTTTACATTTTTTAACTTAAAATTTTTTTTCAGTTATAGTTGACATTTAATATTGTTTTGTACTAGTTTCAGGTGTACAGCATAGTAATTAGACAATAATATACTTTACAAAGTGTTCCTCCTGATATCTCCAATACCCACCTGGCACCATACATAGTTATTACAATATTATTGACTATATTCCCTATGCTGTACTTTACATCCCCATGCCTGATTTGTAACTACCAATCTGTGCTTCTCAATCCCTTCACCTTTTTCACCCATCCCCCAACTCCCCTCCCCTCTGGCAGCCATCGGTTTGTTCTCTGTAACTATGAATCTGTTTCTGTTTTGTTTATTCATTTATATTGTTCTTTAGATTCCACACATAAGTGAAATCATATGGTATTTGTCTTTTTCTGACTGACTTATTTCATTTAGCATAATACCCTTTAGGTTCATCCATGCTTCACAAATAGTAAGATTTCATTCTTTTTTATGGCCTAGTAATATTCCAATATTAATGATATTACAATATTAGAGACATTTCGAAAATCATTTTAAACTGTGTTCTTTATAAAATCTTCTTTCAAACAGAAATATTGACAATTTATCTCTATGATGTCAGAAAATTATTTTCCGTAGATGGTTATAACGATAAAAGAAAGCAACAATGAAGGAACAGCACTCACCCTACTGATGCAGCACCCAAAAGAATCTGGTTGGTAGACAGCTGGATTGAAATTCCAGCACTTGGCATATTTTCACTTAGCAAAGAGGAGTTCTTCTCAGAAATCTGAACGAAAAGAAATCCATCAAAAAGTTCATTTAAATTGCTTCCTATGGTGGCATCAGACAAGGCAATAATAGTTATAGTTAAATGTATTGAAAATTTGCTGTATTCAAGTACTGCCCTGAGCATTATATGTACACCATCTCATTTTCTGTTCACAACAACTCCATACACTTTGAACACCTATTATTTATTATCCACATTTCCCAGATGTGTGAACTAACCTAACGCGTTCAAATAACTTGGCGAGGCCTGGACAACCAGGAGTGGGGCTGATGTTTGAGCCTGGGTCTGTCTGATACCAGAGACTATACATTTGGTCCTAATATTTCAGAAATCCCACTCCTTTTGTTCCTTTTTTAGCCAAGTGGAGTTAATTCTCATTTCTAGGTTAGTAAATCTATCTTTCAGGTTTATTTAATCCCTGGAAGCAACTAAGAGCTTCACCATCACCACCATCCAATCAGTGTGGGAGGAAACTCCATCCCTTCACCTAGGAACATTGGACTGGTAACTTAATCAACAGAAATGTGCATATGTACATAAGTGTTAATGTATAAATGAAGGAGTGGGCACTTTTAGAACTGGAAGGAACCCTAGAAAGATCAGATCTAGTGTCTCCAATGTTTTGTGGACACCTTCCTTCCCCTACCAGAGATGTGGTAGGGAGTTCATGTCTTTAAAGGCAGGTGGGCCTGGCCAGCATGGCTCAATAGTTGAGCTTTGACTATGAACCAGGAGATCATGGTTCGAGTCCCGGTTGGGGCACATGCCCGAGTTGCAGGCTCAATCCCCAGTGTGAGGCGTGCAGGACGCAGCTGATCAATGATTCTCTCTCATCATTGATGTTTCTATCTCTCCCTTCCTCTCGGAAATCAATCTATAATAATAAAAGCGTAATATGCTAATTAGACCAGATGTCCTTCCAGACAAAGCCAGGGCTGAGGGGGAAGCCCAGGTCCCCGGTGCCAGAGGGAAGCTGGTGCTGGCAGCCAGGGGAAGGAAGGCCTACTCTTGCACGAATTTCATGCATCAGGCCTCTAGTAAAAATATATTGAAAAATAAATCCCCAGTGTAAGGCGTGCAGGAGGCAGCCAATCAACAATTCTCTCTCATCATTGATGTTTCTATCTCTCTCTCACTCTCCCTTCCTCTCTAAAATCAATAAAAATTAAAAAATAAATATTTCCATCAAACAAATAAATGAATAAAACAAAGACAGATGGGGTCTGTTTCTACTTTAATCTTATATGAACCAATAGAGTAGTTCCCTATTATAATAGAATTTGAGAGCTGAGAAATATATATCAAGAGAATATGCATCATTGGTTAGCAACAATCAAAATATATGCTCATGACTCAGTCACGCAGAGGATTCATCACTCAGCCAAAATCACAGATTTTACTCTTAACGTTGCTTAAAATCGTTTTTATTAGGCATATATGGTTTAAATTATACACAATAAGTGAGCACTGATTAATGACAAGATGTATAAAAATTTTTCTGATTTTGATATACAAGTTAATAAGGAACATGAAAATAATGGTTCTATAAAATTCACCTAGAAATAATTTTCACTAGATTTATAAATTACATCTATTTTGTCAGAATTCTTATATAGCATTTAGCTTTTCTTTAGATGTTAAAAGATCATCATTAAATGAAAAATGATGGGCATATCCAATTAGGCTTTTCACTAATGAAGACTAAGTTCTATTCATAACCTTCATGAGTTGTTCAAGTAGAAATGCTTACAAACAATAGCCTGAAAATTTCCCTTATGCTTAATCACTTAGGAAGAAGATGCAAGAAACATATTATATTTTATTATTTAAATATGCAATTAAGATTTTAAATAACATGCTGAAGAAGAAATATTGATCTAATTTTGATATCATAAAATGTAATACAAATTTTAATCTATAATTTATGGTAATGCTGTTACAAAATCAAATGCAATATAATAACATTTTGGAATTAGTCAACACATATTTTTTCTTATAAACTTTTAAAAAAATATATTTTATTGATTTTTTAAAGAGAGGAAGGGAGAAGGATAGAGAGTTAGAAACATCAATGAGAGAGAAACATCGATCAGCTGCCTCCTGCACACACCCTTCTAGGGATGTGCCCACAACCAAGGAACATGCCCCTGACCAGAATCGAACCTGGGACCCTTGAGTCCACAGGCCGATGCTCTATCCACTGAGCCAAACCGGTTAGGGCTGATTTAAAATTTAAAACATGTTACTTAAAAATCACATCATAAACCATGCATAAATAATAAAGTGGTTTTTTTAAATTCACAATGGGTCTCATGAAATCATGTTTTACCAAAAAAAAAGATTTAGAAATATAAAAATGTTGACTAAGTTCAACTCCCTCACTTCACTAATAGAAAGGAAAGGTTGGGTGCTTTTTCCAAGAATGCAAACATAGATAGCAGCAGAGGTAGGATTACTACCAACTTGATTTCTTTTCATTGAATTAATGAACTCACTGGTATTTTTAACACTCCATGTGTTGCTATCCTTATGTTCAATAAGGAAAAACAAAACAAAATGAGGTAGACCAACCCTCAATAGTTTAGCGGGAAATAAATGACTGATGGAATTAACTCTTGAATTCCATCTTGTGTCTCATTCCTCTGAAGTGCCCGCTTCTGAAGGAAACAGCTAGAACTATAGCAAGAGACTGTCCCAAACCCCTATCTGCATGGCCTGAGCAAAATGAGTATTCCTTTAAAAGGCCCATGAAGCCTGATTCAGCCACCCACAACAGTCCTTAGCCCACAAGCGCACTTCCTAGAAAATAACGTATCACAATGGAAGAGAGAATTCTTGTCATCTCCAGAGGCTTCCCAACACCCCCCTCCCAATCCACCCCACCCCAGCTACACTGTGCAGGTAGTTCCCTGCTCCTGTTATCCATGAAAAGGGGTCTGAGTGGGTCCCTGGTGTGACCTAAACCAGCAAAGCCGCGCTAGGATGTCAAGCAGTTGGGGAAGCAGAAATCCCTGTCCTACGTTTGACTTCCGACTCCCAGCCCCTGGCACCTCATTGCTTTCCCTATTCTCACATGGGCTCAGGGCACGGGAACAAGACCACAAGGTTTTCTGTCCTGTAGGACTCAGTTTTGCAGCTTCGGAAAGATCACAACACTTGGTCCTGGGAACAGCTCCCCCACGTAAGAGGGCATGTGGACTGAGGTCACTGAGGGCTCTGCTATCTGGGCCAGGTGTTCTCCAGCTCTGCAGCTGATTCCGCCACAACATAAAGCTCAGAGGACCCCTCATGCCTCCTAATGCTCATGACTGGTGTGGGGCCCACAGCCACCTACTAATGGATGGAGGAGGGACTGAGGTCAATCCTACCACGGCAGAGTTTCTTACCTTATTTTTTGTTTGTTCTTTAGTCTTGCAGTGTTCCAATGCATGGTGTCTTACTTTTTCACACCTTTGAGCTCGAGGTGGCTGCAAAATAGCAGGTCTTAGGACATGTTCAGAATGTTTCAAAGGACCTTAACGGAACAGAATTAAAGAGTCAACATATCTTAAGTGAATGAAATACTTCTTCCTCCATATTTTTTGACTAATTTAATGATTATGATTAACTAATCAAAGTCAAAATAGCCAGTGAATTGCTTACTACTTACTTCCAGCCAAGATTTTACCCAATAAGTATTTATTTTGGCCATGGGACCTGGCTTATCAAATACATTCTTTCACGTTTTGTCACTCAGCCTTATCTCCATCCCCCCAACACACACACACACACAGATTAAAATATAGATGGTAAAATGTAATTTCTGAGGTTTTTGTAATAGAGAAACTACATACTTTGTTCTGCACTGTTCATGTCAACACTCCTTTGCACAATAGTTGGTGTCATAAAAACATTGTTTTTCTTCACTGTAAGAAAAAAAATATTTAGAAAAAATTAAGTCTAGGAGAGTGGGTCCATTTCTGTACGATTTGGGTCCTAACAGTCTCGCATGGAACTCACCAGTAGATGTCAGTGTCCGCACTAATAGAGTAGGAGGCAGTGCACAGGAGAGCGCTGACTACTAGAAATGCGTGGTGGCAGGATGAGTTGTGCTACACAGTTCTGTTCCTCTCATAAATGTAAGTGACAATTAGGTCGTTAACAGAATAGGCCATCTTTAGAATCATGAAATGGAATACTGAGGCAAATTCTACAGATTATAAAATCTAAATTGATAATGAACTCTTACAGAATGTTAAAAAATAGTTAGCAAATTCTGTCCCTCTCCCTACTCTAATAATACCTGGAGACAGAAGTGAAATCATTGCAATACATTATTCTCCTAGGAAGTGCGCTTGTGGGCTAAGACTGTGGTGGTGGCTACAAGTACAGAATTACTAGACATTTCAAAGTGATCACCTCCTGGTTGCAGAAACAGAAGCCTTAGAGCATTTGAGTAATGGAGATGAGAAAAGAATAAGAATTGCTTTTTCAAAGTATTATAACCTGCTCCAAATTGGGGGTAGAATTGCTTCTGTAATTCAAAATTCAATTAAGTGGTATTTATTATCTTCATTCTTGAATAGCAACAATGAATTGACCATATAAAATTATGCAATTTTTCTCCGTTGCAATACCACCAATATTCTGTACTACATACAAAGGAATGGTGCTTACTGATATAACTGTTTCTTTATTCATTCTTTCCTCTTTGTGTAGCTGACTCTTTTGGTCTGATTAAAATAAGAAGAATTTAGCAGTTAACTCGATAGCTCAAAGCCATCCCTCTGAGATTAGGACCCCATTCCTCTTACTGTCTGTAAGGTGTCAGTGAGGCTTAGAGGGCCTGCTGAGTTAGAAGCATCTCTTCTGTATCTGAAAGGTGTCTGACATATTGTTCTTAGTCATGCTTGGAATTCTTAATAAGAATATAAATTCACTAATTTGAATATGCGGTGGTTCCCAGGTACATGAGGATCAGTGAAAAGAAAATGAATAGTGTGTGTGTGTTTTTATTTCTAGTGGCAAGCTTAACTTGGAAAAGACAGTTGGTTGTTCAGTAGAAACAAAAACACCCAAGAATATAAATCATAATTTTAATGTAGAAAATGTTCCATCCAGTTCAAATCTTTAATTAAAATAAAATAGTTTTTATTAAAATAAATGTTTTTAGAATGCTTAGCAAAGCATTATACATTTCAAATAAAAAGGAAGTAATGTTTTAATTAATGAAAAGTACAAAAGGATTAATATTCTAAACTTTAAAATATAAATCTAAAGCATAAACTTTAGAATAAGAATCTAAAGCATAGTTGTATATTTTGTATATACAACTATCCTATATAATAAAACCCTAATATGCAAATCAACCAAGCAACCAGTCATTATGACGTGCACTGACCACTAGGAGGCAGACACTCAACGCAGAAGCTGCCCCCTGGTGGTCAGTGCACTCCCACAGGGGGAGCGCCTCTCAGCCAGAAGCCAAGCTCACAGCTGACGTGCACAGCGGTGGTGGCAGGAGCCTCTCCCGCCTCCGCAGCAGCGCTAAGGACCCCTCGGGGGATGTTCACCCGCCAGGTTAGGCCTGCTCGAGCCTAAGCCAGCAGGCAGACATCCCCTGAGGGGTCTTGGACTGCGAGAGGGCGCAGGCTGGACTAAGGGACCCCCCCCCTCCAGTGCACGAATGGCGTGCACTGGGCCTCTAGTATGTATTATAAACCATATACATGGAAAATAAGTAAAATAAAGCACGTTCTTTTATAGGGGTGCCATATACAGTATATTGCTATCATAAACATAAAATCCTTAAAAAAATCATCAAGTTCAAACTTTCTACCGAAAATAAACAGATATATTGTCTGGATTTGTAAAGTTCTTAAGGTATTCTTCCGTTCATACTTCGTTAAGACCTCTACTTTGTTTGCCACTAAAATGTCAGTATTTTATGGCAGCTGAGAAAGAAAGATCATCATAAAGGAAAATGGATTTGCAAAGGTCAGAGTGACAGGCTCAAGGTTCTAGAAACTCTTTGAGTGCTCACGGGGTTTAAGATACTCTATCAGGCATGACGATGATCTCAAGAAACTTACAGTGGAGGAGACAGATATAGCATAAATAGCTGTATTACAAGGCAGAAAGCAATGCAATCAACTCTAAAAGGAATCACCGGAGTGCGTTGAATGTAGAAGAGAGGCAAACGAAGTCACTGATTATTCAGAACACAGTACTATATGATGACGTTCTTAGAACAAAGTGTCTTTTTAAAAGGTGGACATCTTTTATTTAAGTAGGTGGTTGCTTCCGAGAAAATGGATGTTTTCCCTACAAAAACTAATACATACTTAAAGCAGAAACTTTGTAAACATAGCAAAATACAAAGAGGGAGCTAAAAAAACCAAACCACTCATAATCCCATTACCTGAAATAACCATTTCTAACATTGTGACTTCCGTCCTTTCAGTCTTTTTTCAATGTTGACCAATTGAATGTACTCACTGTATGGTTATATAAAAACAATCTGCTATTTTCATATAACCACATATTATAAGCACTATCCAGTGGGTAGACTTTTAAAATTATCCATTTGAAAAGTTTCTTAGAAATTTTATACTCAGACTAAACGTAACAGAGAAACACTCACAGTCTACACTATACCTACCTCCTTGGGACTGAGAATCTGTAGTTTGCAAAGAAAAAGATGAAGCCCGTATGCGCTTTCTTGAAAAACCATTACATTCTGCAAGAAATTCAATGTGAAGGGTAAAACTGCGTGCAATAACCAATTATCCTCAATTGATGATATGGGGGACAAATAGAATTTCCTTTTGTCTATACAAATTATCATTGGGTAACATGTTAATTCCTGAAGCACAATTTTAAATATTGGGGTTAATAGCTAGGTGATTATGAACTGATAATCATATCATCAGTTGTGAAACTATCAGACACAGTAGTTTCAGCAAGAAATTGCATATGAATTCTGAGATTGTATGAAGAATGTTTTTGGTACGTTGAAACAAAGGCAGTAGAGAATCATGGGATTTTAGAGTTGCTAACATCACTGATTTCAGGGACCCTCATGTCATCTCTCAAAACAACAGCCAGTCTACTTTCTTATTTGTTTCTAATTTTATTTTAATTTGAATATATTTTCAAATTTACAGAAAAGTTGTAAAAATAGTACAAAGGATTCTCATATGCCCTTCAATCAGATTCAGCAGTTGTAAACATTTTGCCTCATTTGATTTATCATTCTCGATTTACATACATATTTTGCTGAATCACTTCAGATTAAACTGTGTGTTTTATGTCCCTAACACCTAAATATTTCAATGTTCATTACCTTAGAATAAGAAAATCTCTCATATTATCCCACTATGATGATCAACTTCAAGAAATTTAACATAACATACAATATTCTTAACTAACCCACCAACCATAATTTTGTCCTTTGACTAATAATGTCCTTTGTAACATTTTCCACCCAGTGCAGGATTCAGCCCAGAATCATAGATAGCATTTGATTGTCACAAGTCTTCTGTCTCCTTTAATCTGGATTTTCTCCTCAGGCTTTCTTTGTTTTGAAGAATTTAGTCCTCATGTTTTAATAAAATATTTTTTCATTTTGAGTTTTTAATGCAGTTTGAACTACATTTTCCTGTTGAAATCTTTTTAAATTAAATTTATTGGGATAGCATCACTTAATAACATGATATAAAGTTCCAGTGTGCCATTTTATAATACGACATCTGTATACCCTATTCTGTGTGAGCACATAACACTTTCATGTTTAAACAAAAGAAAAACCGTCAAGTTTTACGTAGTCTGTGCCACATGCCAAAATGCTTGTGCCTGCTTACTAGTATGTTCTTTGTCTAAAGGTTGATTTTGAAATACAAGGTTTAAATCGTTACCAGGTTCCGCTGCCTCGTGCAGGGTTTCTTCCGCAGGCCTCTGGAAGGAAAGGAAGCTGCCAGTCAGAGTTTTCACACCAGACTTCTCCCCTGTCGCTTCCTAAGAGAATTCTCCAGCCAGGTCTCTTGGGCGAGGCCAGGACACAGCTGCTCACCTTACTCATGAGCATGCATTCAAGAGCGAGCCAAGTCCAGGAGAGCGGGCCCACTTTCCAGTGATGCAGAACCGCTGGGAGCTTCTGAAACTCCGACTCAGGATTCTGAGCGGCTGACCTGGGCTGGGGCCCCGTGAATCTGGTTTTTCAACAAGGGCTTGGGGGGTTAAGATTTCCTTAGTTAGTTAACTTTGGGGGTAGTGATGTACATTACCTGCGTAAGCAAGAATGAATAACAAGGAAATACTAACTAAGATAAAGTGAGAATACTGTTTGTCTTTTGAAGCAAGTATGATGCTGATAAAAAAGATAGGGTCCTTCAGATCCCTTTTTAAATCAAATATCGCAGTTTACAACTTATTTAATACTCTGTGTCAGGCTGGATTGGAGGAGCCTTAGCCCTTCTGATCTCTTTCAGTCCCTCCCACCCAAGTCACTCCAAAAATGTATAATTTAGTGGAAATTCAAGACAAGGTCACTGGCTTTCCATTGCAGCTAAATTGCTGTCGGTAAATCCCTCCTATATAAATATTCTGGAGGCACTACTCTGTAAGTGAAGAATAAGAAAATAAACGTATTCAGCAGGGATATATCATTTAGTGTAGCTAGCTTCTTTCAATATAATTTTCTTTGTCAAAGTAAAAATCAAACAAAAAAGTCACTTGATCTTACCTTAAAAGATTGCTCTCTTTTTTCAAAAACAAATATTGGTTGAGCAATGACAGATTTTTCTGTAAAATAAAAAGAACAGAAAAGAAATAAAACCATTTTTCGACATTTCTAATACCAACTAAAAATATTTGAAGATTTTGTTTATTTATTTGTATTTTCTTTCTGCCTTTGGGTAAAATCCAAACTGTTTTACATGGATGCTATAAATGGAATATTTATAAATAGTTTTAATAGTTAATTACAGAAATAAATACTTGGGGGAAAGTGACAGTAAATATATTTCCACAAATAGAGTGATCATCCCATTAAAAGAACATGTGTTAAGGGTTTAAGAACAACAAAATATAATTCCCTGCCTTCAGAATCCCACCAAGATAGAGTGATTAACAACTATACTTTTAGAATAAAAAGTTTCAAGGGGTGAAAAACCTCATTTGATAATAGTACTCCTCCTTGGATCAGATCTGAAGGTATAGATGTACTGCATTCCAGCTTTAAAAATGATCTAGAAATAATCCATATGTCCTTGACTAGAGTAGTCATATACTAAGAAATGCTTTCAATATTTAGACTAAGAATCAGTGTTAGTGTTATAAAGTAGCTAAAGTTTGTCCTCAGCCATATCAACCTTACTAATCTTTTATATTTTCCTATCTTAGGTAGGACAAAGGGAGAAACTCACTGACTCTAGGGTATAAATGGGTGATCACAGCTTTAAATATCAGCACTCCAGCATTCTCAGGGAAAATTATATGGTTCTTAAGAGCTTGGGCTCTGGAGTTAGGTAGGCATGTGTTCAAATACAAGTTTCACTACCAATTGGCTTTAGGAAACTGAATATGTCTGTACCCGTTTCCTCATCTGAAAAAAGAAAGATTATGACAGTACTTACCTCACAGTTTATGTGAAGATTAAATGGATTTTTAGATCTAATTATTACATTTTAATAAAACAAACAAAAAAGCCTCAAAAAATAGTAAATATGTGGCATGCCACCAACCCGCATTTCAAAACTCATAACCGACATGGCTAACTGATGACACACTTTCTTGAGGAGCCCAAATATGAGCTCAGAACTTTGCTCCCAGTAGGTTTCCAGGAGCCATTACCAACATTCCGTGCTGCCATACAGGCCGAGGTCACCTGGCACCCCCAGGCTGCATAAATCACCTCTAGCCGGGGCATTTCAAGGAACTACCACACCTTCAGATGCCAGAAAGGGTTCTCCAGCTCCCCACAATGTTCTCCATGAGAGAGTGTCACAAACTCCGCCAGACGACCCTTCGCTGAGCTCCTGGGGCCACGTGAAGCTGGATACCTTCTTTCAGCCCAACGACGTACACTACTCACTTCTTATGCCAGTGCTACTGCCCTGGCCGCCCTGGGAGCCAAGTGAGCCCCAGCACAAAACATGCACTAGCACACTGGCAATCCCGTCCACATTAGACTGTAGCTCAAGCCTTTGCTCTTTCTCCAACAAGCTCCTTTCCAGCAGTTACTTTAGATGTAAGAAAGGAGCTCGCCAGTGACTTTGAAAGGAAACTGTCTTTGTGGATGTGCAGGGGATACTTATGAAAACCAGCAATGAATGGGTCTTTTCTCAACTGGACCTGGATAGTCATTCTTAAAATAGCATGACTTGGCCTCAGCCAAGACAAACTACATCACTTTCCTTCTAGAAAACATTCAGCTTAACACAGGCAAAAGCCATCTTTAATGGCAGCATTAAGGAGGAAATCCCACAGGGTTACTCGCAGCCTGGAAGGCATATGGTAAAGTAAGAAGGCCCCTTTTATTAGTTAATTCAACAAATATTTATTGCACATCTTTTGTGTGCCAGCCACTGTGTTAGGACCCAGGCACACATTGTCTGATTAAAGATACATTAGCCTCAGGCAGCCGCCTGCTCAGCCTGACATGGTCCAGCACATTAGTTAGAAAGCAGATAATCTCCTACCCTCCACTTCCATCTAAACTTTCTCCCTCTCTCCCACGCATTTATCTGGGCTCCAAGACAAAGACAAAGTAAGCATTGATCAAGCCACTGGGTTCATACCAGCTTTCGCACCTGACCCAGTAGGAAAACCCTATATAATAAAAGGCTAATATGCAAATTGTCCCCTAGGGAGTTTGACCAACCTGGAGTTCAACTGCTCGCTATGATGTGAACTGACCACCAGGGGGCAGCACAGAATGAAGGAAGGCCCCTATCAGCCCTGATTGCCGGCCAGGCCTAGGAACACTACCCATTGCCGGCCAGGCCTAGGGACACTACCCATGCACCGGGCCTCTAGTTTGAAAATAAAAGCAAAGTCCTTGAAATTATATTTTAAAAATTTTATCCTTTATTATTTATAATGTATTTATTATTCAAGCCATTTATCTAACAAATATGTAGTGATGGATGACTGTGTATGAGATAGTTTGCAAGGTGAGAGAGAGGACAGTGGTACAAGAGGAGGCCAAAGACCAGGTTGGAGCTTTGGGAAGCCTTGTAGGCTGAGCCAGGAGTTCTGTTTTCATTCAAAGAAAAAATGGGAAGCCAGTAAGAGATTTTACTCTGTGGAGTGATTCACTGGGATATGCATTTGTTTTTTTAAGATCACTCTGCCTGCTGTGTGGAAAGGGGGCCAGAGGGAGAAGGACTGAGAGAGAGGAAATAATTAAGAGGCTAGGCTAAATTCCAGAAGAGACCTGGCCAGGTTGCTCTTTGCTTCTTTGATCATCTTGCATCTCTGATGTTTTGAGGCAAATGGAATAATTAAAAATTTAAAGCTTCTTTGATCATCTTGCATCTCTGATGTTTTGAGGCAAATGGAATAATTAAAAATTTAAAGTACAGTCTTCTGTTAAGAGGAATGAAGATGAAAGAATGGGGAGGAGAAACTTAAAAACTTAAGGATTAATTTTGATGTTTTGCCTGTTTTAAGGTTCATATAACATTTAATGAATCCCAATATTCATGGTTGTTTTCTAAACTACTTCATTATGAGAAGAAAGATGTTCATTTATCCCACACATATATTTAAGTACCTGTTATATACAAGAAAGGACACAGTGTACTATTGATATAACTCAACCTCAGTTCCCCTGTCACTCTGCTCCACAATGGAAGCAAGCAGTGGGCGAAGATCTTTTATCCATCATCGTGTCTACTTTAATTAATCACTCTGTGGGTTAAATATGCTTTCCACCATATTTACAGATGTTTACTTACTAGTACAGGTGGAGAAACGAAGGCTCTAAGGGATTTGCTCAGTCATGCACTAGTAAGTGGCAAAACCACTAATTAAACCCAGGTCCCTCCTACAAATTATTGATTTTAACTCCCACCTGTCATACTGTGATATCTGATACAACCTCACCTGTAAGATATCATGTTCTACATGTATAATATGTACACTGTTGGCACCAAGAAAAGAGAGAGCAAAGGAAGGGGCAAGGAGGAGACTGCTGCTTTTTCCCAAAAAAACACCTTGTAGAACCATTTGATCCTTCAAACCATATGAATAAGTAGAACTAATATACTTTTTAAAAATAATCCCTTCCTACTATAGTGTCAGACACCCATAATTAAAGGACAAATCTCAAGCCCCTTGCCCAAAATAGACTTCTTCTTGAATTGCACCACCTAGCAGGCAGGCATCCACTATCTTCTTTCTTGGCAGATTCCAGAATGATGGAAATATCTATCTATATAAAAGCCTAAGCGACAGAATGACTGAATGACTGAACTATTGATTGACCAGTTGCTATGATGCACACTGACCACCAGGAAGCAGACACTCAATGCAGGAGCTGCCCCCTGGTGGTCAGTGTGTTACCACAGCCAACCTCCATGGCCAGCCAACCTCCTGTGGTCCCTCACCCCAGACTGAGCAAGACGGCCCCATTGGCCCCGATCTTTGGCCAGGCTAAGGGACCCCACCCAAGCACGAGTTCGTACACTGGGCCTCTAGTATGGAAATAAAGGTGTGAACAAGATGGATTCACTGAGTTCAGAATGCATGTCTGAGAGGCAGCTCATGTTCTTGCCCTTCACCTTTATTGCAAGTACTCCTCCAAGTCTCCAGACAAGCATTCAGCTAGAAACTTATGCAGATATGTAAGAGCTTAGTTCTTCAGGATTCTAAAGTGTGAATAGTAAACATAAATTTCCTTTTCCCCCTATGCTCACATGTTCCACAATTTCCCCCAAATTTGGGGTGGGTGGTAAGGTCTTGTCCCTCCTCTCTTTCACTGGCACTCAGTCTCTGACAAACAAACCAATTTCATGGAGGAAAGTAACTGGAGGGTTTTCTTGAGGAATCATCTCAATGGAGGAGGTTTGAAAGGATCTACTGAACCAAAAGTAGATCCAGAAGAGGAGGCGGGGACTGAGAACAGACCCTGTGGATCAGATGTGAGCATGTGAGAGCCCCTAGTCAAGCTGCCTCTTCAAACCTTTTTGGAATAAAGCAGAATATCCATCTATCTATCTCTATCCATCCATCTCCCACATAGACATATATCTCTCTCTCTATCCAGACATCTACACCCATATGCACATGTACATACACATACATGCATACACACATAGCACTCTGTCAGACTACAGGTTGCACAGAAGACACTGGATATAAGCGAGGTGCCCTGCCCTCGTTCATTGATTGGCTGCCTCCTGCATTGTCCCCAGTCCTATGTCATTGTCCCCAGTCTCGTCGGCTGGAAGAAATGCCTCATTGCTCCTCAGAGGTCTTTCTCTTTCCTTTCACTCATCACCTTATTCTTACCCCTAGCTTTCTTCTCACTTCCCCTGAGCTCCCATTCTCTTATTCTTTTCGTTTGTTTGTTTTAAATATCAGGATGTTTCTGATTCAGGCTATGGCCCATAAACAGCTGTAGAGATCCTTGCTCTCAAAGTGTGGTCCAGACAGACCAGCAACACTGACTGGGAGCTCATTAGAAATGCAGACTTCTAGCCCCACCCAGACCTGCTGATTCAGAAGCTGCATTTACAGGCTCCCCAGGTGACTTGCATACATATCTGAGAAGCAACCCCAGGTTTCTGTCCACTGAGACCAGGATTAGGAAGACGGCAGTGGAGATTCCTGGGGCTAGTGACTAAAACCTCCAGATGTTATTAATGAGAAACTATGATTATTATGACTCAATGAAAAGTGAAATCAAGGGCTACTCTGAAGACTTAAAAAGAAATACCTGTAGGAAGGATGTTGAAATAATATAGAAATTGATATTGAAATCAATCATTCAGATATTCTGTGAAGCCACAAATGATTTCCTCTCTAATGCAAAAGTTTGTTTTCATAATATGTCTGAAATCTGACTTTTCAAAAATGTTTAGCAAATATCTCTGCTTGTGATTATTAAATGTTAGTTAAAATGAAGCAAACACTTAGCCTGGAAACCTAAACTACATAAAAAACATTTGTTGTAGAACTCAGATTCTTTAACAAGAACTTGAAGCATCTAAAGTCTCAACTGTAAATGATATCTTCTGTAGAAAATACCAACACATCACAGCAGGTGAGGAGACACGAAGTATCTGAATCACAGTCTTGATTTTTTGAAAAAAGAACAAATATCAAAACTAGATGAGCATGTTCTAAGACAGTTTTAAGAAAGGGCAAAGTGTAGCCCAGAAAACATAAAAGGAATCCGGGACAATTCATGAAGGAAGGACAAACATGAGACGTTCTGTTCTTGGTTCTCACCAATACGGAGGAACTCTGTCAAAATGCAAGAGAAAGGAAATAAACAACAAATTACCCACCAAAATATAAGAAGGATGTCTTTACAGAAAGAGGTGGTAGGGCCACACAGTGACAGGATTAACTGTGAAGGGACACTCTCGATGCTAGTTTATGGGACACTCTGTACCGGCCGGAAGGTGAAATAACCAGCACCCTGGAGGGAAGCGGGCGGTTCGCACAGGAAGTTTCCGGGCCGCCTCACAAAGCCCAGTTCAACTTGAGACACAAGATGAAAGGAGCCTGCTGGGCTGTTTCCAGGCCTGGCCATCCCTGCACAAGCTCTAAGCAGTTTGTGTACAAGTGTGTTGTAAAAAACACAACATGTGAAGTAAAAGGGGAAAAACACTCGACCTTTTTAATCCAATTCTAAATTTTTTGCACTGCTTTAAGTTTTCATTGGAAATGAAACGAACTGCCAATTTGAAGAAATCTGGCATTTCTAGGGGTTTTGTGTGTGTGTACACAGAAACAGCGATCGGACTATCAATCCCCAGAGGGAAAGTAGGGGAGGGTGGGGGTAAGGGGAAGAGATCAACCAAAGGACTTGTAAGCATGCAGATAAGCCAAACCAATGAGCATGTATTTTGTGCCCCCATCAGAAGGAATGAACGTGGGTTAAAAGCACAGACTCTGGTGTCAGGTTTCTAGGGTTAGGATCCTGGCTCAGCTGTGAGGTACTGACATTATCTACACCATGGGGCTGGTGTAAAAAAATGAGCTAACACATGAAAAGTGCTTCAGTGTCTGACATAGGACAAACTGCTTTGTAAATGTGATTTGTTTGTAAGTGACATGTTAGCACTGTGGTGTGGTCATGGTATAAACCTGGTTTGCTGCTCTCAAAGAACTTGTACAACACAGAGGAGGAGACAACACCAACATGAATGAAATAATTATGGGCAAATCATAGAATCATAGTTCTGCAAGGGATTTTATAGGTCTCCCAGTGGAACCTACCATGAAAGTTGTCTAGAGCATCCTCAATAGATGGCCTTTCATAACACAGCATATCAGCAGGCTAGCATGGATGCTATTGCTGGAGCATACCAGCCCATGGAGTATGTGTTACACGTGTGCCAGGATCTTGGTCCTTCTTCCCATAGGGTCAACCTCCTGTCTTTATCCCCAAAGTGTGTACACATTTGAGTTCATCTATGAGGTCACATAATTTAGTAATTCCTTCCTTCCTAGTACTGGGTAGTTGTCCAGTGTATGAGTAGACTACAATTTTCTCATCCATTTTTTACCTGCTTACATATATTTGGGTTGTTTGCATGTTGGCACTCATAGGAATGAAATCTGCTGTGAGTATTCTTGTGCAACTTCTTGTGGACTTATCATCTTCATTTCTCTTGGGAAAATACCTAAGAATGGAATTGCTATATCATAGGATAGGTATGGATTTAACTATATAAGAAACTGTGAAGGTCTTTTCCAAAGTGGTCACACCACTTCACAACAATGAATAGGAGTTCTGGTTGTTCCACTTTCTCCTCAACACATAATATCATCGGTATTTTAAATATTAGCTATTCTAGTGGCTGTGAAGTGGTATTTCACAGTAGTTTTTATTTTTCATTTCCCTACTAACTAATTAGGTTGAGCATTTTTTATGTGCTTCGTTGGCCATTTGTATATCTGCTTTTTGAAGTATCTGCCAGATCATTATAGATGTAATCTCAGATTGATGTTATAGATAAATGGATTTAAAATGTCACGGAAGAAGCTATAAGATAGCAATGAGTGGGAACAGGAGCCTACTGGACTTCTGTTCTCAACTGATGTAGCATCTGCTACCATAGAGGGTAACGCTGTGTGGACCAGAAACCACAGCTTAGGTGGCTTAGTTCAACTTTCATACCCAGCATCTGACACAGTGCTCTGCACAGTCATCGTCCCGATAACTGCTGTAGAATAAGTGACTTTTATCTATAGGAATACCCAAAAGTACTTTTTTTGTGAGTGACGAGGTAGAAAGAATTAAATACCTCAGTTAACATAAAACACTTCAGCATACAGTATGAAGGGTTGGAAAAGATGTGTGTGTTGCTGTGGCTGGTAGCTCAGTTTGTTAGAGAGTTGTCTTGATATACTGACTGAGGTTGTGGGTTCGATCCCTGGTCAGGACACATACAAGAATCAACCAATGAATGCATAAATAAGTGGAGCGACAAGTCACTGTTTCTCTCTCTCTCTCTCTTTTCTCTCTCTCTCCCCTCCTTCTCCTCCTCGCTCTAAAAATCAATAAAAATTTATTAAAATTTAATTTAAAAAGAAAAGAAAGAATGCATGTGTTGAACCTGGTCATGCCTCTGAAGAATTAAATGTCAATTAATCGTGGTCTGTATGCTAAAGAAAAGAGCTGGAACCTTGGGCTGGTTGTGGGGAGGCCAGAAGGCCTCAGTGAATGAATCCAAGCTAGAGCACACTCTGAAACAAATAGCTTTGTGTCCTTGGACTTTTCTGAACTTTGCATAATAGCGAGGTTTGAATATAGCCTAGAGGAAAAATCAGGGCCTCTGCGCCGAATGAATATTTTTAAACTCCAAGACCGTAACTGGAACACCATTCAGCAGCCTAGCAAACACTGCCCAGGTTCACTTGTCAACTCCGGTGTCTGGGCGGCATTTGTTGGAACAGCCAGCTGTCAGTCTGGATTGCATCCGTGCGCTTCACAACTCTATGGCTTGTGGTTGATGTGGGCAGGCATTTCGAGACTCGGCTGTGGAAGAAGATGGTTGCTTTTAAACATCCTCGGCCAGTGGTCGGCAAACTCGTTAGTCAACAGAGCCAAATGTCAACAGCACTTCTTCAAAATAGACTCGCCCAGGACGAAAACCGACTTCTGCGCATGGGCCACAAAGTTTCAATCACACTGTACGTGCACACCCGCACGTGGTATTTTGTGGAAGAGCCACACTCAAGGGGCCAAAGAGCCGCATGTGGCTCGCGAGCCGCAGTTTGCCGACCACTGTCCTAGGCCAAAGCTGCAGTCTGAGAAAGGAGACAGACTTTCAGTCTTGTTGGTGTTTTGGGAAGAATGCCATCATAATGATATTTCCAGGCTGCTCTGAATATGGCCAGTAAGGGAGAACCCGTCAAGACAGCCTGCCTTCAATTAAAACAGCAGTGGGATCCTATTTTCTACTTGTAAAGTCGGGAAAGAGCTTTTTAAGCAATACCCGGTTTCCTGGGAGTCTATTCCTACACAGCTGATCGGAGGGCCATTTGGCCAAAAACCACACACAAAAAAGCAAAACGTTAAAACTATGCATATTCTTTGACCCCACAATTTCACCTCTAAGAATGTATCCCACGAAAATAATTTTATCTCTGCAATGATTTATCCATTAGTTTATATTAGACACAGTGTTGTTTGTAAGAGTAAAAATATTAGTAATCGATGAACTGTTTAACAGTAGGGAATTGCCAAAGGAATTCTGCTACATCCATAGGAAGGAATAGTATACAACTGTTACAAATAAGGTGGTCGGAGAATATATGAAGATGTGGGCATTTGTTCATGACCTATTTTAAGTCAGCAGTATACAGAGCACCATGTACAAAGTCTATTTTTGTTTAAAAATCACACAATAGAATAATCTATACATGTGCATAGAAGAAAAGGCTAGAAGACTATACATTCAAATGTTAATAGCAACCATCTTTGGGTGGTAATTTTTACGGATGATTCTTACCACTCCCTTTATGCTCCCCCCAGGAAGTCTTATATAACAAATATTACACCAGCAGTTGGGGGAAGGCAGCTCTAAATATTTCAAGCAAAATGAGCAGCACACAAGAACCCTGTGCTGAATTCGGGTTGCCTACTGACAGGGGAGCTAGGATGTTTTAGTTCTGTGCTCAAACCCAGACACACGCCAGGACTTTATGTTCCAAAGCAGTTAGTTCAAAATAATTCACACGAGCCCTGATGGCATAGAACGGTCTTACGAGTTTTCTCTGTTTTCATTTAACGTGAAGTATTTCCTACCCACGCTATGCTAAGCCTTGTACAGCATCAGCCCCCATTCAGGGAGGCGGCCTGACACGGTCACACAAATGCTAGCACACAGATGCTACCTTGGGAAGAGGGGCGTTTCAGTCCTTTAGCCAACACTCCCCATGTCACTGAAATCCCAAGCTGTGTCTATGGAAAAAGAAATAGAGAGCGTGTAGCCTAGACTGACCCATAGCCAGATCCATCACAGGTCACTGAGGAGAAGTTATAAATGTCTGGGGGAAATCCTTCATGGGGGTGGGGGCGAGCGGGGGGATGATGTCATCTGTGACAGCACCCGGACTTTTCCAGTGTCCTTTGCTGTCCCGGACAGAATGGATGGGCGGGATCATCCCACCTGTTCATGTCAATCGCCTGCCATGGACTGATCCAGCTGGCTGGACAGTGGACTTGAAACTTTAAAAAGCCTGAGGGCGAGGATGGCTGCGAGGTAGCGGGCTTAGTCTGAGCGAGTGCCCACGGGGTGAAATGTGACCCTTTGCCCTGCCCGACTCCCGCTGTTCCTGGACCATGAAGGGAAAGAGTCAAGAATATATTTCATTTGCCCACAAAGGAATTCGGCAGAGAGCCAGACAAAACTAAGCTTAAACTCGAAGTTAGAAGTGCATGACTAGTAGGACAGGGGAGAGTCCCAGGCTAACTCACAGCCACTCTCAGCACCCCCGCCCCGCCCCCCCATCTCCCCCCTCCCCTGCAGCGGATCCGGTCTGGCCCGCATGGGTGCTTTCAATTACACAACATCGGGCAAACTCCAGAAAGGCAGCGGCCAGACGTTCAGGCACATGAGCTCCAGAATGACAGCTCCAAGGAATGTGCGCGTCTATGGTCTCCCAGAGTCCCTTAAACACCACAGTGAGTCCAGGTTAACACACCCTACGCATCACTATAGGACTATTCTCAGGGTTTAAAAATGCAAGACTGCCAAGCATTTTACAACCAGAGATTCCCAGGCACTTCTCCAGTCCCCCCACCCCACCCCCTTTCAGGAATCCAATGGCCCGGAGCTCACAGAACCCGCCTCGCATCAACCTGCTGGACTCACCTCGCTGCTGGGGGCCCTCCGGGAGCCTCAGTCTGCAGGTGTGCAAACCGCGCAGCAGGTGGCTGCCGCCTCCTCCTGGCACAGCAGACATGGTCCCGGCGGTATCACTATGGCTCCAGGGTCTCTAGGGCATCTCCTTCCCCGGGCCAGTCACCCAGTGTCTTCACAAGTCACCCCGAAGCACAGAGGGACGCGCGGATCCCGTCCTTGCGTGTAAACCATTTACTTCTCTAATACATCCCCAAGTGTTTCCTGGTGTTTCCTGGTCGTGATTCTGGAAATAAGCATTCCCCGCTGTGACTGCCCCCACAGAAAAAGATGCCAGTGCACTTGGATAAAAACACAAAATTCTTCTTTCATTTCAGAGCATATTGAAAAGTTTCCCCCTTCAAGTGTAAAAGCCTACACGGTAACTATTTCCAACAGATGACAGTCTAGGCCGTTTGGACTCCTTCTGCTAACATGAAATCTAATGCCCCGCGTATTTAGAGAGGGCTGCTAGTGTAATTCACACAAGCAGAAGGAAGTGCAGCCGAGTTAAGTCAAGTGATTTCTAAGCCTGGTCGGAGTTACCCTCTGGGACAGCAGACAGTGAAGGGTTCTTAAGGGAGGCTGGGAGGAGGAGGAGCCGTGGGCTGGCTGATTAGCATAAAGACGCAGGCAAGACCTGGCAGTGGAGCTGCTGTGAACAATAGTGACCGAAGCAGGGATTCTAAAAAGATGCCCTGACATTACAGTACTCACATACCTGACTTCTGCCGCTTTGTTTGGAATGAAAACAAAAGCTCAACGCAGGGGCTTCTGCGGCCGGGAGATTCGTTTGTACATGCGAGATCTGAAGGGTGGAACGGGAACTAATAATGAGCTCATGGAAATGTACTGCTGAGACTCCGTTTCTGTAAACAGCCTCCAGTCTTCAGAGATGGGCAGTCATAGAGCAGACCAACTGCCAAGGTAACTATTTGGAGTTCTGGAAGGAAAATAAGCACACACAACATTATCTTTCCAGAAATCTAGCTCTGTTCGCCCTAAGATTCTCTATTGGTACTTCTAGGTCATAAGACAAAGCTGTTTCCTGTGTGTGTGTGTGTGTGTGTGTGTGTGCGCGCGCGCACGCGCGCGTGTGCACGCATTGAAAAAGCATATCTCATTGAAATACTAAAAGTAGTTCATATTTCATTGAAATAATAGCAGATTCATTAATGTTTTAAAATAATCCCAAACACCTTTCCTTTAACTTGGGAGCTTGCGACCTCTGAAGTTCTAATGAAGGCTGGTAGACCCTGCCCTTCAAGATTCACAGCTCTTTGTAGATTCAGAAAGGAGGTGGTGGGCAGGAATAAAGGAGAAAGGCAGCACTGTTTAGCCTTCATGTCTGGATCCTGCAGTTTCCTCTGCATCTTTGGAAGTTGGTGCTGAACGTGACACCCTAGCCTAACTAGAAATGTGCCGCCTAGCCTGATTGGGGGGGGGGGATCCTCATTTTACTCTGGGGCGTTAACCATTTCCCAGGTATACTCTGAGCTATGAGCACTCTTATGAAATATGTGATTGCTCTTCCATAAATTTTTTAATGATTTATTAAACTGCTTTTATTATTTAACCAGAGGCCCGATGCACGAAATTCATGCACTTGGGGGGGGGGGGGCTCAGCCCGGCCTGCACCCTCCCGTAGTCTGGGACTCTTCCCTCCTTAGTGCCCGCCTGCTCACTGCTCCTTATCACTTGGTTCGCTGCTCCTTAGTGCTGCTGGAGGTGGGAGAGGCTCCACTGCAGCTGTGCTTGCGAGCTGTGAGCCCAGCTTCTGGCTAAGCAGTGCTCTCCCTGTGGGAGCGTACTGACCACCAGGGAGCAACTCCTATGTTGAGCATCTGCTCCCTGGTGGTCAGTGCACGTCATCGCGACCAATTGTTCTGCCATTTGGTCTATTTGCATATTAGCCTTTTATTATATAGGATGGTCTCTCTATAGCAGCGTTAGGCCCCTCACAGTGTAACAGGCTGTAGACGTCCATGGCTCCTTTGAAAGAGATTCCGTGACTAGAGAACCATGGCTTCTGCTTCCAGTGGCTGGGATTGAGCTCTTGCGTCACAGTGGTCCTGGTGGAAGGTCCCTTTCTCCCTGAATGGGATCCAGCTATCAATATTCTGTCCAATTGTGGGCCTCGCTAATGAGCCTACTACGATGCAGGTAAAGCAAACAACTCACCAAGCTGTAAGCCAGCCCTTGAGAGAAATGGATTAAAATGTCCTATGAGAATTTTTATATATACATGTGAATTGGTAGAGAGAATACCACCATAAGCCTTGTGCACCCATCACTTGAATTTAATCATCGACTCACGGGACAATGTGGTTTCGAATCTGTGTTTCATCACAATCACTTTCCCTTCACTTCACCCTTGGCATTAAAACATCCCAGACATCATTACATTCTCAATATGTATTTCTAAAACTCAAGGACTTTGAAAAACAGGACCATGCTAAAATTGTCATCTTTTAAATCCTTAAACATGATTCCTTAATGCTATTAAATATCTAGCTGGTGTTATTTTTCTGATGCCTCATAATTTTTTTAAATTTTTGCATTTTGTTCAAACTGGGATCCAAAGGTCCACACATTGTATCTGGTTGATCTTACTCTTACGTCTTTTTCACTCTGTACATTCCTCTCTGAAAAAAAAATGTTGCTTAAGGATTAATATCTACATGTCTAATTTGTGTCTGATTTTTCAAAGACGCCCCACTTTTCTCTCTCACCCATGGATGTAAAGCTAGTGGGGAAAGGGAGCAAATGGAATGGAACAGACCACAGAGGCTAAGACAGCCAGCGTCTGGCACTCCTGTCACTGCACCGTGTGGCCTGGAACCAGGTGCTTAGCATCTCGGGGTTGTGTCTTCCTTTGTCAAATGAAACCCATGTTTGGTCAGCAATGACAGAAGTTACTCAACACTCATTCTATGAATGTGAAGACCTGGGAAAGGAGAGACTATTCTGCTTTGTCATTGGCTAGAGACTGAGGAGAAAGAAATAGATTTAAAACTAAAAATCTAAGTAAGATTTGGAAGTGTATTTGAAAATCTAGGTCCTCAATTCTCAAATCTGGACTTACCTGGGGAACATAGTAAAGATAGGGATTCCTGAGACCCCACTGCACAGTCTGAGGCCTGAACTATATACATTCTCTCTTTTTAAAACTTAACTCTCCCTCCCCTCAGACTTATCGATATATAATTGACACATAATACTGAGTAAGTTTCAGGCGCAGTGTGGATGTGACACATTTACACGGCAAGATGATCACCACTATAGCATTCACTACCCTCCCCATCCATCACATGGACCATTTCTTTTCTGTGGTGAGTATGTCTAAGATCTACTGTTTTAGCAGCATCCGCGTATATGGCACAGCATTATTAGCTAAAATCACCATCCTATACAGTCAAGCCCCAAACTTGTTAACCTTGTAACTGTAAGTTTGTACACTTTGGCCAATAACTCCCCATTTCTCCCACCTTCCAATCCCTGGTAACTACCACTCTCCTCTGTTTCTTTAATTTTGACTTTTTTAGGTGGAATATATATTTAAATATATTTTCATTGATTTCAGAGAGAAAGGGAGAGGGAGAGGGAGAGAAACACCAATGAGGAGAAAATCATTGATTGGCTGCCTCCTGCACGCCCCCTACTGGGGATTGAGCCTGCAACCCAGGCATGTGCCATTGACTGGAGTCGAACCTGGGCCCCTTCAGTCTGCAGGCCGATGCTCTATCCACTGAGTCAAACCGGCTAGGGCCTATATATTTTTTAAGTCCTCTTGTCAAGGTAAACAAGCATAACCTGCTTAAACAGATCTGGTTTGCTCCCCTATTTCATTCATTACACCTTCCCAAAGCAGTTTCCAGTGTCGCTACGTCAGGGCATAGAGAGGCCTCCGGGGGAGGCTTGCTGCCGGGTCCCTCCATGACCCACGGTTGTGCATCACTGAGTCAGCCCTGGACAGTGACCCTGTGACTGCTGAGGTCTTACCTGCATGTTGAGTCACACTTCTGCTCTGGGAATAAACCCGTGTAACGGAAAGCAATATGTTACAAGAGCCTATAAAATAACATCAGATGCATCAGCCATAGGAAGTATCAGCTACAACAAGCCATGGCCCTTCCTTTCAGAAACACCACCACGTCAGTAGTCCAGTGTGCACAGTGTCCTGTGCTTCTTCCGTATAAATAAAAGCAAGAAGTCGGACAGCAGAAGGTGAAGACTGGTTGTGTTAAGAAACAAGTGAATAATATTTTGGCATTTTTACTTGCAATTTGACTCCAAATTAATTAGCATCCTATTAAAGCCAAGCTTCTTCCCTTATCAACTCTCTGTGATGCCAAAGAGATTGCACTGGTTTCCTCGGTCGGGTTCTTCCTTCTCTCCCACGTTCCCTCTGCTGTTTGTAAAACACGGAGACGCAAACGGTTCTATTAGAGACTGTTCTGCTGGAACAGCTGCTGGGCGGCGGCAGGAGGCTGCGCCGGCGCCGCATCACACGCGCACTTATCCGAGGGGCCGCTATCGGAATCGCTACCTTGATCTTTAATTCGGTGCAGACCAACATTTTGGTCTTGGGTCTCGGAAATATTGCCTCACTCCATAAACATTGGCCGTCCAAACTCCCGTTGGCCCTTTCTTGCAGATGAGCCTCAGGTTTGACGGCCACAGGGCTCCCGCAGGTCAGCAGAGTCCCGGGCCAACTAGTAAAATAGCCTCACAAGCTAACCCCTGTCTTCCCATCCAACGCCCAGGAGAATGGGGGCTTGTACTTGCAATATCAGCAAATGATGACCTGTACCTGAGACCGTAGGAAAGTCACTGACTATTCTCCTGTGGGTAACATTTGATCATGGCTGTGCACAGGCAGGTAATCTCCGCAGCTTTACATTTTCCTATCTTTACTGAATCCTTTTGGCCAAAATGAAAACAGGACCAAATAAAACCAGAGGTCAGAAAAACGTGGAGTTTATTTTGTTTGTTTTGAGTGGCAAGGAAACCCAGAGTTCAGTGGTTCTGCTTCCATAATGTCCGCCATCTGGGTAGGATCAAATGATACTAAAGAGCCTGAATTCCACATAAAAGTGTTTGAAGTGCACAGGCATCGGGGTCAATGGGTTTGCAGCAGAACTGAACGCTGAAGGTAAATACTTATTAACTGGGATCATTTCCAAAGCAAAGCAAATTAACTTGCACCTGATCAAACTTTTGTTACTTGAGCTGAATTTGCACTTGCAGGAATAAAATAGTAACCAAACTACATTTCTCCTTTTCTACTTCCCTCATATCTTCTTCTTTCAGTAGTTCCTTCCTTCTGCCCTTCCTCCCTCCCTTCCTTCCTTTTTTCCTCCCTCCCTCCCTCCCTCCCTTCTTCCTTCCTTCCTTCTTTCCTTCCTTCCTTCCTTCCTTCCTTCCTTCCTTCCTTCCTTCCTTTCCTTCCTTCCTTCCTTCCTTCCCTCTCTCCCTCTCTCATCTCTCTCTCTGTCTCTGTCTCTCTCTCATTTTCTTTTATGTTAATTAGATGGAGTATAATGTAATTTTGATACATTAAAAATGAAATTGTTCTCTATATGGAATTGCCATCAAAATAATTTGGGTGAGGAAGATATGGAGGGTATAGATGAAATAAGATTCACCATAGATCAGTAATTATTAAACTTGAGTGACGAGTACATGGAATTTATTATAGGTTCATGTCTACTTTTACATATATATTTAACTTTCCATGCTAAAATGTTTTGAAATAGAATTACTTTTAATGAATCTAATTGAAAAGATAACAAGGAATCGGCAATGTGCTAGACTTATTAGGATGTGGAGAAACTCTTCAAATTTCCTATTTTATTACTTTTTACTTCATATATTATAACATATAGAGAAAGCGAGAAAATGTGAACAGTCACAATGTACTCGTGGGGCAGCACCTGAATACAATGTATAAACAAATAGGGCAACTCGCACTGAGGCGGGCTCTCAAACACCTGCTGTGGGCAGGCATGACCGCTAGGTGAGACCCGTGGTGATGCGGAAGGGACTGATGTCAGGATGGCATGTTTTTTCGAAAGAACCAAGCAGACATTTTACTTATTACCTCTGAACGCTACAGAGGTTCCCTTCTATCCCATATTTCTGTAACTGCATTACTATTTTATTATTTCTGGTTCTAAAAATACAATTAGGAGTGTCTTCGTTTGGGTTGCTGTAACAAAGTACCATAGGCCGAGTGGCTCATAAGCAGCAGAAATTTACTTGTCACAGTCCTGGAGGCGGGGACCTGAGACCAGGGCCCGGTGTGGTGGGGTTCTGGTGAGGGTCCTCGCCTGGGCTGCAGCTGCTGACTTCTCACTGTGTTCTCACATGGCGGAAAGAGGTGAGGAGCTCCCTGGGGTCCCTTTTACAAGGGCACTAATTCCATTCATGAGGACTCCCTCCTCGTGACCTGATCACCTCTCAAAGGCCCCACCTCCTAATGCCACCAGATTTTGAACATATGAATTTTGGGGGACACAAACATTCAGTCCACAACAAGTTGTATTTTCAAGGATGAAAGCGAGTTTTTAATCCAGCTCCTTGGTGAGCCATTGAAGAACCAAGTATCGATGAGCTCTCTGTATCCCCACATGTACGACTTCAGAGGCCTGCCCACAATATTCAACAAATATCAACTACCTTCTTACTGTAGAGCTACAACCACTTCTTGCCTCCCAACCCACAGATCTATGATCACGTCTTGCCTCCCACCCCCGTCCCCATACTACACCTTATCTCCCTGACATTCATAACTGGCATTTGAGGACCAGATTTTGGAGTTCAGACATTGTTCTACAGCTTCAAAAAATAACCAGAGCACCCAGTGGGCTGCAGTGGGAAATCCTAGAACAGCCGGGGGCTCCTTGAAGAGTTGCATCAGCAGCAGGGCCATTGAAGCCACTCCTCATTGCTCCATGAGGACCCAGAGTGGCTGGGCTTGAAGCCAGAAGGCCCAGAATACAGGGTCACTCGCACTGTCTCAGGGTCCAGCGGGGTGACCATCTGAGAGTGGCACAGGGCAAATCAAGAAAGAATCAACCTTCCACTTCTGATCCTTTCAATTATTTCTCACTTAGTGAGAGCTTGAAGTTCGCCCAGGAACTTTGAAATCTAAATTTAAATGTTATTGGCATTTAAATCATCTATATTGGCATTTAAAACATCTCTATATGTTTTTCTGCTCCCCTTTTCTGTATATTACGCATATTAGCTACATCAGCAAACATACTTCTTCATTGTCAGCTTTTCAAAATAAGCCTGTATAAAGCATTAATCCTAAACAGAAACTTAAAGAAGGCAACAGAGGAAAGGTATTTTTAAATTACTTATAAGAAAGACTAATCAAAATAATAGGCTGAACATAGGCTTCCAAATCTATTCAAATGTATGAAAGGTTGTACAGATATAAATAAAAATATGGACAATGTACTTTAGAAAGTTATGTATCTACCATCATTGGACAAAAATTTATGAAAACTTACAAGAAGATAAAAAGGAGACGGAATCTGAACAGTAAGAGTGAGGTAAGCCATAGTAAGGGAAGAAGTTTGGAATCAATAAATAGAGGCAGCATGGGCAAGCACCAGATAGTAAGGGGAAAACACCTGGGGAACAGCAGTGTTTATCCACAGGATAAATCCTGACAAGTATCCTTTACGAATGCGAATTATCTGCCGGGAAAAGGCTTTTAGACAGAAATTAGAAAGAAAAACGGAGCTGAAATGCCCTGTGACTACTTCCCTCTCACCTCCTAGATGGGAATTCGCATGGAAAGAGACTGGAGAGGAACCTGATCCGCTCAGGAAAGAAATACACAAGAGCCTTCCATAGCCAAAATCAGGTCCTCTTTCGTGGTAACTGGAGGCTGTCTTCAGGCTGCCTGTCTGTCCGATATCCATGAGCCAAGTGAAGTCTGTTGACACAGCCAGGGCACTTACACAAACACACAGTCAACCATCGGGAGAAGCCTGCTTCCTGGGTGAAAGACCCACACAGCTGCGGGGGAAATCATGCTAACTCCTCATACAAATGTTAACTCATAAATATGAATGGCAAATGCAAGATGATCAGATATTTGAGGAAGACCAATAGAAGGAAAGGAAATGGATGAACGAACAGAACTGATGACCTGCAGAAAATAGAAATAACCAGAAAACCAAAAAAACCTTTAAAAAATAATCATCTTAATGTGCTCAGAGACAAAAAGAATATTACATCCACAATATAAGAATAGATGGCTGTGGTAAGAATGAGCTACCAGGGCACTAGAAAAAAAATATGATTGCCAAATAAAAAAAAAAGAATTCACTAAAAAATTGAACTGAATAGTGAACATGATTAAAGATAGAATTAGTCCTATAGAAGATAAAATCAAGGAAATTTCAAGAATACAGAGCAAAATGGCAGACAAAAATGCATGAACAAGTTGAGACATGGAAGGAGGTCTATCTACTCCTCTACTTACTAGCTGTGACCTTGAGCAAGTTGCATTGCTAATATCAACCTTAAGTGTGTGTTTACCACTTACACATATTAATGCACCGAATCCACTCAACAGTCCTCATCTGTAGGATACCTTTCCATCTGCCATGATCTATTACTTCCTTGATTTGAGAAACTAGATGCTCTGCAGTATTCTCTCCTAGTAAATTAGTCTCTTTATAAAGTATCAAATAAATGACACAGAGAGCCCCCAATCTACCTTTCCCCCCTCTTTTCAAATGTTGGCCAGGGGTCCTCTCTCCGCCTCCCTGCAAATTTGGTTGTGCCTGTGGTGGAGGGAAAGCATGAGGCCCAGACGTAGAAGCCTCCAGTCATATAGCCAGGAAGTGTTAGAGACAGAAGCAATGCCAAAGGGGCAGTGGTTATGCGCCAACATGTGATTTTGGCCTAAACAATAGTCAACCGTTTAAAAAAAGACCTGTAAATTTTATATAAAATTCTAAATTTCAGGTTCTTATGACAGAATTGATAGATCTGCTCCCTGCAAAAGGGAACAAGTCTACTAGTTAGGAAAGGCTGTTTTATCAATAGACTCAACTACAGTGCCTCAAAGGAGATGAAATTTCTTTCTTCCTCGAATAATAGTCCAGAGATGAGCAAGTGGTCCAAACTGGATAGCTGGCTCTATTGGAGGTCATCCCAGAACCCTGGTGGCTTCAATTTTGTTGTTCCAAAGGAAACATTTTTATTTAGCATTTTTTTTAAAAGACGACCTTTACTAGAAAACAAATGTTTTGCCTTCTGTAGGTATTCAGGTATTGAATAAATTAAGACAAATTTAAATCTTACAGATGATGAGTATAAATTTAATAGCACTAATATTTACAAAGCACTGTTTTGAAGATTATAGATAAATATACAGTAAAACAAAGCAAAAACTAATAAAAAGTTCTCTGCAAAGCATTGTCACCTATGATAATGTGTATTTTTGCTAAAGAAGAGAGAAAATATGTAATGCTCCTCCTTCATTAGTACAGATGCCTCATTTGTGCTAACTGCAAATGTCAATCAGATCCTCTCTTCATACTCTCATTCACTTTGTAGCAGACATTGTAGAGTGCTGCCCAACAACCATTTCCACCTTCTTCTTTGTGGACTGAACTCTGATCTGTGCAGCCATAAGCTTTGGGGGAGATGGGCTTCACCCCCATCATCAGGGATTGGTCTTGCTCACCAGGAAGACCCCATTCTCCTTGCACTAGATATTTGTGAGAAAACCAATGCTCTGCCATACAGCCTGACTCACTTGTACCACATAGAACGGCCTTTATAACAAACAGAAATGCTCCTGATAAAAATTAAGCATTGAGAATCATGATTCCCAGGAGAGAGAAATCATTCCATCAGCACGGACTGGCCGGGCGCCATCCCTGCAGCTGCCCCACCTGTCATGACAACGCTGAGAGCGGCAGGATGCGTGTCTTCGGAAACAGCACACACTTGGCCAATATCAACACAATACTTGTTCACCTCTGACCTTCCCACACCTCGGTTCCTCTTCCGAATCTTGTATGGAGCCGTCACTAATGTAGGAAACTGTAGCCAGTGAAGACGCTGCCAGGCTTTTCAAATTCCGTGCTCTCGTCCCATGTCGCCCCTTCTCTTGCCTATTCATTCTTCAAGAATCCAGTCGGGAGTCTTTTGTGTGAAAGATTCACTGGCCCACCCTCTTCAGAATAAAGTTAATCACACCCTCTTCTGGGCTGGAACTGTCCAGTATTTTGAATATATTTCTATTATGGTACATATTCTATTTCCTGATAATTATCTATAGGCATGCTTCTTCTCATTAAGATATGAGTACACTGAGCCTAATACAGCTTTTAAATTAGGAATGAAGAGAAGAAATGAAAGGAGATACTAGTAATAAAAAAGAAAAGGAGAAAGGGAAGGGAGGGAGGGAGAAAGAAGAATGTTATGGTTTCTTTCTTATTTTCTCAGTGGGAGCGTGATGAATAACCCATTTGTGGCATGCGTAGATCCTAGCAGATTGTTCCCCAAATTGGGAAATTTCTGCTCCAAATGGGGGGAAAAATTGCATTCAAATATTTTTGAAAAATTATTTGGGAAAAGTAAACTAGACGACCTTAAAGAAGTGATCGACATCTGAAATAAATAGAAAGAAAAAAATGCTACTGACCCAAGAGGCAAAGATAGACTTTCATTTCATTTCGGTGAGATCGAAACGGTTGAATTGGAAGAGCTCTGCCATCAGCAGGCCTGCAGGAACCTGAGCTTCGCCCTTGCTAGCTGCATGACCTTGAGCAACCTGCCACCTTCCAGCTTGTTTCTGTATCACACAGAATGAGTACAATTATACCTCTTACTGATACGTAGTCTGCATTGGATAAGGTCAATGCCGGAACAAGCCATTGAGATGTTTAGATCTTTGCATGCATAGTAAGCACTAACTTAGAATACATATTTTTTTCCACTGACATATATACTTATACTTAGTGTATATATGCATACTTGGTGTGTATTATATAAACACATATAACACTTTTGTATGTATACTTAGATATATAAGTATACATATACTCAGAACAAATATATATTTTATATTTTTATATATATATACATATATATGCACACATATATAGTGAGTTGGAAGTGGGGATACTGGGTGGTGAGGAAGAAAGGAGTTAAGAGTATTGTGTCAGCTTGAACATATTCTGATTTATGCTCTGTTGTGATTTGTGTAGGTTGAGTCAACTTTCCACAGAGTGAACATTCCTGGGCAAATTGCCCTTTCTCTTGCCTATTCATTCTTCTTGCCTGGGGATTGCAGGGACCTCAACAAGAGGACACGAGGACTCTCTGAGGTCAGGGATCATGTCTCATTCAACTCTGGGTCCAAGTGTGGAGCACAGAGACTGCCAGCAATGAGCTTCACTGGAAGAACGAATTCATGAAATCACACCCAGTCCTATCTGAGCCAAACTGTGGACATGCACATCAACAGCAGAGCTCAGAACTCCTAGCAGAACTTTGCTTTGAGGACATCTTTAAAAACCTGCTGCTACCAAGGAGGAAAGAAGGAGGGCTTCCTTCTTCCTGGACTTTCCTCACTTTCCCATTTTCTCTCCTGTGCAGGGAAGTCTTTGACAGCTCTGTGGCTGAGACAGCCAGCCGTTCAGCTGTGGGGATTTTCCAGCTGCATGAGAGAGCTTCATTAGAAACCACCTCTAAATAAATAAACAAACAAACAAACAAATAAATAAATACATAAATAAATAAATAAAAGAGAAGAATATTAAAAATGATAGTGACTCCCCAAAACAGATGTTTGCTTTCTCTTTTCCTGATTTTATTTTTATGGGCTATTAACTGTGTTTAAAATTATGTCATTTTATGATTTATAAAGTTGTAAATAAAATACTACTTACAACTGCATGCACAAAGCACAAAAGACATGAACTAAATATGATGGAAAGATGGAGAGAGCTGCCCAGTATGAACTCAAGAGGAGAACCCCATTGGGAGCCAACCAGCACGATTTGTGTAATCGGCATTTGGCAGCCCTGATAAATTACAAACATAGCAGATATCAAGTTAAATTATCTGCAGTACATTTCAGAGAGCCAGCCAGGCTTGGTATAAGAAATAACAATTTTATTTAACTACAGGGATCTGAATTACGAACTAGAGTTAAGTATGTAGGAAGGAACTGTCAAAAAACTAATAAGTAAAAACACATGGTTTTCCCCCTTTGAAGCTCATTTGAAACAAACTTTATAAGCTTCATTTTGAGTTTAGAAGTAGGCAAGTATTTTGTAGTTTAAAGATACTTATTCACTTAAATTCCAAAAGGCTGACAGAAGATGAAGATGCCTGAATTTTCTAGCAGAACATGCCAGCGATTTGGTTTTATAATAGTTTCAGGTGAGGTATTACGTTCTGAAAAAATATCTGTGGTTTGGGAAGCTGCCTCACTGGCTTTGGAGTCAACCTGGTGTTATGCTCCAGGAGAAAAATAGTCCCAACAGTCGTAAAAGAAGTGACGCCTACCAACCCCAATGTGATGTGCAGCCTGGCCCACCACAGCCAGCTGCTGAGCCGTCCTGGGATGGTTTCGAGGTGGCACATAGAGTCCCTTTACACCTGCAGTGCAGAAAGAGCTCACCGGCCAAACATCCCTGTGCCAGAGCCTGCCCCAGGGACTCGGGATTTGCTGGGGTAGATGAGCCCGTGGAGAACAGAAGCAGAGACGCTCGTTCACTCAGGTCACTGGTTGCCCACTAAGTCAGTAGTTCTCAGCCCTGGCTGGGACTGGAATCACTGGGGGAATTTTAAAGCATTCCGATGCTCAGGCCCCACCCTCTAGACCAGTGATGGCGAAACTATGACACGCGTGTCAGAGGTGACACGCGAACTCATTTTTTTGGTTGATTTTTCTTTGTTAAATGGCATTTAAATATATAAAATAAATATCAAAAATATAAGTCTTTGTTTTACTATGGTTGCAAATATCAAAAAATTTCTATATGTGACACGGCACCAGAGTTAAGTTAGGGTTTTTCTTTTTTTTTTAATATATATATTTTATTGATTTTCCACAGAGAGAAAGGGAGAGGGACAGAGAGTTAGAAACATCGATGAGAGAGAAACATCGATCAGCTGCCTCCTGCACACCCCCCACTGGGGATGTGCCTGCAACCAAGGTACATGCCCTTGACCGGAATTGAACCTGGGACCCTTGAGTCCGCAGGCTGACACTCTATCCACTGAGCCAAACCGGCTAGGGCAGTTAGGGTTTTTCAAAATGCTGACACGCCGAGCTCAAAAGGTTCGCCATCACTGCTCTAGACTGCGAACTCCTTGAGAGCTCGCTCACTTACCACTGCTCATCTCAGCATCTACTGTAATGCCTGGTCCATGACATATGATAAATATCGTTGGGGTGAATGAAGTGTAACAAAAAACAGAGGGTTCTCTTCTAACCCAAGATCAGCAATCTTTCTGCCAGTCCTCCTTTCTGTGTGTCCATCCAGCTGGATGCCCCCACCAAAACGGACTTATTTAACTAGGTCCTTGGCAACTCACATAGTACCTTCCTTCGACCTGGTGGGGGGGTTGGGGGTGAGGCTCGCTTTGGAGTGCCTTCCTCCACACTGTCTGGGTCTCTTGGGATGGCAGTGCCCTCTGGGCATGGCATCCTGCACCCAGCACAGAACCTTTCTTTCTCTGTTCTCCGCCTTGCATGTGGCTCAACCAGATGCCTCCAGGAGCTAGACTCAGGCCTACGGACACTGGTTCCGGAAGGGGCAGACTAAGTGACTGCTTACCCAGTCCAACACATACTTCTCACATGAGAACATGCGAGATTGGGCTGCTGGAATTGTGCTGACATGCCAATTTTGGGTGACTCAAATTATTTAGATGGACAGGGTCCACACAAAATATACGTCTGGGTCTTGCATACCCTTGGGGTAGCTGTGCCTAGGACAGTGGTCAGCAAACTCATTAGTCAACAGAGCCAAATATCAACAGTACAACGATTGAAATTTCTTTTGAGAGACAAATTTTTTAAACTTAAACTATATAGGTAGGTACATTGTTATTAACTTAATTAGGGTACTCCTAAGGCTTAGGAAGAGCCACACTCAGGGGGCCAAAGAGCTGCATGTGGCTCACGAGCCGCAGTTTGCCGACCACTGGCCTAGGATATTGATTCTTAAGTTTCTTAGAAATGAAATTGTATGTTTTCCTACACTGAAAAGATTACCACATTATAAACCTCATTTCTTGGGGTGGTGGGGGGAGGGGGAATCCAAAAAAATTTATGGGGCCAAATCTGTTCTAAGCAGTTGACCACAGTTTCTAGGTTAGCTTATTTACATAGGCATTTCTGCCTGAATTTTTGCAAATATATTGTGAGAAAATTTCCAAGTGTCTAAAAGGAGAGGAAAAAAAAAGTAGAAATAGAAGGCCCCCCTTACCCACTCTTTTTCACTGTCTTCTCAAAGCAAAGTTATTTTCAACTTTTAAAAACCAAATACATTTTTTAAATAGTTTTTAAAGTCAGGGAGGAAGGAAGACTAGCTATCTGATTAATTTTTCTTGGAAAGTTTATCCTCATTAATTTTATTAATATTGATTAAATGTTGAAATGATAACATTTTGGATATGTGAGTTAAATAAAATGTTATATTAAATGCCTTATATTATAATGTTATATTGTTATATATTATATATTAAATGTAATATATAAATATATTATTAAAATTGATTCTACTCCCCATCCTCCTTTCTAAAAATTAATTAAAATTTTAGTTTTAATAATTTTGACTTAAAATTTGATAAAAATTGATTTATATTATAATTTGTAGTTTGCCTTTTAATTTTAATAAATAACAAGATACTTTAGGATAAATCTTATTTAAAAATGTAGGGAAATTTTTATTTATATTGCTTTGTATTTATTTTAATTTAATTTTTTGAAAATACATCCAAATTTTACACACTTTGAATATAATTACATTTTATTTTTTAATTCTTTCAAACATTACTGACACAAGAATACAACTTATGGGTGAGAATTTTCCTGCTATAGGATATATATGGGCTTGTAAAAGGGCACCAATACCAACAGGAAGTGAGCTTTATATTTGCTGACATCTGACTTGCAGTTTTCCAATGCAGATCTCTTACTGGTAGCACCTTACTGGTGAGTAGCGACCTTTTGAATGAGAGAGATCAGCAAAGGTAGAAGGATGGGGACTATTCATTTCTTGCCTTAACACATAATTTGTAATCCTGGCCATGCAGTGGAATTACCTAAGAGCTTTAAAAATATTCCAATTTCCTTGTCCCACCTTAGAACAACTGAATCTAGATCTCTGAGTAGAGGGCTTAGCATCTACTTGTTATAAGAACAATTCAAGTGAGTCTAGTGAGCAGCCAGGGTTGTAACCCACAGGGCAGGTGTCTGCCAGTTTTGTCTGTGTTCCCAAAGGCTGGCAGATTCACCACTTCCTGCTGCATTCTTTCTTCTCTCCCGTCTGTGTTGTCCAGGTCCAAATCCTGTCAACTGATTAGGTCCTTTGCCTCAGGTGCCTGCACAAGAGCTTGCTAACTAATGGGTGTGTGACAGCCACATCAATAACCTGGGGAAATTAGCCTGCATCATGGCCAATTAGCCTCACTGTTTCTACTTTAATGAAGCCAATCGATAAAGAAGAAGACTGTACTGGAAAATTCCTGGACCTGCCAGGCCAGCAGTCCTTGGGTTATGGTACCAAATCCATTCATTCAGTAAGCATATACTGAGCACCAACTATGCGCTGGACACTGGGAATGGGGAAAACATAGAGAAGGCTGGAGCCATCATATGCATAGTATATCATATAAAACACATGCAGACATTACCAGAAAATCAAAATTAAAAATACCTGGTACTTGGACCCGATTCTCTTAAGCCAACAAGAAATTCTTAAAGTTGCATTTTTTGACATCTAAATGTAGTATTCCAAATTGTCTCCTAAACCCGGAAATGAGATAAAAATCCTTGTTGGAGTCATGTTCTCTTTCACTCATGCTCTTGGTGGGAGGAAGGAGGAGGATATATTCACCAAAGCTAAGAAATCCTAAAGATAGTAAAATCTGATGGAAAAGTCAAAAAATCAGTAGCTTCAAAGGTAGACCTATACTGAGAAATATGTTTGACCTAGTCCCCCCTCTTAGCATTCTACATCACTTTATGATGATCACATATGTGAAGATTAAAATCCCTAAAGAGATTATGTATATATGCTACGAACCTGAAGTCAAGATCTAATTCTTCCGTCAGAACTGATGACTGCTTAGGCAGCCATGATGAGCTACAGCCTTCAGTTAACATACTAAGTGATCTGGGGTTCTCGTTCCTCCTATGCCAGTGATGGCGAACCTTTTGAGCTCGGCGTGTCAACATTTTGAAAAACCCTAACTTAACTCTGGTGCCATGTCACATATAGAAATTTTCTGATATTTGCAACCACAGTAAAACAAAGACTTATATTTTTGATATTTATTTTATATATTTAAATGCCATTTAACAAAGAAAAATCAACCAAAAAAAATGAGTTCGCGTGTCATAGGTTCGCCATCACTGTCCTATGCTCTTAAATGACACAGGAACTGTTTTAAGCCTTCCATCAAATGTTTTCGTGATAAAGCTCCTAGGATTCACACGGATCATGCTTGTGGATCTCAGCAGAAGCCTCATGGGCCTAGCTGGCTCTTGGACTCAAGTCTAGAAGCATTATTGGCCAAACCAGGGCCAAATTCTCCCAAAAGAAGGAATGAAAATCTTTAAAGTTCTGGAAGCAAAGTCTAGGACAGCATTTAACTTTGACTAATTTGTATGGCAAAACAATAACAAACCCATGAAGACACTGACATTGTCAATTCTACTGGAAAAATATGTTTTTAAATATAAGTTCTTTTTGCTCTTTAACAAAGAGACCTCAAATGTATGTGTTCACACATTAATGCCGCCTGCTACGTTTTGATGAGCAAACATTTTTAGTTAATACTTTTTCCTTACATCTTTACCATCTTTAAGAACATTTTCTAAACACATTTTCTTTTCCTGGAAAAAATAAGCACAACTTTTATCTTTGTTCAATGTTGCAAGCCTGTGTAATATGCCAGCATGGCTGTTGTTATCAGCAAAATGTAATGAATTGGATTCTAAATAATAAAGTAAGAAAGACTGTAAAATCAAGAAGGATCTTTACACAGCAGCAACGCACGCTGCCCTCTTCTTGGGGTAGGGGCCATACGCTCTTCTTCATCTTTCTCTGGGTGCTAACCCAGACCAGAAAATACAGAGATGGTGAAAAATTTTTAATGCTGAAAGAAGGGGGCTACACAAATGGTGTCTTCTTAAAAATATTTCTGAGCAAATAAACTTGCATTTTATTTGAAAAAATTTCTCACACACCTTCTCAAAGAAGTCTTAAAAACCCATTCTAGGAGAGATAATAATCTCTGAAAATGAAGTCTTTTGTTTGTTTTCCAGCTTTGTTGAGATATAATTTACAAATAAAATTGTGAGGTATTTAAAATGTACGATATGATATACAGATATATTGCGAAAGGATTTCTCCCAATGAGTTAACACATCTATCCCATCACATATTCACCATGTTTTGGTGAGAAGATTAAATACATGGATTAACCATCACTTTTTTCCTTTCATGAAGTTCACTTTTCAGATAATATTATTATTTTGATGGTTACTTTGTCCAAATTCAAAGACATGAAGACATTCTAATAAAGTGATTTGCTATTTTCCTCTGCCCTTGGTTTATATTGCCACTTTTGTACATACATTCATATAATTACCAGAATTCAGTTTGTATCAAATGAAGTGTGTTGATACCAGAAATAAGAAAAATAAAAGCTTCTTAGAACCATCTTTCTACTATTTTTCCAGCTGACCCTCTGAGAACCGACGGCCCGCTGCTTGGGACAACATTTTCCTTCCTGCCTGTGAGACCCTGAGATGCTGGGTTTGCTGTTTGTTTATATATTCTTTTATTCAAAACATCAAGGACTACATCTTTGGGCAATTAAAAGAGCTGAGGGGAGAGCAGTGAGCCCAACAAAGCGCCTGCTCTTCGGAGCTCAAGCTAGGTGAGGCGTGTGAGGCGAAAGTGTAAGTGATGGATCTCAGGCTCGGAAGGGTTCCTTGCTCACCCTTCCCTATCTTGGGGAACCTTGCAAAGTGGAAGGATCCAGGTCTCTTAGGAGTCTGGCAGGTGAACTCTGGATGAGTTGGACTCGGGCTGGGGCCTCACCTTCCACAGCGTGGCCTGCGCCTCATGGGGAGGGACCAGAACACGGACAATCTGGGCTCCGGTGGGCTTCCTTTATCATGTCTCTGCACCTTCCTTTCTACCAGCCTTTGCCTCGTGACTGGAGGAAAACTTCCCTCTTTCCTTTGACTCTTCACTCCCCTCTTCGTTTCATTACATTAAACGTCTTGATGACTTTTGAACATGAGAGTAATGTGAATAGGACATTTCATTAAGCCTAAGTAAAGCCCTGTGTTTGAAATAAAATGAGGTAAAATTAATGCAGTGACAGCCACCTCTCTACAAACCCTTACAGGCACTTAGAAAGGCTTCCGGAAGCCTCCACCTGCCTTCACATCACATTGTAATGAACCTCTTCTCTGTAGCCCCGTTCCCTAAGCTGAGCCACTTAAAGGAGCCTGTGGAGGGAGTTACTCCCTTCCTCGTCCAGAACGGGACTGGTTGAGGCCACAGGTGGAAGGATCTGAGGAATTCCAGCCACACTCCTAGGAGCCATGTTTTACTGCTGACTAAGAATAAACACCACTAGGCTGAGGTCTGGGAATGTGCATTATTATTGTTGTTGTTTCTTTTAGAAGACTCTTCCAATAGCGCCAAGGCATGCCTTCATTTATAAGCTATTGGAACAAAGACTATCTGCCTCAGAAACTAACTACTCAGCATCAGAAGACGTTTCTTTAAAAAGCCAGCTTCGCCCTAGCTGGTTTGGCTCAGTGGCTAGAGCGTCAGCCTGCGGACTGAAGGGTCCTGGGTTCAATTCCTGGTCAGGGCACATGCCCAGGTTGTGGGCTCGATCTCCAATAGAGGGCGTGCAGGAGGCAGCCAATCAGTGATACCCTCTCATCGTTGATGTTTCTATTCTCTCTCTCCCTTTCCCTTCCTCTCTGAAGTCAATAAAAATATATTTTAAATAAATAAATAGCCAGTTTCTTGGGCCTCATATCACACTGTTTAAAGTCTCTAACATTAGGGCCTGGAGCTCTGTATTTTAATAGCTCCTCATGCATTTCTGATACACATTCAAGTTGGAGATCCTCAGTCATCCCAAATACAGTTCAAATATATATATATATATATATATACTTTCTAAATACTTTTTAAAAAATTGTTGTTTTGTTTCTCTGAGTAAATGGGACCAGAAGAAGAACATTAAATGGAAATCCCTTTTTAAAATTACTCTCTAAAGAAATTAGTATTGTGAAACTTCTCATTCACGCGACTGGAACTTCAACACTAGCAGTGTACCTTTCCCATGTTTGCACAGTTAATGCAAGTCCTTCTTTACACCTCAGCCTAAACTAGGACTATGACATGTCATTTCTATCTGATTCTACAGAGCAATTATTCATTTATTTATTCAGCAAACAACTGTGGGGGGTCCTCCAAGGGCTGGGCCCTTGTAGGAACTGGGAAAGCCTGTAGGATCTTACAGACTAAGAGAGTGTGGTAGAGGGAGTTGGGGAGTCAAATAGGTAACCAGGAAACTATGATACAGGAAGGCACGCATCATGACAAGAAGTGCACAATCCCAAGCAAAAGAAACTACAAAAATTACGCCGTTTTCTCACCACAGCACCCATCTCCAGACTTCTGCAGCTGCAGCATCACCCAGCTGTGGGCACGGCCTGTGGTTTCCTGCCCCAAAGCATCCTCAACTCAGTATCTCTATGGGTAAGCCTTCAGAAAAAGGAGTGTTTATCCTTACACATAAAAAGCAGTGTAGACAGAACTGTAACTGGAAGAAAACATCTCCAATTTTCAGGGACTTTTTCTGAACAGAAGTACAAATATTTCTACATTTTAAAAGTTGGTAGGCGTAATAACTGTACTCAAAAATCGAATAAGGGTATGTGAAAGAACGTTTGCTGGTTTTATAGTGCTCGGTGGAGTCGTGGCGTAAATGGCCATCATCAGCAGATCGCCTTCATCAGAACCTGGATTGGCAGACTTATGCTGTGGTCCTAGTTTGGTTGGGATGGGCTGGAATTCAATCCGGGTTTCTCAACACCTGCATTACTGACATTCTAGGCTGGATAATCGTTTATTATGGGAGGCTGTCCTGTACATTATAGGGTGTTTAGCAGCACCCTTGGCCTCTACCCACTAGATGCCAGCAGAACCTCCCTGCTCAACCATGACAATCAAAAATGTCTCCAGACATTGACAATGACTCCTGGCAGAAGGGAGGCAAAGGTGTCCCCAGTTGAGAACCACTGGTTTAGATAGATAAACTGCTCTGCACTAGAAGGTAATAGCACTGCGGGGACGTTACGCTGGCATCCAGGGAAAGAGAAAAGGGGGAGGCAGCTCCCAGCAGCATAGCAGCAGGCCTGGCTGGAGAAATTCCCAGTGATAAGGAAATCCATGGTTTTATAAGAAGAGTAGTATCTAAGGAAATTTGCAAATTTCAAATTGTTTTGTGCTGAACTGAAATTTCTCTTCTTTTAAAAAAAAATCCAGTAAAATTTAATCTATATAACAATAGAGAAATTATAGTTTCCTCCACTGCCTCCCCTCCCCTGTCCCCCTGGAAAAGTCAGTTGGCACTACTTTCTAGAAGTCTAGGCACTGGCCAATAGGGAAATGAACAGGGACCCAAGATGATCCTAGGAGCTGTTGGTAGGGGCCAGAGAACAACACAGAAGCTGCACTGATATGTAGGTTTGAAACATACTCCTCTTTCTCCAAACACTTCAGGAAGGAAGGTAACCACTGTGGAGAGGAGATAGGCAGACACAAGAAAGAATAACTCATGGCAGTAAATTGTGTCTTTCTCTTTCCCAGACATGTCTTCGAAAATGGTAGCAGGTGACCATATTTCAGAAGGATTAGGCCCCATATTCTGTATATGTATGGGAGAGGATAGACAACCTGTTGGAAGTTATTTCTAAATTGATGATTTTCAAGCAAGACATGAATATCAAGACAGTAAAAACTAAGTACTTTAGATTTTAATTATTTTTAAATAAATGATTAAGATTTTAAAAATGTATTTACTGAGAAAAAACTCTTAAGAGCATACAAATAAGTCCTTAGACATTTTACTCATGATTGAATTAGGATGGTGGGATATGGGTAATCCTTTCTTTAGCTAATTTATTTTTCAAATGTGTTATTACCTTTATATATATATTTTGAAAATGTTAGTACATTAGGTGATCCCATTACATTTAAAAATTTTAAGCAAATGGCCCAGCTGGCATGGCTCAGCATTGACCAATGAATCAGGAGGTCACAGTTCCAGTCCTGGTCAGAGCACATGCCTGGGTTGTGGACTCGATCCCCAATGTAGGGTATACAGGAGGCAGTTGATCAATGTTTCTCTCTCATCATTAATGTTTCTATCATCTCATTTTCCTGCTTCCTTCCTCTCTGAAATCAATAAAAAATATATTGTTTTTAAAAAGAAATTTCAGCAAATGATTCAGTGTAAGTCAGGTCATCTTAAAAGAATCCATAGCCAGTAAAATATCAGACATATGTCGTAGCGATATCTTTACTGATACAGCTCCTAGGACAATGGAAACTAAGGAGAAAATAAACAAATAAGATTACATCAAAATAAAAAGCTTCTGCACAGCAAAAGAAACCATCAAGAAAACTACAAGAGAGCCCACTGCTTGGGAGAACATATTTGCCAATATTACATCTGATAAGGGTTTAATCTCCAACATTTATAGGGAACTCATACAACTTAACAAAAGGAAGATAAAGAATCCAATCAAAAAATGGGCAAAGGACCTAAATAGACACTTTTCGAAAGTGCACATACAGAAAGCCAAGAGACATATGAAAACATGCTCAAAGTTACTAATCATCCAAGATATGCAAATCAAAATGACAATGAGGTGTGACCATCTCACACCTGTCAGAATGGCTATCATCAACAAATCAACAAACAACAAGTGCTAGCGAAGATGTGAAGAAAAAGGAACCCTTGTTCACTGCTGGTAGGAATGCAGACTGGTGCAGCCACTGTGGAAAACAGTATGGAGTTTCCTCAAAAAATAAAAAAATGGAACTCCCATTTGACCCAGTAATCCCACTTCTAGGAATATATCCCAAGAAATCAGAAATGCCAATCAGGAAGAATATATGCATCCCTATGTTCATAGCAGCACAATTTACAATAGCTAAGATTTGGAAACAGCCTAAGTGCCCATCAGCAGATGAGTGGATTAGAAAACTATGGTACATCTACACAATGGAATACTATGCTGCTATAAAAAAGAAGGAACTCTTACCATTTGTAACATCATGGATGGAACTGGAGAGCATTATGCTAAGTGAAATAAGCCAGTCAGAGAAAGATAAATATCACATGATTTCATCCATTTGTGGAATATAATCTTACATAATAAAGAGGTAATATGCAAACTGACCATCACTCCAACACACAAGATGGCCACCCCCATGTGGTCAAAGATGGCCACCTCCATGTGGACACAAGATGGCCACCACAATATGGCCGGCAGGGGAGGGCAGTTAGGGGTAACCAGGCCTGCAGGGGAGGGCAGTTAGGGGCGACCAGACTGGCAAGGGAGGGCAGTTAGGGGTGACCAGGCCTGCAGGGGAGGGCAATTAGGGACAACCAGGCCTGCAGGGGAGGGCAGTTGGGGGGCGACCAGGCCTGCAGGGGAGGACAGTTAGGGGCGACCAGGCCAGCAGGGAAGGGCAGTTAGAGGTGACCAGGCCAGCAGGGAAGGGCAGTTAGGGGTGACCAGGCCAGCAGGGGAGGCCAGTTAGGCATCAATCAGGCTGGCAGGGGAGTGGTTAAGGGGTGATCAGGCTGGCAGAGGAGCAGTTAGGTGTCGATCAGGCTGGCAGGCAGAAGCAGTTAGGGGCAATCAGGCAGGCAGGCAGGCGAGTGGTTGGGAGCCAGCAGTCCTGGATTGTGAGAGGGATGTCTGACTGCCCTCGAGGGGTCCCAGATTGGAGAGGTGCAGGCTGGGCTGAGGGACACACACACACACACACACACACACACACACACACTCTCTCTATGCACGAATTTCATGCTCTGGGCCTCTAGTGAACAACATAAACTGATGAACAAAAATAGATCCAGAAACATAGAAGCATCGAACAAACTGTCGGGCCTTGGAGGGGAGGCAGGAGAGGGGGGGGGGAGGTTAAGAGATCAACCAAAGGACTTGTATACATGCATATAAGTATAACCCATGGCCACAGACAGTAGGGGGGCAGGGACATGTGCTGGGGGGGGGAGGGAAGCAGCTGGGGAGAGGTCAATGGGGGGAAAAGGAGACATATGTAATACTTTCAACAATAAAGAATTTAAATTAAAAAAAAAGAGATTTAAGCAAATGGATTCAGTGTAAGCCAGGTAAGATTATCCTCAGGCAGAAGTCACTCTAACAAAGTAGGGTTTCTTCAGGCTGAATGTAGAAATAGAACCTGTAATGTTATCAAGACTTGAACAAATGTGAGAGGAAGAAAAGGAAGCCCAGCATTTTCTACTTCTATTAGTCTGGAGAGATGCTCCGAGACATAAGAGATGCTCAAAGTGCAGAATAAACACCAAAGTTTTCAAGCTTGTTTGTTATTCTAGGGGATATATTTTTAAAAACACCACTGTAGACTATCTTAACATCTCAAGAAAGAATGAATAAAC
The DNA here is from genome assembly GCF_000147115.1 of Myotis lucifugus. Classification (NCBI taxonomy): domain Eukaryota; kingdom Metazoa; phylum Chordata; class Mammalia; order Chiroptera; family Vespertilionidae; genus Myotis; species Myotis lucifugus. Next base: position 1,827,936 of record NW_005871116.1, read on the forward strand.
AAAAATGTGTATGGTAGAGCAGGGGGAAGTTGGCATGGAATCAAGAAAGAGGAAAACCCCCAAGATTAAGAATGTGTCAGTTACCTGTAGCACTGGGTATAGGAGACTCTGACTGATGCACATGAGTATTTCGGTTTGACTGGTAGGCACCTACTGGGTAGGGAGCTGGGCATGCCAAGCCTTTTGAATTTGATGCAATAGCTGTTAAGATCATTCAGCTACTCCTCTGATTCCATGCTCAGCAAGCAGCCTTGTGGCTATGATTTGGCTTTCCATATAACTTTACCTGTAGGGAGAAAAAGCAATGATACGGTTCCAGTGTGCTTGGTAATTACTCTTTGCAAATTATTAAATTAGCCTCTGGCACGAGTCTCTTGTGAGCTTCCTCAGCTGAGTAAATCCAGCTAATCCCAACTGCTTCGGGGAACTCTGGAAAAAAATCAGCTTTGCACCTGCAAGAACTGGACTGAGCTTAGTTTTTAATGATTCTCTCCAAGTACTCATGCCTTCCATTCTGAGGCCCAACTCCAACAGCCTCCTTTAGAAGACAGTTTCTCTTCATGTCTATTTAACTACAATGAAATGACAAAGGTGAGTTCTGGGGGGGGGAGATCTTAAAATAACAAATCTCATTGTATAAACCTGTGCTTCTCAAAGTGGGAAAATAGATGCATGGCCGTGAGCCAAGATGTGTGCAAAGCCGCAAAGCAAACGTGGAATATCTCCTAGGAGTATCCATTTTGTTTAAGCTAAAATAACATCTATATTGAAACAAGCATGGATTTGGAAGGAAAAATCCCCCTTAATTTTTAGGATAAAATGTGAAACATCAAAAATTTCACACTTGTATGAGGACACATTTGTAATATCTTAACCAATAAAGAAATTTAAAAAAAAATTTCACACTGTGGAAGACTCCTTTGGACTTTGCCCTCAAGACTCCCCTGGGAAGGAGGTCACGGCATGGGAGTAATCATCACCAACCTTGATGGGGAGAGAGTGGGTGGGTGGGGGTCATGGCTTAAGCAAAATTTAAAAGGAAAGAGGGGGAAATCTAACATTTATCAAGTATCTACCAGGGGCCAAGCATTTTAGGTAAATGATCACACAAAACTCCCAGTAGCACTATCAGGTGGGCATTTTAGACATTTATAAATGCAAAGGTAGTAACAATGATGGAACCAGAAATTAGATTCAATCTCGACCTCCACCTCTGTGCTCCTGCTGCAACCTCAGAAGTGTTTTAAGTGCTGAATTGCCACCTGTTAGTTCAGGGCCTGCGAACTTTTTTTATAAAGGGCCACATGGTAAATATTCTGGGCTTTGTGGCCACATGATCTGCTTTTGTGTGCAAGAGTCGTCATAGATAATATAGAAACAAATGGGTGACGGTCCCAAGAAGAATCCATGACACTGAAATGTCTTTGAATTGTTGCATATCACAAAATATTCTTCTTTTTCTCTTTCCTGAGTATTTAGAAACCACTCTTAGCTCATGACCATAGTTTGCCAACTTCCGCATCAGTGAGTTGTAAAACTTCATTAAGAAATTTTCCAATATTAAAAATTTTTTTAAAGATACAAAATAGAACAGAAGAGAAAATATCACAATATATCATACTTGGTAATCGTTTCTTGAAACTTATTTGTTGCCATGTTTTATCAAATCTGAAACCATAAGGCGTTGGTGGTATAGTGGTGAGCATAGCTGCCTTCCAAATCTGAAACCATTAATTATGAGAGACACCATTAATCTCTAATAAAGAAAAAAAGGCTGACAATTTTAAGTGTAAGATACCATCACTTGTAACATACATTCTGATTTTACAGATGTTTGTGAAAAATTATGTATTTTATAATAAATGAAATGCAATTTACATACATAACTGTGTGTGTGTGTGTGTGTGCGTATGTGTGTGTGTATGCACACGCGTGCGCAGGCAGGCACATTAATTGGTGATGTAAAATGTATTTTTCAATATGAGTCATAGTCAAACAAGTAAAAAAGCCACTGCCTATACAATGCTTTTTGAAATGACTAAAAATATAAAATCTAAATTTAAAAAATGATTCAGATTATACCATCTTAAAATAAATTATTTTCCACATTTATTTCCAGTTCTTGGCAAAATACATGCCTAATTTTAACTTTGTTGTACTCATAGCAGAAAAACAATTTATATTTTTTTCTGTATGTTTCCAGGTTGCTACTTATTTTTCCAATGATCACTTTTAATGGCTGTATTATATCTAATGAAATTGATCATTTCCTATGTATAATTTACCAAGCCATTCTCTTATTTAACTGTCAGGCTGCTTTCTATTTTTCTGTAGATCTACAATGAACGCACTTGGATTCCAGCCTTTCCTTTTCTTAGAATTTTGATTATTATGTCAAATGGTAGACATGTTTTCATGACTCTTTAGATGTACTGCCAAATAGTTTCTTAAATGGAAAGAAATAATTTACATGCTTAATACCTCTCAGAATTATTTTAAATTTTGAAAACAATGGCTTAAAGCAGCAATTTTCAACTGGTGTGCAGCAAAAAAAAAATTAAACTCTTAAATGCAATACCTGACAATTTAGTCAGGGCACTGATCTCTTTCCCTTCGATTGTCAAATGAAAAATTACAACAGTAGTTCTCCAGTGTGAATGCTCTGTCTTGAACCATAAATATATAGGTCATATAACAGAGTTGCATATTATTGGTCTCATCACAAAATAAAGTTGCATCTGATTGGTTAATTCTTGGTAACAGAAATCTTTATATAAGTATAGGCACCTGCTTTTTAATAAAGTCACTTTGGAGAAAGTGTAGGTAATTACTCTTTTTTATAAATAAAAATTAAACCTATTTTTGTCAGATTGGCAAAAATATATATAGTTTATGTTATGCCACTGAATTTTACTAATTAGTTTATGTGTGATATGAAATGGAAAGAGGTTGAAAATCCCTGGCTTAAAGAAATAAAATTGATGCTTATCTTATTAAAATAACAATGTTGACACCTGGAATTTTAAAAATAATTATTTCCTTTAAAGAAGTAAAGCTTTATCCTAGCTGAGAAAAGAGTGGAGTGGTAGGTCATGCCCTCTCAGTTGATTTCACTCCACTAATGGACAGAAAAAGTCACAGGTGGAAGCTACTCATGCCCTGTGACAAGGGACTATTATTTTAGGGGATGAGAAAGGTAAAGAGAGCAAAGAAGCAAATATGGCTTCAATAATGCCTCCCTGGGTCACTAGAAGAGATGCACTCTTTGTAGAGATGAAGAAATTGAGAGGAAAACCACTTTTGAGTGGGGAAGTGATTCCTCATTTCAGATATGCTGAGTTCCAGACTTCCAAGAGTAGCATACAGGACAGCAGTGAGAACAGACCTGGCTATGCAGTGGCAGAATCATTAGCATAAAGGTGATGACAATCATATCTATGAGAGAGGCTTCAGCTCTCAGAAGCGGGGGAGGGGGGAGAAAAGAAACAGGGAAACAAAGAGATATAGATGGTATGAAAAGAGGGCAGAGGGCAGAAGGCTGGGTTCTGTGGCATCTGCCCAGCTTCAGGGGACAGGAGGAACCAGAGCTGATGAAGGAAAGGGAGAAAGACAATCAGGAGAATGTACAGAAAGTAGAGAGGAAAGGGTCCCAAGGAGGGCATGACCAATGGACACAGACGCTTCTACAAGGTGAGGAAGAACTTGGCTGGCCAGGAAAAAAAGCTAAATTTGGCCTTAAGGGTATCTTTTAAGAGTACATTTTTGGGGGTGGGGAAAAGAGAAGCCATGTCCTAGGAGGTATTCAGTTCTAGATGGCAGCTCAAGGACAGAAGTGAAGAGGGAGCAGCAGGATCAAGCAGAATATAGCAAGCAGGAGATACACGCTTAAAGGCTGGGAAGAAGAGGCAAGAAAGACTATATATATATAGAGTGAGAGACAGAGAGAAGGAATTGGCTGATGTGATTGTGGGGGTTGGCAAATCTACATTGTGCAGGGCAGGCCGGCAGGCTGGAGACCAGGGGAGAACTAATGTTGCAGCTTGGGACTGCAGGCAGCCTGAAGGCCGAATCCCTTCTTCCAGAGAGACCTCAGTCTTTTTCTTAAGACCTTCTACTGATTAGATGATGTCCAATCACATTCTGGAGGATAATCTGCTTTAGTCAAAGTCTACTGACTGAAGTGTTAATCACATAGAAAAATACCTTCACAGCAATTTCTGGACTGATGTTTAACCAACTATCTGGGTCAAGTTGACACATAAAGTTAACCATCACACCCCTTACTAATCCCCCCCCCTTTTCTAGCCTCCACAAATAGAAGGACTGAGGTGTCCCTAAGGGGCTCGCTGGTTATCCAAGTACTTTTTCTACTCCTATTAGCCATATTATATTTTTCCTCAAAAGGATATGTGGCAGTCAGTAAAATTCTTTGACTGTAGGTGTGTGCTTTTTCCTTCAGGACATTGGAAACGATCCGTTTAAAAGCAGAGCTGAAAATTTCATACTGTGATTCTAATCATCTTTGCAGGTTGCACTGTTGTAGCTGCCACCTATTTCCTTCTGCTTCAAATGCTCCAAAATGTCTGGCACCAAGGAACCAGAGATGGGAGGAAGTGTATTTTTCATACTTGCACGCCTATAGATTTCAATGTCCTTATCTGCTAATTGAGGAAATGGAGCTGTTATCTCCAAAATCTTTTTAAAATCCAGCCCATGACCATAAATGAGTCTAAAACCATAATGAGTATAGCAGCCATCTGTCCTGAGGAAGGGAGAGCACAGGTGTGTGGGGTGGAGAGGCACGCTAAGTATTCACACATGCAGTGACTCAGGACACCAACGTATGGCATCTTCTCTTTTGCCTTCGTCGTCATCATCCGCAAGCCCAGCCCTGCCATTTCATTGTGACTGCCAAGAAGAAAGACACTAGATTATTAATAGCCAGGCTCAGCGGGGACCTTCTCAGGTGTTGGACAAAACTGACTTGTATTTCTCCCTTTGCCAGTTTGATGGGGTCAAGGATTCTGACTCTTTTGCATAGAACAGTTTCCAACTTACCAGAGGCAGTCAGTCAGTCAGTATTTAACTAAATGGTGAGACAGGGTGAGACGGCCTAAACTCAGGCTCTGCTGGGACCTGGCTCAGTGATTTTGGGCAAATCACTTAATCACTCTGGGTCTGTTTCCTCTTGGAGTCTGTACATTTCTAAAAAGTAATTTTTTGATTTAAAAATTCAATTGGGTGGTTTATTGTTTGCCTCTTAAGAATATACAAGAAAGTGTGTCAATCATCCCTTTGAACTATACTTTGCTCTTTATGTAGCTCGGATACTCAGATTCTTTGTTGTTCCAAGAACCATTTATTAATGGAAACACACCATTGAAAGATAAACCTAGTGGCCAGCACATGTTTGCCACACTTCCTCTATGAGCCTTCATGCTGGGGATTTTCCACTGCGAGGCTCCTGCTTAGGGGAAAATTTTAGAGCAGCAGGAAAAAACATTGATGATCTTCTGTTGCTGCTATAATTCATCTCGACTGGCTTCTTTAAGCACACTGGGGATATATCAGCTAGCACTGATTGTTCAACTTTTTTTATGCACAACATATTTTGTGAGTTTTGCTATTGTTTTAAATACACTTTGATGGTTTCACATGAGCATGAGGAAAGCATGTTTTATGTACTCTATGAAAGAACATAGCTATTAGATAAACCTATCTGAAGCATATACTGTATTTAGTGAAACACAAACATAGATGGTAAATTGAAGTAATATTTTCTATCAGACAATCTGGTACTACATTATATAAATGTTGTTTTCTCCAGTTTCCAACAGCAAGAACTTCCAACCTCCAATAGGCTCTTTTCCATCCCTCCAGCTTCTAACCTACTACCTCATATACAACCAATTCCACATGTTTCAGTTTTCTTTGTGGCCACAACCCACTTCTAGTTACCAGTTTCTGTGTCAGTTATATATTGCTATGTAACAAACAACCCTAAATCTTAGTGACTTAAAAACTTTATTTTCTCATGATGTTCTGTGTTGACTGAATAATTCTTCCATTGGTCTTGCCTGTTAGTCATGAGGCTGTTTTTCTCTGGCCACCGAGCTGGGGCTATGGGCCAGCATGCCTTAGCTCTCCACGTGGCTTCTCCACGTGGCTAGTGTGGGCTTCTTCACATGCTGGTTTCGAGGCTATATTTCAACATGTATCTAGCACTTTGCTCAAATGGCTGGAATGCCAGGAATCTCTCCCTCCAGGTGGTCTCTTTTGCAGAGTAGCTGGACCACTGTACACAGTGGCTGAAGACTACAAGAGAACAAAGACAGAAGCTGCCAAGTTTCTTAAAATCTAGGCCTTAAAGCCTAGACCTACAACTAGCAGTGTATCAATTCTGCTGCACTTATTGTTCAAAGAAGGTGACAAGGCCAGATGTAAAGGGAGAGGAAAACAGAGACCACTTTTTGATGGGAGGAGTGGCTAGAATTTGTGGTCCTCTTTAGTCCATGAAAATGACACTGACTTCAAGATAGTGTAAGATCTTCCAGGGCTTCTTGATTCTTAGATTTTGCTTTGTATCATACAGTCTACCTTCCACAGAAGACTTAATAGTTTTTTGAGAGCAAAGATGAGAAGAATAATTTATATATCCCTCTAAGTCTCTTACACAGACTGCCATATAATAGGCGCCCAAGAAATGATTTTTGGATAAATGTTGGCTGAATTAGATTGTCAGTGTGCCTTTTGTAATGTGTATATTATTTATTCTAAGACCATGTAGAATGGATTTTCATTGTTAAATTCACCAAATCTCATTAGCTAAGATATTTGATTAACCAACTGCTGAGTATCCCCTGACTGATGGTTTGGCAATAATCTTACTGTAAGTAGGATCTTCTTTAGAAAATGGAACTTCTCACAGTCTCTGGGGTAGCAGTTCTTAGCCCTCATTGCATAATAGAATCATCTGGGGTGCTTATACAAATACCACGTCGGAGCTCTTCTCCTAGCCTGATTAAATCAGGATCCCTAAATGCATTAGGCTTTGTCTTCAGGTGATCCTAAAATGCATCCAGGGTCATGGACCACTTTTCTAGAGCTAGGACTTTTGAACTATTTTGCATTCCAAGGAGGAAACTTTGGCCCAGTCTCATTCAGATCCAACCACTCTTGTCCAGCTTTTTAAAAAAATGATATATGTTTATATTGTGAACAATTTAGTTCATGCAAACGATCTGATGCTAAGATAGAGTTGGAAAACACTAGGATGTTGTGATAGCCTAAGACCCTGGGCTTTGTGAAATAGAACAATAATCACTGAAATATTTTTCTTGGCATTTTTTATGGCTGATCTATTTGAACAACTTTGAGGTTCTGATTTAATAAGAGGCGAGATCTGCCTTCCAATACCTCGTGTGTGTGTCTTTGGGTAAAGCCTCTGACCACACTGCAGCACTGGAGCTCATTGGTCATCTTCTCTGTTTACCCAGCGGTAAAACAGGACCTAGTGTCTGTGTATAGCAGATCAAGAGACCCTTTCCTGCCCCAACTCATTTTCCTTGAATTCCTGTGGGGAACTTTTACACTACAGAGAAGGCCAAGAATTGCTATAAAGAAAAAATTTAAAGGTATTATTTCTTTAAGGAATGAACAATGTTTTTAATAATCAACAGAATCAAGGTTAGAATGCTCTGTTACTTTGATTTTTCTCAAATCAAAGTGTGGCTATTTCCCACCCTGCCAGTTCTGGCAGGTCAGTTCTGAAGATAAACCTTTATAATTCAGCAAGCTGGGCTCTTCAGGAATAAAAGTTATTAACAATGTCAGAGGAGAGTTCCTGTTTAGGGATCCTGTAAAGCAATGCCTGATCCTGTCCACATCTCCTCTCCTCCCCATCAGTCCTAAGTCTCCTGCAATCTGTGTCATGCTCACACCATTCCACTCAAACTCCTCCAGCAAATATTGCCAGATCGATGGTCCTCCGCTAGCTGCACTTCTCAGCTGTGTTCAACCAGGCATCTTCTCTAAAGTCTTACTTCCTTGGCTTCTCTGACCACACACCCTGCTGGTTCTCTTCGGCCATTCATTTTCTATCCCTTCAATGGGTTCCTTATCTTCTGTCCTGACCTTAAACATTGGGGATACTCAAGTGTTCAAGCTTGGCCCCCACCATTCTCATGTTACCTTTTCCAGTTATTTCCTTCACATTCTTTGTTTTAACTATTAACAAGAACGGACAATTCCTAAATCTCTTAGGGCTCAGATGTTGCCTACTCTTGTACTCAACAAATATTTTCTACAACACAGCCACTGTGCCCGTGTGGATTGGTCTGGAAAGGCTCTTAGTAAAATCCACAGGTTGTGCTGTCCCCCTTTAACATGCTCTTCCCTCCTTTCCCTGTCCCTGAACTCCATTACAACATCTCAGTGTGAGATCTAGAAGCTTGCAGCATAAATGAAAAGAGCTTTACAATAGATTTACTAGTGTCCCTTTTCTGACCAATTAGACATGCTCTGCAGGGTACTGAGTGTCTCTTTCTTAGAATTAACATCCAAAATTTGATTTTCATATTTTATATGCAAAGGGATGTTTTTAGGAGACATCTTTCCCTTTTGCTGTCTTTCAGTTTTCATATTGTCATACATTCTCCATGTCATTTCCAGCAACTATAATCTTACTTATTCGAGGAAGCTTGAGCTTTCATCACGGACTTTAATCAACATGTTGGTAGAGCTTCCCTGTTCCATGTTAACCCAGGCGGTGAAGTACATTCCAGGTCTTGGCAAGCACTGTTTCAGAGGGTGACTAATGTCCCCTGCAGGACCTGGTTACAAAAACACTATCTCTTCCTTGCACAGACCTAAATGATATTGATATTTAAGGGCTCTCTTGAAAATCTCAAATTGATATAAAACACACTCATATGTTCTGTATCTTTCTGCGTTAGACAAGTAGCTAGAATTTTATCTTTACTGTGCATTCGAGATACTCTTTACTTTGCCTATAAGAGACCTTAGGTGTCAGTTCATTTCTGGTTATTTAAGATTATCCTTGACCTTGATAAAGTTGCTGTTACAATAATTCCAGGTGGGCCTCTGTAAGGCAGTACCCAGGTTTGGCTTATTCATTGCTGTATCTCCAATATCTTGTACAGAGTAGGTGCTTGCTGAAGACTTGTTTTTAAAAATCTATGAATGACTATATCCTTACTAGAGACTCGATGCATGAAATTCGTGCAAGAGTAGGCCTTCCTTCCCCTGGCTTCCCTCTGACACCCAGGACCCGGGTCCTGGACTTCCCTCCAGCCGCCGGCACCCGGGACCCAGGACCTGGGCTTCCCTCGCAGCCCTGGCTTCGTCTGGAAGGTTGTCTGGAAGGATGTCCTATCTAATTAGCATATTATGTTTTTATTATTATAGACTAGAGGCCCAGTGCACGAAATTCATGCATGGGAGGGGGTTCCCTCTCACATTCCAGGACCTCTTGCCCCTAACCGCTTGCCTGCCTGCCTGCTCACCCCTAACAACTTGTCTGCATGCCTGCTCGCTCCTAACCGCTCACCTGCATGCCTGCTCAGTGTGTGTCATAGCGACTGGTTGTTCCAGTCATTCCACCGTAAAGGTCGCTTAGGTTTTTATATATACAGATACCTCTCAGCTAATAACCTAGGTCCTCTTTGCTCATGATTGGTGAGGCAGATAGGACACAGTCCCTAGGCCACTGGGAGTATGGGTTTGAGAATTCATCTTGACACAAGACAAATTTTGATAATCATAGAGCAAGTGTAGTTGCTCACATCTTGTTCTATTGTGTCAAAAGTCACTTAGTCCCTAAGTTTTCAAGGAAGAGCCTGGCACTGTTACAGAGCACACCCTCCTGGGCTGGTTGCATAATAGCTTTACTTTAGCATTAGGTTATCCTGCAGTTCATCAAAGGGAAGTGGTTCAAGAACAGATCCCAAAGGCTTTTTAATGGGAGTAGGAATTAGAGGAACCAGAAGCTGATTTCAAGTAAGCCTACAGAAATTTCCCTATGGCCTCAAGTGAAAACTGTGAGCAAGTGCCATAAAAAGCCCCAGTAATCAAGATGAATAATATGTGAATGCAACATTTTAAAACTCAAAATTAATATAAAAATCCACGATAAACAAAATATCTTTTCACTAAAGACAGTATCTATTGGGGTAAATGCCCTTGGAGGGGCCTCAGGGGGCCTTCTCAAGCTGTGTAACATGTGGTGAGTTACTCCACCTGTCTGCTCTTCATTTACAGAAGGACAGACTGAACCCCGGAGAGGTGGTCATTCCTTCAAGGAGCCATGAAGTCAGATTATCTTGGGCGGGGGGGGGGGGGGGGAATGGAGTGCAAGCGAGAAACTGGTAATTTTAAAATTTCTTCCCAGTAATTTTTTTTTAATACATTTCACTGATTCTCTACAGAGAGGAAGAGAGAGGGACAGAGAGTCAGAAACATCGATGAGAGAGAAACATCGACCAGCTGCCTCCTGCACATCTCCCACTGGGGGTGTGCCCGCAACCAACGTACATGCCCCCGACCGGAATCGAACCCGGGACCCTTCAGTCCGCAGGCCGACGCTCTATCCACTGAGCCAAACCGGCTTCGGCATTCCCAGTAATTTTAATGAGTGCTGGGGTTGAGAAGAACTGGACTAGGGATAACTAATTGCAACTGAAGGGTAAGTTGCTAAGAGTGGATGTCTAGATTCCTCCTGCCACATGTTGTCAGCACTTAGACAGTTCAGGGCACTATGGGACCAACAGAGGGTCATGGGGAAGGAAGGAGGACTATTTATTGACCTCCTACTTTCTCCCAGTCATCATGGGAGATTGATGTCATTCGATTGAATTCCTCCCACCATCAGAAGAGGTCAGGACAATCACCTCCACTGAAGAGATGAAGAAATACATGTCTTTATTTTTTTTCTTTTGATAAAACAATCCAATCAAAAAATGGGCAAAGAACCTAAGTAGACACTTTTTGAAAGAGGACATACGGAAGGCCAGGAGACATATGAAAATATGCTCAAAGTCACTAATCATCTGAGAGATGCAAATCAAAACGACAATGAGATACCATCTCACACCTGTCAGAATGGCTATCGTCAAGAAAAGCATGTCTTTAGATAGGGAGGCCTTTCATGACAACCCTCCACTAGCCTCACAAAGAGGATTCAATCAGTGGGGTATTGGATGTACTCATTTCACAGACCATCCAGAACTGCCCATGTGTCCACCCTCACGATGAACGTTTCAGCACCACAGAAATGCAGCTCTCTATTTAAATAACCTGGGAGCCCCGCATTCTCCAGCAGCTTGAAGGTGATGGGGACAGAATTCGTGAGAACAGAGGTTGAACTGGCTCTGGGGCCTGTGGAGGATGGGACGTGTCTGGACAGAGAGATAACATGGGGAGGTCTGCTTGGGGGTAAACTGGCTCCAACCCAGGTGATCCTGCTGAGAAAAGACCCTCATTCTCTTTTCCATCTCATTTCCCGCACAGTGACAGTACTTGGAGCTCTAGCTCAGTGTCAAGCCTTTGCACAGGATATTGCGTTTACTCTTCCTAACAATCCTAAGTGGCAGGACGTCTCTCCTTTTTATTGACGAAGAAGCAGAGACGCGGTGATGTCAAGTAGTTACTGGCTTCGCACGGGCTGGTAAGGAACAGTCAGGATTCGAAGTCGGGTCTTAGTCCAGAGCCTGTCCTCTGCAGCATGGTCTAAACTGCGCACCCCCTTCCCCTCTGGTCAGGAGCAGCTACCTGAAAACTGGTGGGCTGTGCCATGCTGTTAGTCACCTGGCCAGAGTGCGGTGCAGTGGGTACCACCGAGGACCCAATGGCTTTCCATTGGTAAACAACATAAAAGTTCCTTCTGGGTATTTTCCATTTAAGGAGGTAGCATATTTCACTTGAGTCAAAGGGTAGTTTACTCACAGCCCAAGGAAATGCTACGAATTAAGAACTCTACAGTTCTCTGACCTCAGCCCATAATTATGTGAGCTTACTTCTGAGCATACCAGTAACTTTCCACTTCAGTCTACACTGGAAATGTCCCCCATCTCCCAAAACCCAGCGTGTATTATTCTTGCAGCATCAGTAAGAAGGTGCAAAATGACAGCAAGCTCAGCATCCAGACCTTTTCTTTTTCCATAGTTAACCCTAATGTGCCTTTCACCTTTTGGGCTTATTCCCTAAAACATTAGGGACCCAGAGAAGAGGCTTGAGGCCAAGGACTGTCTTTTATCCACCTTTGTAGCTCCAGCACCTAATATAGTGCCTGATGCAATGTAGCACCCAGGAAGTGTTTGGTGAATGAATGAACAGATGAATGGTGTACTCTGAATGTGAAGAAGGTGCTCCCGAACCACCATCCAGAGGACATAAGTGGAGAAAACTTTTCTAGATACGCAGATGGATTTACAGTAAGCCACCATCTCCGTCATCCTCTGCCTTGATTCCCTGGTTTTTCTAAACTGCTTCTCTGCAGCTGGATTGACCAACATCCCTTTGTGTTCCCAGGATTGCCCTCGCTGAGCCTGCAGTTAACCAAGTTGGGGACAGGAAGTATATACCAGTGGCTTCAGTCTCCGCTACCTACAGGGGCTTAAGATTAGGACAAGGTCCCAGAGTAGGATTCTGCGTGCTCAGCCATGTCTGTCGGGCTCCCCTCAGAGTCTCCTAAGGTGTCTCATCCAACACACACAACAATCCAGGAACACGGTGTGCGTGAACCCCAGCTGCAGGCCACTAACCAAAAGAACTGTGGAGCCACCAGGACTAGTCCTGCGACCTCCAGTGCCATCAGGGTCTTAGGCCTAGTTTAGCTTTCACACCCACCAAGCTTAGCTTGTGGCTTTCCTTCACCTTCCCCGGGTAGCTGTTTCTCTCTCAGCATCCTGCCTGGGTCGCAGGGAGAAAATACGAAGAAAGGATAAGGGACAAAAGCATGTGCCGGCTGGCCCCACCCTCCCAGGGGTTTCTGCCTGTATCTTACCAAGCACCCCTGGGCTCTGGGGCTGAGTGGCTTTTCTGGTTTTTGTTTGTTTGTTTGTTTTTATTTTAGAGAAGGCAGAAGGGAGAGACAGAGAAATATGGATATGAAAGAGACACATCAATTGGTTGCTTTCATACTTGCCTCGCCCAGGGATCAAACCCACAACGTATATACCCTGACCTGGAATGGAAGCCAAGACCTTCTGGTGCATGGGGCGCTCCTCCAACCACTGAGCCACACAGCTAGGGCACTTAGTGTTTTCAATCTATTATACTGTTTCCGAAAAAAAAAAAAAGATGAGGGTCCGCTTTATGAGGGTGAAGGGCAAACAAGGCTGGTCTGTCACAGCATCTTGCCATCTGGGCTGACCGTTGTGCTGTATCCAGAGCATCTTGCCATCTGGGCTGACCGTTGTGCTGTAGCCAGAGCCATGGAGCTTTGGGTGACCCAGTACACAGCACCAAGCTGCCATCTTGCTTTCCCTTCCTTTACTCACTCTCCCTCAGACCTCAGTCTCCCTCCTGAGCTAGAGCCCTGCCATGAATCCCAGCCACTCCACAAAGTCCCTTTCCTGCTTCTCCATCAGCCCTCTCACCACTAGCAGGGCCCTGGTGTCTGTGAATGGGATTTCCAGTGCTGGTCATTGTGCTGCCTGGCCCCCGACTTTAATCAAGGGATGACGTCCTTGCCTGAAGTCCCCCAGCTACCAGGCCGGACCTGTTTGAACCTGAGATGGTCCAATTCGTCTCTGAACTTGTCCAGGGATGACCCAGAGCCTGTTCCTAGAGTCAGGTTAGCTTCTGCGCCCAGAGAGTTAGGGAAAGAGGATCGGATTTCCTGTGGTCACCAAATCCAGGCACACAAAGATCACAGGTGTAGGGCAGCAGTCAGGAGGCTGGACGTAAGGGAGCCAGGGGGCATGCAGCTACCATCTAGGCTGGCCGTTTTCCTGCATCCATGAGAAACTGAGGTCCAGAAAGGTGGAAGCAGCTTTTCTAAAGGGGGCAGAGCTGCACCCACAATGCATCTGGGATCCCAGCCATACAGCCCATGAGCAGTACGTGGGGGTAAGCAACGAGTCTGAGACCAGCTGGTGGGATACTTCCTGAAGCTTTCTCCCCCTCCTTCACCTACAGCTGCTGAGAAAGCAGAGGGAGGGGGGGGGTGGCGACAGGGAGCATCTCCCTATTCTGACCAGGAGAGCGTTTGGGTGGGGAGCTGGGAAGACAGGAGCTTCAGGGAGTCAGAGGCTGAGCGGCCGAATGGACAGAATCTTAGACTTTGATAGCTCCAGGCACAAGTAGGGAAACAGGTCTGGAGCGATGGTGGAGAGCGTTCAAGGCTGCTCAGGGTTGCAGTAACCTCGGGAAGAGCAAGGCAGCTAATATTCATGGGCACCTACTATGGGCCAGGCACTAGGCTTTATCTAAATCAAGTGTATTGATCCTTACAGCAGCCCTGTGACTTTAGTTCCAAAGACTCACAGTCCTGTATCCGAAATCCTTGAGGCCAACTGTGTTTCTAACTCAGAATTTTTTTTTTTAGAAAAATAGCACAGTGCACATACTGCCTATTATGTCATGTTTCCAGGGAGGCCTGGGCAGCACGCAGTAAACAAGCACAGTGACAATTGGACAGCAGGTGGGCTGGACAAAAACCTAACACCCCCATGTCAATCTGGCCCCCAAATAAGTGTGGTGCCCCACGTCTGAGCAGCAGGGATTCCAGGGCTTTCGGACGGCTTCGATGCCCTCATTTTCCAGAGGAGAAAACGGGCCGTCTGGCTGCAGTCTGTGCCATAGCTGTTGTGCCCTGCTGCCTGGTGCTAATGCACAGCCATCATATTTTTTACCTGCCCCACCCCCCCCATCACGGTAATATACTAACCTCAGCCAGTTCTCACAGCAATGCTGAGGAGAGGAGCAAGCTCTCCCGCACCCAGGGACACAGGCTCAGAGAGGTGGAGTGTTGTGTCTCGTTCAAGGGCACAGAATGATGCCGAGAAGCAGAACCCAAAACCAAAGGCAGGTCTGCGGACTCCTGGCTGTCCTGGCTCCCAGGCCGTGCCATTTAGGCACGTTCCTTAGGAATCATTTGAAGGAAAAGTCGCATGACCAGAATGCGAACATTTGTGATGCTTTCAAGAATAGGTTTGAAGTGGCAGCAGAATTGGAGGAGAAACATGGAAACCTGTGCTGACTTTTTGAACAACTTTAGAAGAGGACGTGGTAGACTGCTTACCCCCCACCCACCAGCGCCACAGAGCAGCCCTCCATTCACCCCAATACCCCCTCCCCACCTACCTGCCCACCACTCCACAGCACGCACAGGCCTTCCCCGCACTACTGACCAAATACTGAGTGCACCCTGTCCTCCAACCACACTGTTCTCAGAACAGCACAATCGATCTGGCCCAAGGTAGGTCCTCCCCGTTTTTGTACTTTGTCTCTCTGGGTGGCCCCTTCCATCCTGCTTCACACCCCTGTCCTGAAAGGGATCCCACATGACAAGCTGCTGCACATGAATGCTGAGAGAGGCTCAGAGGGAGCCAGGAAACCTGGGGAGTGAGAGCACAAGAGTACAATGCGGCTTCCCAAGACCTTGTCTTCTTCAAACAAACGAATTTGGGGTGGGGCAGATTTCTTGTTACTTCTGTTTTCCTAACCCTAGCCCTAGCCCTAACCCTAACCCTAACCCTAACCCTAACCCTAACCCTAACCCTAACCCTAACCCACTGTGACACTTACGTTTGCTGGAAATGGTCAGCAATGTTTAATATGGGATCCTTCCTAGAAAAACAGGAGGGAAAGCATTTCTAAAATAAGTCAGAGATCCGGGCATGGGCCGTCCAGAGCAGGCATATTTGTTCAGGCCCGGGAGGCCTTTCCGGAATAATGAGGAACAGGCTTATTAAAGTCCAGGGCACCCTTGCTTGGTCCTTTTGCTCCAAACCCTTCATTTGAGTCGTCAAAAGGGTCATTCTAGTTTAGGGTTACTGTTGTTTTTCTATTTATTTATTCATGACCAGATAACACATGTATATGGCACAGAATTCAAAATACTCAACAAGTGACTGGGTGAAAAGTGAGCCTCCTTTCTCTTCCTGCCCACCCCGGCCACTGTCCTCCTGGAGGTGACCCCAAGGTCAGTTTCCTTCATGTCCTCCTTGCAGAGACAGTCTAGGCATTTAGAGTAAGCTTTAGAGTTCTTTGAAATTTCTTTTATTGATTTATTTGCTTATTTTTTCAGAGACGGCACATTCACAAAGGTTAATAAAAAATCATGCACCCAACCCTGTTCCCTGCCATCTCCCTGGTTTCCACCGTCTGCACCACCCCTTCCCCACACCCCGTGGCTCACCACTTTTGTTATGTTCCTGTAAATTATTCCAGACTTCTTAAAGGCACATATAAGCAAAGTCAATTCCTATTCTCCCTCCCAAGGGACTCTTTAACTTGGGATTTCATAAAGATAACAAAAGGTTTATTTGAAAAAGCAAAATATGCATTAATGGAGTTAACTCCATGCTATTTATGATGCACTCAACTTAAGCATGAAAATGTAGGCAACAAACTACCAGGAAGGAACTACAAATTTCACTTCATGGGGTTCTTTTGCTTTGGGACATGGTGACCCCCTTAAAAGAGATCCCTCCTTTCAGAGGTATTTAAAAATCAATACCTCCTGGGCCCAGCCAATCAGAACAGCTGCCAGCAGTACAGTCCACCACACCAGGGGTACCTGCTGACAGTCACGCTGTTTGCCCCGGGGTCAGCCTGGGCGATGCTGTAGGCCAAGGGGATGTGTCGCCTCTGCAGCCCTGTGGTTTGCCTGCCACACATGGGGGTAGATTTATCATCACTGTGGCTCTTGATGGGAAAAGGGGCCGTCTGCCCCGAGCCCCGCCATTCGGAGGGGACCTTTATTGGGAGATTCACATGTGCTCCCCGACCCCAGCAGCCTTGAACCTCACTGTCACTGCATTTTCTCTCGTGGATGGCTATGGCAGCCCCCACATCAATGGCCTTGTACGATACGGCCTCGTTTACCTACTTTGGAGGCCGACCCAGAGAAGGATGGCCACGTGCAGGCTCGGGAACGTAGCTGTGACCCAGCTGTTTGCTCCTGCTGCTTCCTCCACTTGGAATAACCTCTCCATGCAGCTCTATTTTTCAAAGTCCCACCCATCCTTTAAACCCATCCCGGTATCCCCTGGAAACAATCCAGACCTCCACTTGAATGCATTTCTTCCTTTCCTTGCCCCTTACTGCAGCTCCTAATATACAGTTACATTCTACTTATAGCGGCAAGTCCAGCCATCATTATAATTATGATTTCCCCACCGTAGACTATAAATATTGTGACCACGGCCTAGCTAAACATGGGGCCTGGCAAACACTTGGATCTCAACAAATATTTGTTAACAAAATTGAATTGTTTGGTTTAACCCTCACCCTTGGCCCAATTGGGTGGCATAGGGTGTAGAGGGAGAGGGGTAGTGTTGAAAATCTCTTACTTGATAAATGTGAAATAAAGAAGAAGCTTTCCACATGGCTGGTGTGGCAGAATGTTAAAAATTCAGTCTCCGGCCTGGGTAGGGCCCGAATTCAAGACAGGTTCTGCACTATTTAACTCCGTGACCTCAGACGAACCACTTGACCTCTCTAAAGCCAGGAGTCTGGCAGACAGTAAGCGTTCAGTTAATGTCACCATCAGTAGATTTTATTGGGGTGACTGTGACTATCGTCCCTCTCTGATCAGAAAGCTTGGGCAGTCGCCACTGGAGTTCGGAGCTCTTTGAACCACCCTGACGATGCTATTTGCTTGGAAGGAGGGAAAGGAAAAGGCCATTAATGAAACTTCAGCGAGCCTTCATCTCCCACCGGGGAAGCCACTGAGTAATAATTGTGAATGTTTGTCCAAGTCTATTCATTAGTTCAAAAATAAACATTCCCATTTCTAAACTGACACCAGCACACAGAGCCACGGGCACTTTCTACTTGCTATTTGCACTGTTCACCAATGTTCTTAAAATGTTAGCTTAAAAATCTGTCCAATTATCTCATGATGGTCTCAATGACAAATGGAAGATTAACCTTAAATATTAGGAAGTTTTCCACCACGAAGCAAGTGGACACTTGGCTGACAAAAGGACGTGGAGATTTTACAATTTCAACAAAGTTTATAGGGAGACAGTAAACACTATAAAGTCTTGCAGAAGTTCAGGAAGCAGCGAGTCAACGACTGGAAACTGCTTGTCAGTTGTGCTGGAAATTTCCACTGCTTGTGTTTTTGGCTGTGGAAGGGGTTATGCGTGGAGAAGAGCTGTGTGTGTGCGTGTGTGTGTGTGTGTGTGTGTGTGTGTGTTCTATTCATAAACCTTTTCCGATACTATGTCATGTTCTGTTTGCCTTCCAGCATTCTCTGGAGGTATCGGGGGGCTCTCTCCTGACCTGTTTATTGTATAACCAATGCCCTGCTATACATGGTCTTACTCCCACTGTCTGATCTACTAATATTCTCATTGCAAAGACATTGTTGGTGATATCTGTTAATGAAACAGTTACTTAGAAAAATGCATTAGAGAATATATTGACTTGCATAAACAAAAGAAATATTATTCCAGGTCATTTGAGTTTATGAAGAAATGTAGAAGTCCAACCCTTTGCAGTGGTTCTCAACCTTCTGGCCCTTTAAATACAGTTCCTCATGTTGTGACCCAACCATAAAATTATTTTCGTTGCTACTTCATAACTGTAATGTTCCTACTGTTATGAATCGTAATGTAAATATCTGATATGCAGGATGGTCTTAGGCGACCCCTGTGAAAGGGTCGTTCGACCGCCAAAGGGGTCGCGACCCACAGGTTGAGAACCGCTGCTTTAGAGGAAAATAGGACCTAACACGGTACTTGAGCCAATGCCCCCCCACCCCTTTTTATTATAGATGATGAAACTGAGACACAGAAAAAAGAAGCAATGTTCCCAAACTCACACAGCTAATTACAAAGTCTGGCTTTAGGACAGACAACGTATGGTCAACCACACAAAGGACAGAAATAGAACAGCTACCCACTGTAGTCATGACTTACAAATTGAGAAGCAGCATGACCCCTAGGGAATCGTGTTTGGGAAGCAGAAATACCAACAGGGCACAGTTAAATTCACTCTGTGATGCTGTACTATAAAAACTACTGCAAATTTAAATATCAAAATAAGTGTGGATGACTATACACTTGAAATCTATCTAAAATTATTAACCAGCATCACCCTTACATATTCTATACGAAATAAAAATAAAGCTGTTCTTGAATTAAAAAAAAAAAGACCTGTAGGGAGGGGAGTAAAAAATAGTAAGTGTGGATGAAAAGAATGGACATGCCTCCCTAAGGGTCTACCTTTCCCGTAGGAACATGCAGACCCAGGGGAGGTGACAGCGAAGTCACTGTGGTTGTGTCCGAGAATGGAGAAGGGATGCTTCCGGGAGCTGCAAGGGGCTGGTCTGTCTAGGGTTGACCCTCAGGCCAATCTGAAATAGAACTGGGAGAATTTGACCAAGCCGGGAAAGAGGATAAAGAAAGGGCAGGAAGAGGCCTGCTTGTCTTGATCTTTGGGGGGATTTCTTGACATGTCTGAAGAATTTCTGCCTCCCTCTCTTGGCAATCACTACACAAATTCTGGTTGCGTGAGACAGTCGCTGTGTCCCCCAACCCCTAAAAGGGTCCTGCTCCTGTGGCACGGCTCCCTGCAGCTGGAGCTCCCCGCAGGGAAGCCGTCCTGGTGGGGCAGCGGACTGGGCTTCCCGGGCCAGTTCTGCAGGGGTGCAGCGAGGGGGCCTCTCTGGAAGCACATTCAGAAGAGCCCTCCCTGGGTGAGCAGTGTGTGCCGGATCAGGCTGGTTCTGCACGAGAACGGCCCTGTGAGCGGTCCAGATTCTGCCTGACATCCAGCTTCCACGCGTCCCTCGCAACCCTGTCAGGCTCCTCAGCTCATCGGGAAACGCGTATGGTCTGGAACTGTAAGGGGCCTGCATGGCAACCTTTCTGAGCCCTTCTCAGACTTCCCCTCACCACCAAAGGGGGGAAATATTCAAAATATTCAAAACATTCGCCCACCGCCAGCCGCAGCCAGGAGCCTGCACTCCCTCCCATCCCAGAGCTGTTTCCTGAGTTGCATTTTTCTCAGGTTTCCAGAGGAAGAGACCGGAGCTCAGAGAGGTTAAATGACTCAGGGAAAGAATCAGGATTTGCAGGTGGATTTTCAACCTGGATGTTAGAGGTTTTTGGTTTGCTTTGTTTTTCTGCTCCTCAGGGCAGCTCTTATCACGTCAGGAAGAAAGAGTTTATCAGGTCAGCTCTGTGGCCAAGGTGGATGGTGGAGAGGCAGGGCAGGGGCTCTTTTCTGTCTTAGGGAGGGGGCACTGGAGCATTATTTCAGCTTAAACTATAGTCAGCTGGGCTTCTGGGACAAAGCAGAGTGGAGAGAGAATCCAGAACGTATCCAGTGGAGTACAATGATCGGCATTCCACCAGAATCGTATAGAATGGCACAGAGCAGCTTTGCAAAGACAAGCAGATTGCTAATGAGTCAGGCCAGTAAGCCAGGACAAGTGGAATAGGGAAACAGACAGATAGCTGAACACTCTGGCTGAGCCATTGACAGCTGGTACAGAAGGCCACCTCCCTAGAGATAACATCTAGGCCTCCATTGTATTTCAGCTCCAGGCCCAGAAAAGCAGCAAAACCAGGTAGGCAATTCCAGAACCAGTTGCAGTGACCAATGACCCCCTACCCTGGCACTGACTGATCAGTAGACCATGACCCTGAAAAAGCACATATAAAAAACTGATTAATATTCTGCTAAAACCCTCCCCTGAGACCTCCCCTAAGATTCCTGCCTGCTAGAGAGAGATAAAAGCCTGAAGACAAAGGACGCAGCGCAAGCTCTCCCTGTGGGAGCATGCCCACACCGTTCCCCCACAGACACACATCTCCTAAACTCTATGATTGGCGCGAGACTTGCAACCAGGGGAGCAAAAAGCAGTGACAGCTCGTCCCAGACCAAGCCCTGAACCTGTCTCCAAGGCCCTCTTTCCTCTGACGTCCAGTGAGCTGAGGCAGCCCAGCCCAGGCTCTCCTGTTGCTTCTATGCTAAGCCCTTCCTTGCCCCAGCTTTAATAAACATACTCTCAAAGTCACTTGGACTTGAATTGTGACATCTTTCCTGCACGAAGTCAATAACCCACACACTACCGGCTGGCCCTAGGCAGAGCCGATCTGGGGTCCCTGTCCAGTAACACTGCTACCATAGGCAGGTGCTGAGCTGTCCAACAGAGCAAATGTCCATTACAAACTCCCAGGGCAGGAGTCTGTGCCCAAGGGCTGTGAAGAGATAATTTTACAACCTGGCTGAAGACTCTGAGGTCCAAATCCCATCATGACCAGGTAGAAGTCCTTAGGGCTGGGAGACCTGACTCCATCACTAACTCTCTGCCACCCAGAGCCCACCGTGGTCTCTCTCCTCTCATCTCCACCCACACATTGTGGGGGCCCCCTTTGGGCACCACATGTGCTCCAGGACATTGCTTGTTGCCTCTTTTTGCATTTGCCTTAATTCCCCCACTGGATTTAAAGCTGGCATCCAGCCTACGGATTTATACCAAATGTCTGTTCGGTAGAAGCTTGGTGAGAAAATATTATGGACTTTAGGTAGAAAAAGGGTATGACTTTTTCCTTAGTCTTTCAAGCGCTACGTCTCCCTTTTCATCCTCTCATTGAACAAGTGGGAGATAGAGAATAAAATGGGCCTGGTTTGGGGCTGGTGAAGCAGTGCAGTTGGAAATAAGCAGGCAGTGACCTGGGCATGAGAAGCCGAGGTGAGGGCCCACCCGGGAACCTGTGTGGCACCGAGGCTTGTCACAGTCTCTCCATGTCTTGGATTCTCTTTGCTACTAGTTTTAGTGCGTGGGGACTTTATAACTGGGGGCTGCATCATCTTTTCCTGTTGGGGGAAGAGGCTGTTCTGTGCATTGTCAGGGGCTGAGCAGCATCTCTGGCCTCCACTCACTAGACATCAGCAGCAACCTCTGTGCCCTCAAATGTGACAACCAAAACTGTCTCCGGATCTTGCCAAATGTCCTTTGTGGGCAAAATGACCCCTGCCCTGTGAGCAGCCCTGGGAGGGCTGGTCGCTGCACAGTTATAGATATAGGCTTGGCTTCATGTTTCTGAGACTGAAAATAACAAGGGCTAATGCAAGACAGGAACTGATTTTTCTCTCACATCAACCTCAGAGCTGGTCAGGCAGCTCCGCTCCACCAAGTTAACAAGAACTCGATTCTTTTTACCTTGTTGTTTCTGCCGTTCACAGGGTGTTTCCCATCTGGTTCAAGTTGGTCTGCGTTACACCCACATTCCAACCAGCGGGAGGAAAGAAAGAGGACAGAGATGAGGAGGGCTGCACCCCTTCCCTTTAAGGGTATGACCTGTAAATTGCACTGGTAACCACTCTCAGCCATTGGCCAGAATCTAGTCACGGGACCATATCTAACTACAAGGGAGCCTGATAAATA
The DNA here is from genome assembly GCF_000147115.1 of Myotis lucifugus. Classification (NCBI taxonomy): domain Eukaryota; kingdom Metazoa; phylum Chordata; class Mammalia; order Chiroptera; family Vespertilionidae; genus Myotis; species Myotis lucifugus. The sequence goes on from NW_005871116.1 coordinate 1,850,527, forward strand.
TAGTTTTTGTTACAAGCCGCCATAAAGATATGACTGTTCTTTTTCTTTTTTTAAAATTTTTGGTTGGTGGAGAGAAGAGTACAGGAAATATATCCTTGGCTGACGTGGTGGGGGTGGAGAAAGCAGAATCTACTTCCCTCTATGCTCTTTCTTTCTTCTCCTCCGACCATCAGAGCCCCGAAGACCAGCCGTCTGAGTCAGAGAATTCCAGGAATCTTGCAGATCTGGCCCTAAAGCTTGGAGGAGGTCCAGTGCATACAGAGGAACACCTCTGAGGGTCAACTCTCAGTTCCTTAGTAAGAGGAGAGAGAAGGGTGTCACTGCTGAAGGTTCTGGAATGTGTCTGCAGCTGAGCTTAAATAGGCTTGTGTGAAGGAGAGATGTAAGAAGATGCCTGAAGTGTCAGAGATCCTGCCCAGCACTGGGTGGGGGCAGCTGGAGGCATGTGGGGAAGCCAGACCTTTCGCACATTCTTGGGGCATCAGTGGCTTTGTCTCTGGAATTGTCACCTACTAACCTAGTTATTATCACTTGCTTTTGTCTTCTAGACGGGGGAGTTGTATATGACACAGTGCTTCCCCTGAGTTAGCTGAAAACAGCATAGCAGGGGTAAAGTTTAATATTCCTATTACTCTGTACTTCCTCATGGCACTTACTGCAGTTGTTGTTAATTATTTACGTAATTACATAATTATATGGGTTTACTCATCATAATAAATTACTACCTATTTGTAGAATTACCTAATTAATGTCATTTTCCTCTGATAAGCCGTTAAAAAAGAAAAATACCACTCAATATAGAAATAAAAGTGCTCATTTGAACTGCACTTCGTTCCTTGCCCGAGAAAGCCAGGCTGAAGGAGGAAGTGTTTTTCCCTCTTACACAGCAAAATTGGTCTTCTAAGTTAGAGCCTATTAATTCTCAAGCTCTTAATTTCACATTGAGTAGGCTATGGCTGCAGTGATCGCGTTTTTAAACGTTTTATTGTGAAGTGTCACATGCAAATAGAAAAATACAGAAAATGCTCTAACCGGTTTGGCTCAGTGGATAGAGCATTGGCCTGCGGACTGAAGAATCCCAGGTTCGATTCTGGTCAAGGGCATATACCTTGGTTGCGGGCACATCCCCAGTGGGGAGTTTGCAGAAGGCAGCTGAATTGATATTTCTCTTTCATTGATGTTTCTAACTCTCTATCCCTCACCCTTCCTCTCTGTAAAAAATCAGTACGATATATTAAAAAAAGAAAAATACAGAAAATGTAAATGAGTGATCAAAAAGTGCACACCCATCTGTCTTCCCAGAACAAGGAACAGAAACCTACCACCGCAGCCTCACCCAGGCCCTTCCCAGGCACCACTCCGCGTCAGTGGCTTTCAGTGCGGTTTCTTTTGCCTATGTTGAGCTTTATATAAGTAAAATCATATATTTCTTAAGACAACTATTTCTAGAAGCAAAAACTTAGTACTTATGTATACCGTGGAGACAATGAGATGAAATATTTAAAATAGGGACACCTCAAAATCCACAACAAATGGTCGATGTAACTTCGTCTCCTTATGAAAACAAAAAGTTTATCTCCAGACTCTATGCTTGCTCCACCAGAAGAAAGCAGGGCTGTGACTGACCAGTCCAAAGAGAGCCAGAAGCCTTTCCTGGAACCAGCAACTTATTCCCCAACACAATAGCTACGTTCTCCTGGGCAAGAATCTAGAAAGTTTCCACAGCCAATCTGGCACTGACAGATGGGACTTAGGAGAAGGGAGAGGGGAGGGGGGAGGTGGCAAGAAGCAGAGGGAGGAGGAGGAGGAGGGCTGAAGATAGAGATAGGTTTTGCCTTCTTTCCTAATTATTTTAGGAGAGGTCATTAAATAGAAGCACCCATAGTAAACTTGTATTTTTTTTTCCATTTGTTTCTAGATCAATAACTACTTGAACCAGGAGAGGGAGGAAGAAAATTGAAAATTAAAGAGTTAAAGTTTGTATTAGTCAGCTTTCACTGTGTGTTGCTGTGTAACAACTAAGTTCCAAATCAATAGCTTAAAACAATAAAGGCTTTTGCTTACTCATATAACTTCAGCCATAGTAAGCTGTCACTCCCATCCATCCATGTGACTTTTTCTTCTGCAATATAAGCTTATGAGGTTGTTCTGATCTGGAACATACCATTCCTGAAGCAGAAGAGAAAAAGAGATGGCAAAACCATTCAGTGGCTTAGACCTGATATATGTTATTTCTGCTTCTAGTTTATTAATGAAAGCAAGTCACTTAGCCAAGCCTGATATTAGCCCTTTTCAGGGAGGGCAAATAATTGGGGGGGGGGGATGACTATTACAAGGGTCATTTTCTAATGAATATCAATCAGAAATTATAATATGAACATCAGGGGGAAAGAGAAGTAATTCCCCCAAATTCAGTGAATAGTCAGGATCTACCCACTAATAATGGATCGTTCACATAAGAAAATCCACCGAATAATTAAACATGTATGTGTTAGATATGTTAGAAGCCCATACAGTCTTTGCGTGAACAATAACTTCTCTAGGAAACATCTTTTCCTCAATGGACTATGTTTCCAGTAAATTGTTTGCTTGAAAAGTTTGAAAAATTCTAAGAGTACAACTCAGCTGAAAGGGGAAAAAAAAGGAATGTCTGCTTTGTACCCATAAACCTCTGCTGATAGGCTGGGTTTTCAGTATCTCCTCTGTTCTATGATCCTCCTCCTTATGGACTTCTCTGTCAAGACAAATTCTTCATCTGCAACCAAAAGTTGACTGTGATGTATGTTCAGAAATTTCACAATGTCTGATCTTTGCCGACAATATAAATCCCGTCTTTATATTGAAAAGACAGGACAATAATTCTATTTCTTTAGCTGTTTTATGCCATTAAAAATTATTTTTTAACTCTGACAGCACTTTCTTAGTCCTTGTAGAATTTATTTCCTTGAAGTTCTTTGTTTCTCTTTGAAGTCAGCATTTTTTGCCTAATTTTCAGTGACTCAGAGTGGTGGATTATCTGCCTTGAAAGTTGAATCAGCAGACTTGCGTGTCTGGGAAGATTACAGCAGCAACTGGATTTCAGTCTTCAGAAATGCAAGCCTGACACCTTCTGGAATTCATGTAACTATTACACTCACAGTAGTTCCCTTTGTCCAATGTTCAGTGGGCTGGATACCTGTCAGGGACAGTCAGTTGGGCCCTAGGAACCTCACTTAGGAGCTCCTGACCTGGGTGGGATTGGGGGCTGTAGAGAAATTGAATGGGAAAAACTTGCATGTCTATTTCCATTAATTGCTATTTGAAAAATAGCGCTTTCTTCAATTATGAATATAAGCAATTGACTCTATTAGTATTATTAGTGATGTCAATAGTAGAAATTACAGACATTTTCTAATCATATTCCAGTTATCTCAAAGTATTTTTATGCTCATCATTACTCTGCAATCACAATAGACTTGCCTCGATCATGTTATTTGTGTTAGTAAATAATCACATATGTTAATATATCATAATTTGCTTTTTTACATTTTGATTTTTTAATATTTCAATATAATTGGATTCCTTTGAAATTCCATGTATTTTATTTTATACCTTACAGGCTGTTTTGAGAACATGTTCATAGTTTTTGCCAGACAGCTAAGGGTTACGGCACAAAAGATATTAAGAATGCCTGTTCTAAATAGGATGGAGGAGAATAAAACAAAGTATAGACTACTTCTCTCTTTTATTAAAATGATGATTGTTAGTTCTTGTCTATAGAATTAAATGGAAAGAGTTCCTTTTTTAAAAAAAGTCTTGATATCATATTTATCATCAATATACAAAACTTGTCTTTTTTTCCTCATGAAACTGGACTCTAAAACAATGATGAGAAAACTCCCTCCTCCCTATCCAACCACACACACGTACACATGCACACACATACACACATAGGCTCACACACAAATGCTCTGTGTTCAGTTCTCTAAAAAATATTTTGTTTTTAATATTTATATCATGTGATATTTTCTGAATTGCAATCAAAAAGGGAGAAAGAAGAGGAGACTGTAGCAAATTTCCCATTGTTCCCTGAACTGCTTCTCTATCAGGAACATTAGAAACATGCGGAGCTCCATGTAGCTTTCATCAAGGAGGAGCTGCCGTGGCACACGGTTGGCTGTGTGGGGCGATTCATTTGACAGAATGGACTGGAGATGGGCTGCCAAGCCCATGTGGGCTCCAAGTGCACGGTATACACGCCAGGGATCCAATGGAAAGCTGGAGAGGATGAATTTCACAGGTGCCTTTGTTCTCTCTGCTGCTAGGTCAGGCTCATCTGAGGGAGGTGAGGTGCTCTCCGGGAGGTGAGGAAGTCCCACAAGGCAGCGGGGGTGGCAGCCACCCCTTCTGCCTCTGGATTTCTCTCCAAGTGCAGTCCGGAGCCACCTGCATCAGGATCACTGGAAGTCCGTGCAAAATACAGATTTTTGGGCCCACCCCAGAGTTCCTAGATCAGCGTTCCAGGATGAGACCTGGAATCCTTACTTCTGAATGAGCACTTCCTCCCTCAATGACTCCAATGCAGGCCTGAGCCTGGGAGTCTTGGGCTAAAGCAAGGCCACGCCTCAGTGACATGGCAGTTGATTTTTAGTAACTGGAGTCTGTTCATGCAAATAAGAAAGATTTTTTAAGTGGAATTGTCAATATTTATATAACAAAAGCAAGGGCATCTGCCAAGTGAGTTTAGCAGCAATCATATGTAAAATCATGATAGAAAGATGGGATCCTGATGTTAGCAGAGCTGGCCCAGCAATGTTAATGGGCCCCTGGACCGGCAGATGGGTCAGGTGGGGGATGGGATCCTGGGGTTAGCCTGGACTCATCTGGGAACTGGGGACAAAGTGATTTCTACCAAACTCAGTATGTCCCATGGAGTTTTCACTAAGACTTTGCAGATTGATTTTATCTCTAAAAGATTTCTGAAATATAAAACAACCTTCCATTCCCACCACCAACCTCTTTTACCAAAAAAAAAAAGGATAATTTTATCTAAATTGAATAAACACTGAAATTCTTTATGGCTAAGATGTTACTTAGGTGAATTTAAAAGACACAGTCCAGGAACTGAAAGTAATAAAAAAGACATTCCATTTTTTCCTTATGGTTTTTAAAGAAAGCAAGAGAAATTCAAATCCTATCCCTCAGCAATATTTAAATGCCCTTTCCCATGGTTCTTTCTCTCTCACGTCTCTTAGCTGCTCTTTCTCCTCACCCCGACTCTCAGTTCTCTCTCCAGAGAGCCTCTCTGCTTAGTGGGGCTGAAAGGTCAAGACCCTTCAAAGAAATCATGTCCTGTATCCTTGGGAATTCTGTTCTGGGCGCCATGTGAGACCCACCTGGGACATTTTCAGCGTCTCTAGTATGGGGTTTGCGGAGTCATTTCCATCACTGTGTTTTTTCCCTTTTCAGCCCACAGGGTCTTGCACATGTTCGACACAGATAGAAGCCACCAGACAGGCCACCAAGAGGGCAGAAGTTGATGAACAGAACAGCTTGGTATTTGCCTTGGATGATGGGATGGTTAATCTTATGTGCCAATCTCACGGGGCTAAGGGATGCCCAGAGAGCTGGTAAACATTATTTCTGGGTCTGTCCGGGAGGGTTTTTCTGGAAGAAATCAGTATTTGAGCTGGTACACTGGGTAAAGAAGATTGCCCGTCCAAGGCAGATGCACTTGCTTTTCCAATCGTTGAGGGCCTGAACAGAACAAAAAGGCTGAGGAAGAACAAATTTGCTGTTTGCTTGAGCTGGAACATCCACCTTCTCCTGCCCTCGAGCATCAGCACTCCTGGTTCTCAGGCCTTGGGACGCCAACCTAAACTTGCACCATTGGCTCCCCCGCTTCTCAGGTCTTTGGACTCGAACTCAATTATACCATCCCACTGGCTTTCTTGGTTCTCCAACTCAGATGGCAGATTATGGGACTTCTTAGCCTCCACAATCACAATTCCTATTACAGATAGATGATGATAGATAGATAGATAGATAGATAGATAGATAGATAGATAGATTGACAGATAGAATCTGTATCTACATCTCCTATTGATCTGTTCTAGAGAACCCTGACTAATACAAATGGTAAGCAAACATTTTATTCTCTTAATTCCAACTGTTTCATTCAAACTCAGAGCACCCTATTCTGGTGAACTGTTTGATCTTATCGAACACGTGAAAAGACCAGAGAAGTAGCCAGCAGTTGATAGGTGTCAGTAAGCGGCCTCATTCCCAGATGAGATCAAAGAGCCTGGACTCTGAGCTCAAACCAAAATATTTACATTGTCTTACCGAGAACATCAGCATCTTGGAGAAGGACATTTGAGTCTAGGAGAAGAAAACGACTGAGTGATGTTGGGAATAACCTGATAGTAAAGGAGGAGCTAAAACGGTGGGTTAGGTGTTTCCAGCTTGGATTTCTTAAGGAAATATTGGTGTCAGAGGCCCATCCCCAGGATCCCAGGCTACCCGGAGGAGGGTCTAACTCTCCCTCATTTACCACGCCTGGTAAATGTGCAAAACCACAGATTATGTCTCAGTGTCCTAGAATGTCTTTACCATGTTGGCCCTAGAACTTTATCATTCTACATTAAGAAATCCAGATTTACAAAAAATGCAAATTATTTTTGAGGAAATCCTTCCATTTAGAGAGTTTCCACAGGAATATTTACAAATGCCTTTGAAAAAATATGATTCCAGGTATAAAACTCTGACTGACCCACAGCCTTTCAAGAACACATCTGCATTATGAGAAACACTGTAAAAAAGTCCACAAGGCTCCACCACTTAGCAGCAGCTGAGTGGCCCATCTGGGAAGTAACTCCGGAACCCCTCAGACAAACTCACTGTGGCAGGGTGACCAGCAGTCACAGAGCCCCTGCCAGCTCATTGGTGGCCAGTATTTTTCACAGATGCTCCCTGGTGAGTAGCAATTTCCGGATATTTTTCAAATGATTTTCATCCTGCCAGCTGGGCACAGTTCAGGGAGCACAGCTTGGAGAGCTCGTCCAGATGGACCAATCAAAGGCAGCTTGCATGCCTGATTGGGATTAGACTGAGTTTTCTGAGCCTTGCCCTGAGGTTAGCACACCCCGTGTCCCTCCGCTGTTGATTTCTATCCTCCCCTTCTTTCCACTTCTTTCATCTTCTTTGCCCCTGCATGAGCTCACTATGCCTCCATCCAGCCCCTCCCAACACCTTCTCCCCAGGCTGACACCACTAATGGGCAGGCAATTGGATGGAGTGAGAACAACATCCTAGTAATAGAACATTTTATTTTATTTTAAATATAGTTTTTTATTGATTTCAGAGAGGAAGGGAGAGGGAGAGAGATAGAAACATCAATGATGAGAGAGAATCATTGAGGGGCTGCCTCCTGCATGCCCCCCACTGAGTATGGAGACCACAACCTGGGCATATGCCCTGACCGGGAATCAAACCAGGACCTCCTGAGTCATAGGTCAAGCTCAACCACTGAGCCATGCTGGCCATGACTCCCTTTTAGTTAGGAATGTTCAGACCATCCTATATGGTTACTTTAAGTTTCTGAGTTTGTAGGGCCTGCCATGCAGAAAGAATCATTGACCGGCTGCCTCCTACACACCCCACACTGGGGATCGAGCCTGCAACCAGCCTGTGCCCTGACCAGGAATTGAACCATGACCTCCTGGTTCATAGGTCAATGCTCAACCACTGAGCAACACCAGCTAGGAATAGAACATTTTAAATTGATATCTAGTCCAAGTGCTGCCACTAATTAGCTACATGGCCTTGGCCAAGCTGCATAACCTCTCGGGGCCTCAGTTTCCTCTTTGTTAAAATGGGAGAGTCCATCACTAGTCTCAGCTGAGTCATTCCAGTAAACTGTGCATCTGATGACAGCCACCCCAACATCTAAGAATGTTTTCTGAGATACCAGGCCATAGGGTTTCTGAAACCATGTTTGTTACATGAGCCTGCTTTCGTGACAGTTGGAGCTGAACATTAAATTAGGAAGAAGACAAGAAATCAATTATTAATGCTGGTTGGGCAAGAAGAAGCTGGAAGAAGTGCAGAAGCCACAAAAATCAATGGAGAAAGAGAATTTATCGCCTTTCTGTGAGTCTGTGGTCCCAGGACTTTTCCTCCAGGGCCCCCAGATCCTGGATAATGAATAATGAATCAAAAGATGCTCTCCATGACCTGATGCAAAGATGAAAGGATGAAGAAAAGAGAAAGTTTTGGAAAGTGTAACTTTATTATCGCACTCTGAATAAAAAATAATAAATACAGAAATATGGAGAGTACTGAAAATAGAAATTATTTCATAAAAGCACGCAAAGATAACTACTCTCAACATTTTGGCTATTTCCTTGTACCCTTTCTGGTCTGAAAACTATGAAAATAGCTTCTTCCGCTATTTTGAAGTATCAGTCTTATCCTGAATCATCCCAGCTCATGAAAATCTCTAAATCCTAGAGAATACAACTACAGCCCTACCTTTGGTTTTCTTTCCTATAACTCACCCTATCCCAACATGAAAATAATGCTAACAGGTGACTATTTGAATATGTGGCAGAATTGGGGGTAACTTTTGAGGATTTATAAACAAGCCTTCTATCTGTGTTTTGGTATAGGGTACAAGGCACTTTTCTCTGATATGCACTTTTTGCTCCTCTACTTAAAATTCTTCAATGGCTCCCCATTGCACTTTTGATGAAATCCACAGTCCTCAAGAGGACTTCCAGGGTCCATCCTGGTTAGACCCCTACCTCTCCCTCTGGTCTTGGTTTGCACCACTCTCCCTACACTCTCTCCTCCAGCAATACTGGTCCTTTGTCTAGGCTGTCCCTTTTCTTAAAGCACTCTTCCTCTTCTCATTGCCTGGCTAATTTCTAATTTATTCATCTGGCTAGATTCTTTTGCTAGATACTCCCCGTGTATTCTTCCCAGGTGAGCCTCATTGCATTTCATTGCATTGGTTTATTTTTTGCCTTTCCTACTGGACCCTAAATACCTTGAAAGCAATGACTAGCTGTTTTGCTCACCACTGCTTCCCCATCTCTAAGCCTGGGCTTTTTTGCAAAATAAGTATTCAATCAACGTGAGTTGAATATATTAATGAATGTCAACCTTAATCCACATTAATCAAGAAAGCTCTTCAAGAGAATATATATAATACTGCCTTTCAGATTTGGAGATTTTGTAATCAGTCAGCACTTTGAAGAGAGAAATACACTTGTACCATTTTTTTTTGAAACTCACAATACTTGGCTTTGGAGAGTTTATATTGAGCCCTTTAAATAGCTTTGTAATTGATGCTATGACTCTTACACTTCCCCAGAATAGAACAGGAACTGGGGAGATGATCAATACCCCAGTGTCCTATGACCCCAGAGAGCACCATTAACATTTGCATTCTACATCTTACCTTTTAAAAAAATAAGCTAAAGACCTGAACAGATACCTCATCAAGAAGATATACAGATGGCAAATAAGCATATGAAAAGATGCTCTATATTATATGCCATTGGGGAGGTGCAAATTAAAATAACAATGAGATACCACTACATACCTGTGAGAAGGGCTAAAATCCAAAACAATGACAATCCAAATGCTGACAAGAATGTGGAGCAGTAGGAACTCTCCTTCATTGTTAATGGGAATGGAAAACGGTACCGTTATTTATTTATTTAGTTTAATTTTTGTTCCGGTACAGTTATTTTGAAAGAGAGTTTGATTATTTCTTACAAAACTAAACATACTCTTACTACATGACCCAGCAATCCTTCTCCTTGATATTTATCAAAGGAGTTGAAAATGTATGTCCACACATAAACCCACACACTGATGTTTATAGCAGCTTTATTCACAACGGCCGAAACTTGGAAGGCACCAAGATGTCCTTCAGTTGGTGAATGGATAAACTCTGATATAGCCAGACAGTGGGATATTATTCTACACTAAAAGGAATGAGCTATCAAGCCATGAAAAGACACGGGGGAACTTTAAATACATATTACTAAGTGGAAGAGCCAACCTGAAGAGTCTAAATACAATGTGATTCAACTGTATGACAGTCTGTAAAACTATACAGCGTGAAAGGATTAGTGATAGGCAGGGCTTGGAGGGGAGAGAGGGGTAAATAGATGGAACACAGCGGGTTTTAAGGCAGTGAGACTAGTCTATACGATACTACCATGGTGAATACATGTCATTATACATTTGTTGAAGCCCACAGAATGTACAACACCAAGAGTGAAAATAACGTAAACTATGGCGTTTGGAAGATAATGTAAGTTAATCTATCGTAACAAATTTGCCACTCTGGTGCGGGATGTTGAGCATATTTGATGGCAGAGGATAATATGGGATTTTCTGCTGTTTTTCTGTGAACCTAAAACTGCTCTAAGAAAGTACATTTCTTAAAAATCTGGAATAAAGTTTTCGAAAAACATAACTTGTATGATGATCTGAAGTTTTGAAAGTTCCCATAAAGGAAAAGAAACTATATTCCCTGCAGCTGAACAGGAATGCTAGCGTTCCTTCCTGCAGGTGGCGTTTGTGTGCTATGAAGTCTTCCCTCACTTGTTACGAAAAAATAAAAAAATAAAATGGTTACCAGGCAGTAAAACAACTCATAAAACTGCCCTGAGTAATTCCGGCAGCGGGGCTGAAATGGAAGGCTGCTCACAGCACCTGGTTCTCCGTGACGGGGGCAGTTTTATACATCAGGATTATAGACTTACCTGTGAACACTGGGACTCATAACTCAATTTACAGGTGCCTTAGAGCGGAAAGATCATTGCAGAGCTGACTCTCTGGGATCTGTTTCAGGCACCAGGAACTTCATGAGCCATGGAAGTCCACGAAATAGTCCCCTAGGAATGAGAGGTCTCAGACCTGTATAGAGACTGTGACCAATTTATTCTGAGTCACAAACAGTTGCATTGTGGGGCCTATTTGAACTAATTTAAAAGTTTCTAAACTCAGCTTCTGCATAGTAGTCCCTCTGATACATGTTAAACACATGTTTCTGGACTTTAACCTCGGAGATCCTAACGTCAAGAGCATCAGTGGAGCACAGGAGTCTACAGTTAAGAAGCTTTCTAGAGTGGACAGTTACTCAGCCATATAAATAGAACAAATTACTGGTAATCAACAACATGAATTAAATCTCAGTAACAATAATCTGAGCCAAAGAAGCCAGACACAAAAGAGTACACACTGTATGATGCTATATATGATGTTCTAGAATGAGCACAACTAACCTAGTTGATAGAAATCAGGCTGATGGTTGCATAGGGTAGGGGATTTTCTAGTACAAGGGCCGTGTTTTATATTTTTATTGGAGTGGTAGTTATATGGATATTTAGAGTTGTCAGACCTTATCTAACCGTACAATTTAAATTATGTACTCTTAATTGCATATAAATTGTACCTCAATAAACTTGCTGTAATGAAACCCTTCCTAGGTGATTCGAATGTACATCCAGGTTTGGGAATCACTGGCCCTTTGCTAATGGATATGAGCAGGTCTCAAGTGCACTTGAACCACACTGAGGCTTCTTTTTTGGCATTTATACCTCCACTGAGGGAATTTCTGAGCCCAGGACATCTTTGAAATCAAGTAGTCTGCCTTCTGGATTTTCTATGTGAGAAAACTGAAACTCAGCAAGGTTGGCTTATCCTAGGTCAGTGATGGCGAACCTATGACACGCGTGTCAGAGGTGACACGTAAACTCATTTTTTGGTTGATTTTTCTTTGTTAAATGGCATTTAAATATATAAAATAAATATCAAAAATATAAGTCTTTGTTTTACTGTGGTTGCAAATATCAAAAAATTTCTATATGTGACACGGCACCAGAGTTAAGTTAGGGTTTTCAAAATGCTGACACGCCGAGCTCAAAAGGTTCGCCACCACTGTCCTAGGTCATGCAGTAAGATATCAGCAGATGTCAATCAGGTAAGATTCCAGGGCCTGACAGTTTTTTCTTTTCTCTCAGTATCACACTGGATTCAAACGAGTAAGAAAAGGAAATGGCTAACAGATATGATATTCCTTGCTCTAATTAAGGTTCTTTTTTTTTTTCATTCCCATTTATAGGCTAGATCTACTTGGTCACCTGAGCCAGAGAAACTGAATAGAATAAAAGCTTATAAGGAATGGCTAAAAAGCTGGTTTCAGTCTTGTTCACTTATTCAACAAATAAGCAACACATTTGTTGAGTGCTTGGTAGTCATGGTTCTAGGCCTATGAGGTTCAATAATGAAAAGGACAGACAAGATCCCTGTCCTTGAAGAGCTTATATTATAGTCAACAATAAAGAAATAAGCAATTTCACGTTTAAGACTATTTCAGGTGGTGGAAAGAAAATGGACAACATGATTGACAGTAACTGAAAAGGAGGATCTATTGAAGCTGAACTCATTAGCACAGGCTGCTCTGAGGTAGTGACATTGAGGAGCAGAGATGAGGCTAGAGATGGTGAGACTGCAGGCAGCTATCTGCAGATGCTTCAAGGGCGGTCAGGCAGAGGTGCACTTGTCTCATGTTGATTCAGAAGTGAAGCGAGGACCAATATGAGTGAAAGAGACAGAGGTTGTATTGAGATCAGTTTAGAGAAGAACTTTCCAACACAGAAGAGAATATTTACTTTGCTATATGTTCTAGCTTCCTTGTTTGTGATATTTTGTCGAATTCTTACCAAAAACTCTGGGTGGCAGGTGGAATAATGTCCAACGGAAGGAGTGATGTCCCCCCTCCTTGAGGTATGTACGCTCAAGTGGAATAGTCAGATACTAGGGATTTGGGGAAAGGGACCCTTCCCTTGAGTACTTGAGAATGCCTAAGGTTTCTTCCAGCTCCAAGCTAGTTTAAATCTGGATAACTTATGTTTAGCAAATGACTACACCTGTGCATTTTAAAGGTTCGTCTCTGATGGCATCTGCAGACCTACAGAACTCTGTGATCTTCCAAACAGTCATGCTGTGGCCCAGTAGGGGCACACAGGAGGTGCCCAATTTATGTTTGCTGAAATGAAATGAGCTCCTTGACTGAGGTAGAGACAGGTGAGTTGGGGTCCCCTGAACCTTGTGGCCCTCAACTCCTGCAGGTGCTGCCCTACTTATGTCATAGAAACCACTGTAAAAAGCAAAAAAGACATACGGCAGATCCCAGCGCAGGTCAGGCCGGTTACTAAAACTCCTTGAGCAATGATAGGTGTCTCCAGTTTGACTAAACTTTAACCATGGATTCTCAGGAAGGCCTTTCGCTGAACATTCTCCCTGAGGAATGCAGCAGAACAGAGGTCCAATGCCTCCTTCAATGAGAAATCAGAATATGGCCAAAAACTCTCTCAAGGATGGAGATCAGCAGGATTGGAAAGGGCAGTGAGGTACCCGTGACCTAGAAATTCTGCCCGGCTCACTTCCATTCAGTAAGAGAAATTTTGCTTGATTTACTGCACGAAAATCAAGATGTTGTATGTGAGAAAGAAGTAGCCTTAACTGGAAGGTCCTTGAACAGGTGCCTCTCAAGGCCCAGCGTGGAAAAGGGGGACAGGGGTGCCTGGGGTTATTTGGCCACTGACCTTCTTGAAGACTAGCGGAAGGAAGGGATGAGCTGAGCTCAGGATTCCTGGTGGATCGAGAAGAAAACTCCCCTGGCCTCAGTCCTCATCTACATTTCCCACACCAAATATTGCTTTAATTTCAAGGACCAATTTACTCATTGTGAAAAAAAAGGGCCCACAAGAAAACTAAAAGAAACTCTTGTGAACAGAATCTGAAATAAAGGATTCTGCCGCTGAGAGAGCTAAAAAGAAAAAAAAAAGCAGCCGTCTGGAAGTTCCATTTAAAATCAGCGTTTGGAATGGAAAGCACATTTTTTTCACAGCAGCCGCATTATAAATGGTGATTGGGTTCCCAGATGAGCCCACAAAGGACCACTTAACGCAAAGTGTTCCTATAAAATTATTCATGTTGACTTAGCCCTGTACAATATTTGCTTTTTAAAAAAACTGTATACATTCATTTTCTACCATTCAAGCTCACTGGAGGAAACTTTAAAAATAGAGAAAAGGATAAAGAAAAAGAATAAAATTCCCCAAATCCACCACCCAGAGATAACCATTTGAATACATTTTATTTCAGGCATCTAAAAATTTAACAGATTTACTGAGATATGACTGACATACAAAGGACTGCAATATTTAAAATGTATAATTTGATAAGTTTGATATATGCGCATGCCTGTGAAACCATCACCACAACCAAAATAATGAATATGTCTATCACCCGCCCTCCAAAAACCCAAAGCCCTTGTGTATTCCTTCCTCGGCACCCTCCTCCCACCCCCCCACCCCACCCCCAGACAAATGCCAATCTGCTTTCTGCCCTATAGACTAGGTTGCATTTTCTATAATTTTATAGCCACTCACAGGAAGGTATAAGGAGTAGCCCTCATTCAAGAGAGAGCTAGGCAGCTAAACTAGAACCTGGGTGGGGACAGAGCAGATGGGCCCCTCCCAGGAGAACCAGGATCCAGAACTCAGTTCATTTAACTCAAGGGAGTTGATGGAGTCGTTGTTAGGAGTATGGACGCTGAGGCCAGAGTCCAGGTCCAAATCCTACCACTGCCTCTTACTAGCTTCAGGATCTTTGGCAGTTTTCTCAACCTTTCTATGTCTCAGTTTCTTCAACTGTATAAAGGAGATATTAAGAGTGTTTATCTTATGGGTTTTATAAGGACTAAATGAATTACAGTAATGGGCGGCATAGAGATATTTTGATCAATGGCAGACCACATATATGATGGTGGTCCCATAAGATTATAATGGAGTTGAAAGTTTTCTATCACCTAGTGACGTCATAGCATGATAATGTCACAGCACAATGAATTACTCACATGTTTTTGTGATGTCGGTGTAAACAAATCTATTGCACTGCCAGTCATATAAAGGTGTAGTACATACAATTATGCCCAGTACATAATCCTTGATAATAACAAAAGACTATGTTACTGGTTTCTGTATTTACTATACTATAATGTTTATCATTATTTTAGAGTATACTCCTTCTATTGCAAAACTTTGCTGTAACGCAGCATGCTGTGTTATGCCAGGAACAGCCTCATACATCTTGTGTTTACCGTATCTCTTGATGGCATCATTTTCTCTTGTGCTTGATTTAATGTCATGCTGTTTTGTAAATGTAGTGTAGCCTAAGACTACAGTGTTTATAAAGTCTGCAGAAGTGTACAGCATGTCCTGGTCCTTCACATTCACTCACCGCTCACTCACTGACACCCAGAGCAACTTCCAGTCCTGCAAGCTCCATTCATGGTGAGTGCCCTACACCAGTGTACCATTTTTTATCTTTTATACAATACTAGTGGCCCGATGCACGAAATTCGTGCAAGAGTAGGCCTTCCTTCGCCTGGCTGCCGGCACCAGCTTTCCTCTGGCACCTGGGACCTAGGCTTCCCTCACAGCCCCGGCTTCGTTTGGAAGGACGTCTGGTCTAATTAGCGTATTACGCTTTTATTATTATAGATATTAACTGTACCTTTTCAATACACAAAGACCATTGTATTAGACCAGTGGTTCCCAAACTTATTTGGCCTACCACCCCCTTTCCAGAAAAAATATTACTCAGCCCCTGGAAATTAATTTTTTTTTTAAATTTTAATAGCAGTTACTCATCGCCCCCAATGCACCTGTGGCCATCACTGCCCCCCTGGATCGCTGCAGCGCCCACCAGGGGGCAGTAGCGCCCACTTTGGGAATCACTGTATTAGACTTTCCCACAGTGTTCAATACAGTAACATGTTTTACAGGTTGGTAGCCTAGAAGCAGTGGGCTAGACCATACAGCCTGGGCGTGGGGTAGGCTGTACCACCTAGGTTTGTGTAAGTGCTCTCAATGGTGTTCACACAATGAAGAAATTGCCTAACAACACAATTCTCAGAACATATCCTATTGTTAAGTGGCGGCACGTGACTGTACTTTTTAAAAAACTCTTAGAATAGTGCCTAAAAAACAATATGAAATTGCCCAGCTGGCATGGCTCAGTGGTTGAGCATTGAGACCTATGAACCAGCAGGTCATGGTTTGATTCCCGGTCAGGGCATATGCCCGGGTAGTGGGCTCAATACCCAGTAAGGGGCTTGCAGGAGGAAGCTGATCAATGATTCTCTCTCATCATTGATGTTTCTATCTCTCTCTCCCTCTCCCTTCCTCTCTTAAGTCAATAAAAATATATTTTTAAAAAACGCAATATGAAGTTAATAGTTATTATAATTATGATGTGTATTACAAGCTATGCAGGCCACAGAGATGGTCTAATTCTGTGTCAGAAAAGCTGTTTTTTAAAACACTTTAAGCTGCAAGAAACAGAAGAATGTTAAGACAAATGGCTTAAAAGGGAGGATACCTATTTTCCCAGGAACAAGTCCAGACTCAGATAGTTTCAGCAGCTCAAGAACATCATCGAGGTGATGACATAAGAAACGTCCAAACTGTAGAGAATTTTTATGAGTTTATTTGAACCAAACTGACAGTTGCCAGGAAACAAAATCTCAATGGATTTTTAAAAAATGCTCTGGAGAATGGCAGTTTTGCAGCTTATTTTATACATTAGAATCAAAGGAGGAAATGCAGGGAGGGTGACATGAAACCCACTGGTAGATTAAGGGGGCGGGAGGAAGTAAAGCAGAAAAATCTGCAGGATTAGACAAAAACTACAGCAAAGAGAAACATTGGCTGGTACAGATAGTTAGTGATTAACCTTCACAGCACATAGAGATGGTATTCGGGAAATGAGATAACCATGAGGAGTTCTGGGGACCCTGCTCTGGTGCTGAGGTTGTGCCCTGATGGGACTGGGAGAGAAGACTGCTCTCACATTTCAAGGGCATGTTATCTCAGATGCACAAAGACAACAGACAGGCTCAGTTAGGGTCAAGACTGACCTTTGTCAAGGAAGCTACAGGCCTAGGTTGTGACTACCCGCTATGACTCCCTTTTATATTTTTTAATACATTTAAAAAAAATTTTTTTGGTAATGTATTTTTATTGATTTCAGAGAGGAAAGGAGAGGAAGAGGAAGAGGGAGAGGGAGATAGAAACATCAATGATGAGAGAGAATCATTGATTGGCTGCTTCCTGCGCGCCCCACACTGGGGATCAAGCCCACAACATGGTCAGGTGCCCTGACTGGGATTCGAACCATGACTTCCTGCATCATAGGTCGATGCTCAACCACTCAGCCACGCCAGCCGGGCCATGACTCCCTTTTAGTTAGGCATGTTCAGACCATCCTATGTGGTTACTTTCAGTTTCTGAGTTTGTAGGGCCTTCCATGCAGACCTCTCCACAGCTTGTCAGGTTTAGTATGTGGACCCTTTTTCATCAACTCGTTTTTATATTTCTTTTCTCCTTTGCTTAGTAGAACTCCTTTTTCTTGGGGCTTGTCCTGTCATATTTTTCAGATGGCTCTCAACATCAGAGCCTCCAGACAACATGCAGGGGCATTAAGAAGGACTTTTATTTCCCAGTGTATCTTTTAAAGATAGAGGGTAACTTTCCCCAGATGCCCGCCCTTATGCTTCATTCTCATTGGATAGATTTGTTTTACATGCCCATGCCTAAACCAGTCACTGACAAGGGGAATGGGACTCAAGTTATTTTACCGTCGTAACTAGCTAGCTGGTATTAATGATAGGAAAGGACCAAAGGGGAGGCCAGACATTATAAGCATACTAGAGGCCCAGTGCACGAAATTCCTGCACTGGGGGCAGGGAGAGGGGAGGTCCCTCAGCCCAACCTGCACCGTCTCGCAGTCCGGGAGCCCTTGGGGGATGGCCAACTGATGGCTCAGGCCCACAGACATCCTTAGCGCTGCTGCAGAGGCAGGAGAGGCTCAGGGCTTCTGGATGAGCGGCGCTCCCCCTGTGGGAACACACTGACCACCAGAGGGCAGCTCCTGTGTTGAGCATCTGCCCTCTGGTGGTCAGTGCGTGTAATAGCGACCGGTCGTTCCACTGTTTGGTCGATTTGCATATTACCCTTTTATTATATAGGATTATATAGGATAGTCATCTGGGCAGCTTCACTAGAAAGCTGCAGTTTCACACTCCTCAGGTCCATTCCCTACTGATCACTGAAGTCAGAGTGATATAGGGAAGGTGCTTGCCTGTCAGTCTCACCTGGAAACAAAGATCATTGGCTAGGGGGGCAGAGCCACTGCAAGCGCATGAAATCCTGAAGGCTTCACTGGTTATGCTCTGAGTTAAAATCCCCAGAAACAGAGAATTCTCTCTCTCTTCCGCTTGTGCTCCTGTTTCTTGCTTGGTCAGCGCCTGTGCTAGCCTGCCGTGTGGTCCTAGAAGCCGCAGGGTCCATGACCCTGCAGACCCTACACACAATGGACTGCAGCTGCGAACACAAGCTAAGCGAGCCAGAGGCTGGGCTAAACTCTGCTCCAATATGGAGCAGAATCTCTGGGCAGTGGCTTTGATCCTAGCTCTGAGGAAGACAAAACGGGACTTTTTCCATGGCTAAACGAAGGGAGATGGGACCTTGGACACTCAGTGGTTTAATTCCACAGAAATAAAGCTTCCCACAGTGCCTCATTCTCCTGTGGGGGACTCAGGAAATTCTTATTCCTGTGCCACCCAAAAGCCCACTTCCACCAGGAACAGGGGAGACACAGAGGACTCCCACCAATAACAGTCAGACCAGTCATGATGCACAACTAGCAAATGGGGAGAGACCCCTCCTCTGGAGCACATGGCTGAGCTGGACGTGCTGCCCACACAAAGTCAGGGTTCAGTTAGGATGGAGTTAGGAAGGAGAGAGAGAAAGGGTGGCGAGCAGGCTACCAAGCGTGACTGCCGCCATGACCTCCCCAGCGCCCTGCACAGCACACAGCCCTTAGCCTGTGCTTAAACTTGATCCTGGGTCCAGGCTGGCCACCCTGGACATTTAGGAGAGTTGGTAGGGGAGGAAGATACACTTTCCCATCCCATCAGGCATATGAGGACAAAAATAGATGTTATGCTCCTAGACCCCAAACACACACGCACACACACACACACACACACACACACACACACACACACACACACACGCTGTTAGGGGAGTGTTTGTCAGTGGAGAGGACTGTGAGGAATGGAAAACAGCGAGGAGAGGAAGGGGGAGGCTAGTGCTAAATAAATTGGCAGGTCAACAAAAGATGGAGAGGAGAACATTAGCGAGAGAAAAGGGATGGGAGCTGGAGAGCCCCCAAGCACAGAAGCTGGGGAAATGAAGGGCCAGATTCAGGAAGGAATGTCATTTAAACTGTGCACACATCTGAGGAGCAGAACAACCAAAGGAGCCGCACAAAAGGCTCAACAAGAGCAGGAGCCTGGGGGCGGGAGTGAGGGGAGGGTTCTTGCAAGAACAAGTGTAAAACTGTGTTAGAGTTTCAACAGCAATGGCCCAGCATCGTTTCTATTTTTTCCTTAATGTGAAACTCTGCTGTTCTGAAATTACATGACTTTCAAACTGCTATTTCCATGAGGCAGGAACGGTCCATGGAAAGGAACTGAGTCAAGCAGATGCTGGAAGTCGGGACAGAAGCCCCTGGCGAGAGACACAGGGACACCCTCTGAATGGCTCCTGATGGGGAGGGTCGGGAGCTCTGTGTACGGGAGATCTGTTTACTTTTTGATGCCCAGACCTTCAGGCTGTCCTTTTGGCTGTGTTTTCTGGGGCACAGGCCTCACTCCTGGTGAGCCACAGCGCCAAGGGACAGGAGGTTTTGAAATATCTGGAGACTTTTTGACCCTGAGTTAGTGGCTGCATTCTTTGATAAATACTTTTAATAACTGGACCCAGAGATGGCAAATTCAAGATGCTATGAGCATAAAGAGAGTCAGAAGAATACAGAGAATTTCCTGGAATTATTCTTAGAGAAAGCATGGTATTGCTAAGTCATTTACGGTAAACAGGTGTGAGGTCACAGAAGATGCTCGACAAGCTGCTATACGAGGGATGGAGGAGAGATGCTTGCTGCTTCTAACGGGACGTAGAGCAGGAGAAACCCCCGAATGCCATTTAGGAGTTACCCGTATGCCTCTTTCATTTTCCCAGTAAATTTTAGTTTTTCTTGTCCTACTAGATTGCTTCAGAGTGGAGTCTCAGTAAATGTTCAGGTTGCTGCCAGCGCACAGACTCAGGCACCAGGACCTGCGGGCCCTCTATATAATGAATAGGAGGCAGCGAGGGGGTGCACTCTGCCAATGTGTCCTCCTAGCACCCCCAAATGTTTAGTAAAAGTCTACTGAGACTCACAAAACATTCGGTGTGAGTGGATTTTTTCTAAAAACTCGAACAGGGGCTGAATCTTGCTCCAAAGATGAAATGGGTGATGAAACAGCACGTGTGGCCACAAGTACCAAAGGGACACCTCCGCCGACATTTGGAGCCACTTGGATAAAACGCTGTCTCAGCATCTGAACAGGTAGGATCTGGGCAACTATCACTCAATCAATCATCAATCATAAAGCAAACAAGGGGACTTCATTAAGTTCTTGCTCCGCACTGCACATATGACAGAAGCACACTGTGGGAAAGACATGGCCTTCAAGGGGCTTCACAACCTAACCTGGGCACCACGCTGGAGCCAGAAAGGGGTCAGAACGTGAGACCATGACAGTGATGACCAGCGAGAGCAGAGAACGGGAGCCCAGTCGAGTGGGAAATGGTTTTCGGAAGGAGGGTGGCTCGGAAGCACAGGCACCATCCAGCCAGAGCAGAAGAGGCGTGTGGAGCTCTCCAGGCCAGGGACCAACCCGGGCAGGGACGAGGAGGCCGAGGTAAACGTGGCAGACGTGAGGGAACTGGGCCGCCTCTTAACCTGGATGTCACAGGAGGAAAACGGGCCCTTCGGAGCCGAAACAGTCTGCATCACCCAGAGAGCGAGGGCTCGCCCTCAGATCCGGGGCTTGAGAGGAGGCCCTGCCTGTGAGTTAAACTCTGTCGCCCTAGACAGCAGCCACTGCAGCCCCACGGTGTGCAGAGATAGGGTTCCTCGTAAAAATGCACGAGTGAGGGAAAGTAAGTCTGGGCCCACAGCAGAGTTCCTCGGAGAGACCTCGGGTTTGCCCTCCTGCAGGGCGCCCGTCCCAGGCCAGCCTGCAGTCTGTTGCTATTCAGCTTCGGCCTCAGGACGAGGAAATTGCCAATTCCAGTCTCACACGAGGACTTAAAGTCAGAACAATACCGTATTTTACAATCCAGTACAAGCCGCACTCATCCAGCGCTTTTCATGCGTGGCATCTTAAAGCTCTTTATGACCCTTTTTTTAAAAAGGGAGAAGAGGGGAAAAAGGAATTTAGAAGAAAAAACCTTCTAAAAACACAACCCTCCACCCCCTGAACTAAATGAGCCATTGAGGGTGACTAGAGCTTAACAGTGGCCTCTTAAATGGGAACAGAAACAGGGAATCAAAGGAAATCCCAGCTCCGAGGGGCTGCACGGGCCTGAAGTGTACCCCTGGTCCTGACACTGGGGGACAACGCCACCTGGGACTGGCACAGTGAGCTTTGGACGGGGTTCAGGTGATGGGGCTGCCATTCACGTGCAGACAGGACCAGAAGGTCACCTCTTGGCCCCAAGAAGGTCAGTGTCATCCTATTTGCTCTACCCACCCAGGCGTCACCCTCCCTGCGGCCACTGCACAGGAAGCTGTCTGCCTCTTGCCTTTGGACTTCATCCTCATCACAGGCCCCCTCCCACGCTCCCAGGGCCTGCGTGCTGAGTCGAAGGACAGCCTGGCCATGCCTGGCCATCTTGGAAGTGCCTCACGTTTGAGCATCCTCCCCACCTCCTCTTGCTACCTCTCACCCTGTTCCCCAACCCCCAAACCCTGAGTCTCCCCCTGAGTCCGTTTCCTGCACAGCCAGCCCAGAGGCCAGCAAGGGTTTCTTCATGGACATGGGAAATGTCAGTAACTCATCCTGGGTTGTTGACAAAGTAAAACGAGTGGCCTTGTGAGTCAGTTCCTAGGCAACTCCCCTGCTTTGTACTGACAACTGTAGGTTGCATTTTGTGTGTCTTTTTTCTTTTAATTCCCTGCTACCAAGTGGGACTGAAGTTCCAGACAAGATGAGGTTGATTATAAAGGAAATTACCTTTTCTGGGTAAAGTTTGTCATTATGTATTTGGCTGCATTATTCAAGATGTTGTACAGAGTAACGAGACCCCAGGGCATGGTGTCTGGCACATAGTAGGTCTCTAATAACTGCTGACCCCCACCTCCTGGCTGGCCCCTCCTTCTCTCTCCACCACGTAAATCCTCCATTCCCATCCTGTGCGGTCCAGGGCTCTAACAAGTTGTACCTCCAGGGCCCATCCTCCTGAGCCCCGGGACTGGTCAGTGTGAGCAGCAGCGCGGTGGCATCGGTCCAGGGGTCAGGAGGCCCGCATCTCTTCCCGCCTCTAACCCTCTGTGTGACTCTGGACAATTCATTTCGCCTCTCTGCTCCTCCGCTCATGGATTATGATGCTACTGTTCTTTAAACTGCCCAACCCTTTGCATTTGAAGCACAAGCATTGTCTCCTCAATCCTGTGGGTAGGAAGACAAAGATCCGGACGTTAAGAAATGAAGGCCAAGAGCATCGCAGGCAACCAAATGCACCGGCGTGTGTGCTGAAATGACGTCTACATTGGCCACACGGCCGATGTAACAGAGGCGGTTACACCTGCCGGCTCAGTGTCGGGAACGCACTACTATTCCTCAGGGCTGAAGGGGCCGTGAGCCTCAGCGTCCGCAGACAGCTAGTCCCCGGAGGAAACGGAGGGAATGGAACCCGAGATGGTGGAATAGTGTTGCAGATGCCCCAGTCTGAGATCTGAGTGCAGCTCACCTTTGCTGGGGTGTTTCCTTCGGCCTCCAGAGCCCACTCTGCCTGGGCACACAGCAGGCTGGAAGGGACGCCTGGGAATCTCCCATGATGGGCAGTGAGGGCAAGAAATGAAGGGACCACTGCGGTGCCAACCCCTGCTGGACAGAGCAGGGCCCAGATGCCCCGGCTGGCTGAGTGTCTGCAGATGAAAGACCCGCCTTCCCCGGCCCCGACAGCACAAAGGCCTCTTTATGTGGTGAGGCCTGAGAAGGTACTCTGAGATTTGCTCAGGGAACAGTGTAGCTGGAATAAAGAGCCACGCTGCAGGCTTGTGTTTGTCCAGGTGTCCGTTCACATCACAGGCGCTTCCGGGGGCTGACCTGCCACAGGGGCTCATCCGGGCCTTTGAAGCCTGCATCCCCCTGGTCACCCAGGTGCCCTGCAGCCTGGGAAAGGGATGCTGCTCCAAGGGTGAGCCCCTGAGCACGTCACAGGGGGAGCAGTGTACCCCTCAGGGGCAAAGGAAAGCATGAAGACCGCCCTGTGTGGTTTGGGGTCCTCAGGAGAACCCAAGAGTTTTGAAAAGAAACATCAAATGAAAGGGACAGGCCTTCAAGGTCAAGAAACCGAGGGCTGAAACAGCTGAATAAATGCTGCCGGTGCCTTCACCTTTCGGGAGGCCCCAGGGGTTGCAGCGATGACATTGAACCTGAGGGTTCCTCATTGTGCCCAGGTTGGAGGTGAAGGTGGCCTCTTTCCCTTTCTTCAAGGCCGCAGATGCTGACTGGGGGCTCACCTGTACTATCTGTGTGGGGAGCTCGCCCTAACCCAGTGTAGGAATGACTTTTTAAAATATATTTTTAGCCGAACCGGTTTGGCTCAGTGGACAGAGCGTCAGCCTGCGGACTCAGGGGTCCCAGGTTCGATTCCGGTCAAGGGCATGTACCTTGGTTGCGAGCACATCCCCACTGGGGGGTGTGCAGGAGGCAGCTGATCGATCTCTCTCATCGATGTTTCTGGCTCTCTATCCCTTTCCCTTCTTTTCTGTAAAAAATCAATAAAATATATTTTAAAAATATATATATTTTTTTATTGAATTCAGAGAGGAAGGGAGAGGGAGAGAGAGATAGAAACAGCAATGATGAGAGAGAATCATTGATTGGCCGCCTCCTGCATGGCCCACCCTGGAGATCAAGCCCGAAACCCGGGCATGTGCCCTGACGGGGAATTGAGCTGTGAACTCCTGGTTCATAGATGGACACTTTACCACTGAGCCGCACCAGCCGGTCAGGAATGTCTTTTTTAGATTTACACAAGCCAAAGCAACGTTCCCAAACCTCAATTTTAATAGACATCAGTTACCAGGACCACGAGTTGGGCTAAAAGCTGATGAAGTTTAGCATTCAAGTCAAATGTAGAAACGTCCATTTAAGCACATTTTTGTAATTCCCTGTATAATAAAAAGGAGAGAGAGGGAAATAATTGTACTTTTGTCTGCCTCTAAAGTGGCTCTCTTCGCTTCTTTTGATTCTTCCCAGAAGCCAGACTGTGTTATGATCAGAGTAACTGGGGAGGCGTAGGTGACGAGGAGCATGAAGTACCAGGTTTCCTCCACTGGGCAAGGCAGCCACCGGAGGGAAGGGGGACAGAGCGAGGGGGTTCACTGCTGAGCGGCTTCTGCCACCAAATTCATGGTGCCGTGGGCCTGGGAGGCTGTCACTCTGCCACTGACCAGCCATTAAAGAAGGTGATCATAGCATGAGTTTTTGCTTCTCCTGATGGAAAAATATGAGTACTGTGTTCAAAACTAAAATTTGACCACTTATGAATCAATTTTATTAGGTGACATTTATCAAATTCATTTGATTTTGAAAATTAAAGGTCAAATCTTTAACAAGTTAGTGTTTGGTAAACAGTTTAATCTGAGCGATGAGAGGGTGTGAGAGAGGAGTGGAGTGAAGACAGAGAAGATGGTTCAGAATTCAGTCCCCCCGCTCCCGGTAAAAGCACTAATGCTGACAGCATGCTAGGCTTTGGGGTAACAGAATGAAGAAGACACCGCTCCCCCTCAGGGAGCTTGCGCTCTGGTTAAGGGACCAAGACAAATCCCCAAATAGTGAAGTCTCATTTAGGCGATATGAAGACTCATAAGAGAATAGCCATCAAAGTGATATGGGAACATGGGAGAAGTAGAGATCACCTTCGTTACGGAAAGTTCATTCATTCATTATTCATTCATTCAACAAATGGCGTCTACTATGGCCAGGCACTCTTCTAAGATATCCATCTAGCGGAACAGACCTCCCTCGTGGCCCTTACAGTTTAGTAGGGAGAGACAGATCATAAACAGTAAGCACACCAAGTAAGTGATTTCAGTGTGTTTTTTAAAGAGGTTTTAAACGCAAAGGGAAAGGGAGCCAGAGCTGCGGAAGGAAGTGGGGCATCTGGTAGCTTCTGCAAGGACCCTGCTTCCACCCTGAATGGGAGGGATGGTTGGAGGGTTCTGAGCAGCAGAGTGACGTGAGCTGATGGACATTTTAATGGGATCATCCTGGATTGAGAACAAGTTCAGAAGATGTTTGAAGAAAAGATTAAAACCATCACAGTGTGCATTAAGCCCATGCCAGACACAGATAAACAAGTGTCACAGATTCTCTAAGGCAGTGATGGCGAACCTTTTGAGCTCGGTGTGTCAGCATTTTGAAAAACCCTAACTTAACTCTGGTGCCGTGTCACATATAGAAATTTTTTGATATTTGCAACCATAGTAAAACAAAGACTTATATTTTTGATATTTATTTTATATATTTAAATGCCATTTAACAAAGAAAAGTCAACCAAAAAAATGAGTTCGCCTGTCACCTCTGACACGCATGTCATAGGTTCGCCATCACTGCTCTAAGGCATCCTCCTACCGACGCTGTGGGTAGATATTATGATTAGCCCCAGCAGACGGACAAGAGACCTGAAGCTGAGAAGCTAAACAGTTTGTTCACAACCTCACAGCCGACAGCAGGTACAGCCCCAGATCTGTCAAATGTTCGACCACTAGCCTCCATGCTCCCAGGCAATTCTATCTCACCAGGGATGGCGTTTTCCTACAATTCACTCTCATTATATGGGTTTCCTGGCCAAATAATGGATTCCCAATACTGGGAGCCCTCCTTTGGGAAGTTCATGAGCTAAAACTCTAACAAGAGCTCTCTGTTCCACCCAAGCCAAGAAATGCTAGACTGTAATGGTCAAGGCACTACCGCAAGGAGTACAAATGGTAGAGCGCATTGTGTTGAGGATTCTGTAATGTAATGCAGCAGACGTTACAAGATTTATATCTGTGTTTAAAAAGTACATACAATTCAGGCAAACAGAAGTCATTTGAGTTTAGAACACTCAGCTCATTGTCCTTCCAACACGCCACGCTCATGTGTCAGCGGATGCCTGGCTCCTGCACACTGGCCCTCACACATCCTTTATCTTCGGAAGAAACGTAGAGCTAAGCACTGATTGTTATCATCCCCAACTGACAGATGAAGAACCAAGCTTAGATATAAGTAATTGTCCAGGTTGTGCAGCAAGGTGGCATCTTAAACTCCAACACTAACATAGGGAAAGAATGGCTGCCAGCAAAGTTCATGGCCGCCTGAAAGCGCATCCAACTGTGGTGACGCAGGGTGAGGTGCCTCTTACCCAAAGATGCAGCGACTAAAGCCAGACTGTAAGTAGAGCTGAGTCAGAAAGGGGCCAGTACCCAGATGGAAGGTATGCCGGTCCAAAACCAGGGAAGGATTTGGCCAAAACCTAGGTATGCAACCCGAAGTGTGATGCTTCTGAGACATACAGCAGAAGAAACAGGAGGAATCCCGGGAAAGGGCTGGGAAGCAGGGGTGCTGGGCAAAAGAGAAGGGTACATACGAGAAGAACACAGAATGTCACTGAGGTGACTTGGTAGTAATTCTGACACTGACGTATGAGGGAGGGCAGACCGTATGTGAGGGTCTTAGACCACATGCCAGCTTCCTGTGACAGAACAGAACAACAAGGGCAACAGTAAGCCACCAGGGGGTGGAAGACCTGTGCGGAGAGATCTGTCCCCCCGCCCCCCGCCGGCCCCTCGCTCAGATGAGCCCAGGGTTGTCTCTTCCACAGACGCAAGGGAGGTCGTGCGGTGTCCATGGTCTAGGTCAGTGATGGCGAACCTATGATACGCGTGTCAGAGGTGACACGTGAACTCATTTTTTTGGTTGATTTTTTCTTTGTTAAATGGCATTTAAATATCTACACTAATAAAAGAGAAACATGGTAATTAGCGTACGATGGTTGCAAATATCAAAAAAATTCTATATGTGACAGGACACCAGAGTTAAGTTAGGGTTTTTCAAAATGCTGACACGCCGAGCTCAAAAGGTTCGCCATCACTGGTCTAGGTTCTGAGAGCTGATGTTTATTCTCCAGGGTATCTGACCATGCTTAGCCATTTCATATCATTATTTAACTCATCCAGTCCCTATGATATAAGACCCTTACGGAAAGATTGGATCATTGATAGATCGATTGGGTTAGTAAACTGACGGGTCTTTTCCCTCTGAGAACCTTGCCTCAAAAAGGATTCTGTTGTATATATTTTAGATGAAATCTTGTAATATTTTTATTCAAGATTCTTTTCCTTGAGCACTGGATTTTGTGAGGTTAGAGGATTTAAAACATTTTCTTCAATGTCTACATTTTGCCATCTATGGAGGAGACGAGGATAATGAGGAGCAGGGTACATGATTCCTGTAAACTCATATTTCTTGTTTTTAAACATTGAATATTATGTAAATGTGGATTACATTTCCTCAACCCCACATGACAGAAAGTTTTGGCAATTATTTATTTTACCATAATCAAACCCATGCAGAATTCCCAAGAATGCTGTTTAGAAAAAAACTGTGTAAGGACCGATCCTTCCATTCATTATCATTGCATCTTACATCTCAAGCACACTCTCCCTTTGTCAACGGACCATTGCTGCTAGTATCCCATGTGACCTCATGGTAACCCCAGGATCTAGGTGGTGCAAATGAGCAAACTGAGGCAGAGGATGCCTGGCTGAAGTCACTCCATTTTCCCTTCATAAAAAATGAATGAGTATCCAGCTCTTACTCAAACATTAATATAATACGAGCTGAGGTTAGATATCTACCCCCTTCTAGCTGGGACAGTAAGCCCCCCAAAGGAGAAAACGAGAAGGGAAAGTTAAGGCACATTTAAATGTCAGTTTCTGGGAACATGAGGACAAGGCATGGACTGGAATCAAATTTGTCTATGATA
Organism: Myotis lucifugus; assembly: GCF_000147115.1. Lineage (NCBI taxonomy): Eukaryota > Metazoa > Chordata > Mammalia > Chiroptera > Vespertilionidae > Myotis > Myotis lucifugus. The sequence continues at coordinate 1,878,747 of NW_005871116.1, forward strand.
ACTTTTATCCTACATTCCTGTGTTATGACAGGCAGCTGCAGACCAATAATCCCTCATGTACCTCAAAGGCACATGAGGATTAAATAACACATGAAGCATTTCCTGGCAGGCCCGTCAGCCTTCAATTTTAGAACATGCAGGACAGGACTCAGCGAATCCAGAGTGGCAGGTCCAATGAGCGATATCACTGACATTCTGGATTTCATTAATTTTTAAAGGAAAATCTATTTCAGGCTTGAAATTTTTTATTTTTCATTTTACCGTATTTCACAGTCCAGAGTGGCACTGTCCAAATTGGCAGCCACTCAGTGGCTACTGAGCCCTTGAGATGTCACTCGTTTGCACTGAGATGTGCTCTAAATGTGAAAATGCACCCCAGATGTTGAAGACTTCATACCAAAGACTGTAAAATAGCACATTAATAATTTTTATATTGATTACGCATTGAGATATTTTAAATATATTGGGTTGAATAAAATATATCGTTACAATTAATTTATCTGCGTGTTTTTTTCAGCTTTTAAATGTGGCTTCTGAAATTTTTTAAATTATGTGTATGGCTTTCATAAGTGGTTTGCGTTGCAGTGATCTACAGAATGCTTCTCTCTCAAGAACTGTGAGGACTTTGAGATTTTACTTCACTTGCAAACTAAGAAGTCACCAGCCACAGTTTCATGTGCGCTGCTAGGAGATAGGAGACTAAGGAATGTCTATTACAGCAATAGCAGTGGCCAGAGTATGAGTATTTTTGCACAAGTTCACCAAACCTCAAAGACCATAAGTGACGTGAAAAGGACTAGATGATGCCTGTATATGTAGTTATTGAATTCCAGGAGAGGAACTTGGAACTTAAAGAACTTATAACTTTGATAAGGTACAGTCAGCAAACCTGCCGTTTGCTCTGAAAGAAGACTCTAGCTCTACTTTTCCAAGGATGTTAACTATACAAAATCCTTGAAAAGAAACTCCAGAAAAACGGGTAGCCATGCATTGCTTGCAAGATGTGCAGGAGTGTGAGAGACTCATGGAGAATTGTCCATTGGTCTTCTTTTCTTAGACTCTACATTTCTCTCTGTGAATGTTATATTTTTATAGACTAATTTAATATATAGTTGAAAAGCTAACACTAGTTTCTAACTCACTGTAATTTCCTAAATGGTTTGTCACTTCTTTATTGAATTGTACACTCTGATCATATCTTAAGCCTCACCCCTCTTCTCTGACAAGAAACCATTTTTCTAACAGGAACAAGACAGGGATGCCCACTCTCACCACTTCTGTTCAACATAGTACTGGAAGTACTAGCCATTGCGATCAGACAAGAAGAAGAAATAAAAGGCATCCAAATTGGAAAAGAAGAAATAAAACTGTCCTTATTTGCAGATAACATGATACTGTACATAGAAAACCCTAAAAACTCCATCAAAAAATTATTGTACTTAATAAATGAATTCAGCAATGTAGCAGGATACAAAATTAACACCAAGAAATCTATGGCATTTCTATACACCAATAGTGAACTTACAGAAAGAGACTAAAAAAGCAATCCCATTTAGCATTGCACCAAAAATATTAAGATACCTAGGAATAAACTTAACTAAGGAGGTAAAAGACCTATACATGGAAAACTGTAGGACACTGAAAAAAGAGATAGAGGAAGACATAAACATATGGAAGAACATACCGTGTTCATGGATTGGTAGAATCAACATCATTAAAATGTCCATACTACCCAAAGCAATCTATAGATTCAATGCACTCCCCATTAAAACACCAACGGCCTATTTCACAGACCCAGAAAGAACTTTCCAAAAATTCATCTGGAATAAAAAAAGACCCCAAATAGCTGCAGCAATTCTGAGAAAGAAGGACAAAGTAGGTGGGAATCTCAATACCAGATATTAAGCTGTATTACAAAGCCACTGTTCTCAAAACAGCCTGGTACTGGCACAAGAACAGACATATAGATCAATGGAATAGAATAGAGAACCCAGAAATCAACCCAAACCACTATGCTCAATTAATATTTGACAAAGGAGGCATAAACATACAATGGAGTCAAGACCATCTCTTCAATAAATGGTGTTGGGAAAATTGACAGATACATGCAAAAAAAATGAAACTAGACCACCAACTTACACCATACACAAAAATAAACTCAAAATGGATAAAGGACTTAAACATAAGACAGGAAAACATAAAAATACTAGAGGAATCCACAGGCAGCAAAATCTCAGACATATGCAATTTCTTCACCGATACCGCTCCTAGGGCAATGGAAACTAAAGACAAAATAAACAAATGGGACCACATCAAAATAAAAAGCTTCTGCACAGCAAAGGAAACCATCAACAAAACAACAAGAAAGCCCACTGCATGGGAGAACATATTTGCCAATGTTATCACCAATAAGGGTTTAATCTCCAACATTTGCAGGGAACTCAAAAGGAAGATAAACCACCTAATCAAAAAATGGGCAATGGATATAAATAGATACTTTTCGAAAGAAGACAGAAGGAAGGCCAAGAGACATATGAAAACATACTCAAAGTCACTAATCATCCGAGAGATGCAAATCAAAACAATGCGATACCATCTCACACCTGTCAGAATAGTTGTCATCAACAAATCAACAAACGACAAGTGCTGGCGAGGATGCAGAGAAAAAGGAACCCTCGTGCACTGCTGGTGGGAATGCAGACTGATGCAACCACTGTGGAGAACAGTATGGAGTTTCCTCAAAAAATTAAAAATGGAACTCCCATTTGACCCAGTGATCCCACTTCAAGGAATATATCCCATGAAACTAGAAACACCAATCAGAAAGGATATATGCACCCCTATGTTCATAGTGGCACAATTCACCATAGCTAAGATTTGGAAACAGCCTAAGTGCCCATCAGCAGATGAGTGGATTAAAAATCTGTGGTACATCTACACAATGGAATACTATGCTGCTATAAAAAAGAAGGAGTTCTTACTATTTGCAACAGCATGGATGGAACTGGAGAGCATTATGCTAAGTGAAATAAGCCAGTCAGAGAAAGATAAATATCACATGATCTCACTCATTTATGGAATATAATGAACAACATAAACTGATGAACAAAAACAGATCTAGAGACAGAGAAACACTGATCAGACCGTCAAACCTCAGAGGGAAGGTAGGGCAAGGGGGAGAGATCAACCAAAGGACTTGTATGCATGCATATAAGCCTAACCAATGGACACAGACAACAGGGGGGTGAGGGCATGAGTGGGGGGAGAGGGTTGGGAGGATAATGAGGGGATAAGGACAAATATGTAATACCTTAATCAATAAAGAAATTTAAAAAAAACATTTTTCTGAAACCATCACATTCAAAATTTACTCTCTGGGCCACTGGCAGTGTTGTAGAAAAGTGACACGGGAATCAGAAAACTCATCTAAAACGGGCTGATTCTCTGGGCACACACATTTAAGAAACATTTGGAAGCACTGGCACTTTAAAAATAATTTGTCTCAGTAAATAGCGATTGGGAGTCTCCTCAAAGTTTTGGCTCCGGAGTCTCAGTTGCCATGACAGAACACAGGTCTGAGCAGGCTCTGCCTTGCCCCCCGGAACACTGCACCTTCACAGCGGCTCACCAGCATCAAGTAAGCCATGTTCACACGCAGAGGGGAGCCGATCCTCAAGTCCCATTATCCAGACGTGACGGCTTAATTCACCTGCCCCAGGCACTAGCAGGCAGAGTCAAAAGCAAGAGATGGAGCCAGACTATCTGGCCTCCACGCTAATGTTAACATCCCTGGACCATGTCTGTTTTTGTGCCTATGAAACCACCATTCTTTTAAATGCAGTCAGTAAGTAACAGCTCATTCTGTGACACTCTATTTTTATATACTGTTGCTCATAGACGGTTTTTAGTTCTTTTTAAAATTATCACTATTTCACTTTTAATTGTTTTTCATTCATTTAAATAGGTAACAGATGCACACATAAAACAAACCCCCAAAATTGGGCGTTTGGGACACAATGAAACGTATTCTGCATTCCTCCTCACCCAGCCACCGAGCCTTCTCTCTGGGGATGGTCCTCCAGAGACAGGCCACGCGCTGACAAATATGTCCCTTATTTTCTGCGGTTGATATGCATGCCTTGCATACTTTTCTGCATCTCTCTTTTCTCACTTAGTTATTCACCTTGGGATCATTTCACCAGTACCCTCAATACATTATTCTTTTAACTGTACTACGTTTTATTTAATCAGTCTCCTAGTGGGAGCATATAGGTTGTTTCTAATCTTTGCTACTTATTTACTTATTTAGCCAACAGTTACCCAGTGCTTGTCATGTACCAAGCTCCAGTGAATATTTTGCACTTATTTCTTTAATATATATATGTGTTTACATATAATATATGTAAAGCATGGTGTCTAATACAAAGTACTGTGTATTCATTGTAGCTCCAATATGCATTTTCCTAACTGACTGAATTGGAACATCTTTCCCATTGTCTGTTTCTATCCTTTGCCTGTTTTGTTATTAGGTTATTGACCATTTACCTATTGACTTAGCAAATGCTTTAAAATTATGAATTATATATAAATTATAATATATATATCCTTCTTCTATGATATGAATTGAAATATTTTCCTAGTTTGTAGTTTGTCATTTCATTTTATTATTTTTCTCGCCATGTGGATTTTTTTAATTTATAGAATCAACTTTATTTTATATGGCTTCTGGGTCTTGTACTATACCCAGAAAAGTCTTTCCTATTGTGAGATAAGAAAAAATATATATCTTACTTTTTATGGTACTTTATGAATTCTTTTCTTTACAGTTAAATCGTTGATTCATCTGCAAATTATTTTGCTCTCCGGTGAGGTAAGAATTTCACTTTCTTTTTTCCAGATGTTTGTCAGTTTATTTCAATACCATAAAGATGATTTAAGGACAATATAGTTTAACTTCAGAGAGTTTTATAATCTACTAGTAGCACAAGATTCATTTTGCCCCATGTGTGTTCTATAGGAAGAAGACAGCATGTGAGGCCTTTTTCAACCAGCCTGTTATTAGTAATAGAGACCCAGTGCATGGATTTGTGCACCGGCGGGGTCCCTCAACCTGGCCTGCGGGGATTGGGCCGAAACCGATCTCTGGGTCGGGGGTGCAGGTGAAGTAGATTCGGGCCGACAGTACCCCAGCAGCAACCTAACCCATGGCCGATTCCATGAGGAATTGGGCTCCCTCCTCTACTGGTCAGAGCATCTGCCCACTGCTGGTCATTGCATGTCATAGCTACTGATCCAACGGTCAGACAGTCACTTAGGCTTTTATATATATATACTAGGGGCCTGGTGCAGGAAGATTCGTGCACTTGGGGTGGGTCCCTCAGCCTGACCTGCACCCTCTCCAATCTGGGAGCTCTCAGGAGAGCCCTCTCCAATCCAGGAGTTTCTGTGTGTCCTTGCAATCACATGAGCGAATTGTCTGAGACCCCCAACCCAGTTTGGTTTGTTGCTCACAGAATAATAGAGGCATTTTTTTTCTTTGCTTCATTGGTGGAGATTTCCTGGAGTTTTAGGATATCTTCCCTTTAATTTTTCCTAGACACTCTGATTTTACTTATGTCTCTCACCTTTGCTTTCCCTCCATTCCCCACCAAGCAGTAACTTGTTCCAGGCTCACTTTGCTCTAGTGTCTAGGAGATCCATCTGCCACCAGAACTACGATTCTCAGCATTCCTGGTGTTCCCCGCGCTCTGGGCTTCTGCTTCAGGTCCTGGGGCTGCCACCACAACTACTATTCCCAGAATTCCTGGTGCTCCCCATGATCTTGGTTTTCCCTTCCTGCTGTCCTTGTCCCATGGCCTCCCACTCTGCCAAGTCCTCCAAGCCGCCAGCTCTCCCTCTCTGCTCTCCGCCCGGTGGCTTGTGGGGGCGACCAAGGGAGCCACGTCCCCACAAGCTGCCGGCTCTCCCACTCTGCTCTCTGCCCGGCACCTGTGTATGCAAATTAACCGCCATCTTTGTCAGGTTAATTTGCATACTCACTCCTGATTGGCTGGTGAGCATAGCGAAGGGCCAGTCAATTTACATGTTTCTCTTTTATTATATAGGATGGATAAGTTCTTATCCGTGAGGGCCAGGGTATCCCTCGCCTACCTATTTACTAAGTGATGGATGGCTCATTCAGGTTCCTGGCAAAGGACACTATGAACCAGAAGCCACACTTGGAGGAACAGAGGCAGGTGTCAGAATTGGACACCAGTGGTGATGAGGAAGAGAAAAGTGGTCTCAGTGGATTGTGTGGCTTCACAGTGGGTAAGGTTGCTAAGCAAAAGTAGAGCAATAATGAGCTGGAAGCTGAAGGTCAGCATGGGATACTGGGAAAGGACTGAGCTTCATCACACTATAGATCTTGGTTTCAATTCTGTGACCACTTATTATCCATGATCGCCTGTGTACTTCATTTAATCTTCTTGAGCGTCAGTTTCCTTATCTTTAAAAAACAGGAATATTGCCGAAACCGGTTTGGCTCAGTGGATGGAGCGTCGGCCTGCGGACCGAAGGGTCTCGGGTTCGATTCCGGTCGGGGGCATGTACCTGGGTTGCGGGCACATCCCCAGTGGGAGATGTGCAGGAGGCGGCTGATGGATGTTTCTCTCTCATCGATGTTTCTGGCTCTCTATCTCTCTCCCTTCCTCTCTGTAAAAAATCAATAAAAAAAAATATTTTAGAAAAAAAAAAAACTTTAAAAAACAGGAATAATAAAACCTACTGTCCAGGCCTAATTAGTGTAAGCATTCCAGGAGCACACGTGTAGGCCAACAAAAGTAGATTTATTAATCCATTGCAAAGAGGGAAAGCATATACCAGAGAACCATGAAATATGTCATCAAACAAAGGGAAAGACAGATTCATTGCAAGGTTTGGGGAAGGATAGAGTTAAGTAAAATTTAATCAAAGTATTATTCTGAAAGACTCCAAGGAGTCAGCATCAAGTCTGGGCTGCCATGGGGACCCAGGGCTCTGTTGGTCCTGTTTCCTTGGAAACTACAAAGTTAAGATGGATGTGAAAAGCTGAGTCCAGACACCTCTTCTCTCAAGCTCTGCCCCTGGGTTGGAAAGCAAGATTGCTTCTCTGTTTCAAAGTGACTTAGATCCTCTGGACAAGAGTAAGATCTTTTATTCTTAACCAACCTCATTTCATACAGCACAGTTTCTCAGAAAGGAAACAGCCGCCACTCAAAGAAAGGAGTTATTATGGTACTTTGCAGGAAATCTCAAAATACAAAGAAAGAAGTTATTATAAAACTTTGAAACATGATCTTGGGAGAATACTGTTTTCTATTAATGACACTCTAACCAACTGAGCCACCTACCTGTGTTTGTATTCCAGTCAGATGAAAAGCAGGACAGATTTTTAGCATCCAAGTGACTTTTATTTTCTCAGTCTCCCCTATTGGCCAAGGAAGGACGAGATCAGCCTGAATAATTTCACATCATTCTGTGAAACAGATCTTCACCATTGCCCAGGTTGCACTCATTATGTGCCTGTCTGGAGAGGTAGGCTTAAGTCAATCCTTTATATTTTTTTCATGTAAGATGAGCTGTTGAGTCATTTGATATGACAACGTGGTAGCAGTATTTAAGACTCTGTAGATCACATATGTGAGCAGTGTAATGTAGACAAATACAAAGAAAAATATTTTATCAAAATCTGTAGTCCACTTGATCTCAAGGTCACGTAGGCTAACATGTATAATCAGTGTAACAATGTCAGTCATACAAACTTTGTCCTGAGGACTTGTTAGTATCTGAATATTCACTTTTATTCATAGTTAAGTATCATAGATGTAACTTGATGTGAAACCTTCCTTGTGTGCTTTGCAAATTGAAATTCTATCAGCCAACTGAAGTTTAAATGTGCATATTATTTTTCCAAGAATAAAATATAAGCATAATTTTACATGGGTGTATCCAACAATTCACCAGAAATACACTTTATTTTTGCTACATCTCAATTAAAAAGGAAGAGTGTCATTGAGAATAAGTGCCTTGCATAAGGTTATACAGCATTTTATTGCAAGAATAAAATGCGGCAAAAGATTTATTGTGAGACTAATTGTGGAAATGTACATACCTTTGAGAGTTCTTAACTGTTTGTACACATGAAAATAATAACACAAACAGTCAAGAAATTCCACCCTAACCGGTTTGGCTCAGTGGATACAGCATAGGCCTGGGGACTGAATGGTCCCAGGTTCAATTCCGGCCAAGGGCATGTACCTTGGTTTCGGGCACATCCCCATTAGGGGGTGTGCAGGAGGCAGCTGATCTATGTTTCTCTCTCATTGATGTTTCTAACTCTCTATCCCTCTCCCTTCCTCTCTGTAAAAAAATCAATAAAATATCTATTTTTTTAAAAAAGAATAAGGGCTCTTTAAAAAAAAAAAAGAAATTCCAAAGATAAGTAAGTAAGGTAATAGGTTGTCAGTACACTGAAATTTTAATAGAGTACGAAAGCTGGCTAAGTAGTTGAATTATGATTTGGACTTAAATTGTCTGATTCCCTAGCCTGCAGGTTCAACCATGAAGTTTGTTGAATGAACACAAAATCCTATAGAATAAAAGGGTAATATGCAAATTGACCCTAACCATTGTGAATGACCAGTCGCCATGACACACACTGACCACTAGGGAGCAGACGCTCAACATAGAAGCTGCCCCCCGGTGGTCAGTGCGCTCCCACAGAAGGAGCTCTACTCAGCCACAAGCCAGGCTGATGGCTGCCAGCGCAGTGGCAGTGGCAGGAGCCTCTCCCGCCTCCTCCACAGCACTAAGGATGTCCGACTCCCTGCGGGGAGCAGGCCTAAGCCGTCAGTTGGACATCCCCTGAGGGCTCCTGGGCTGCCAGAGGAATGTCTGACTGACAGCTTAGGCCCAATCCCCCAGGGAGCATGCCTAAGCTAGCAGATGGACATCCCCCAAGGGTCCCGGACTGCAAGAGGGCACCGGCTGGGCTGAGGGACCTCTCGAGTGCACAAATTTTTGTGCAGCAGGCCTCTAGCACATAATAATGAACTCCTAGTTGACTGTGAATATCTGACACATACGCAGCCTATAGGAAAAGTTGACTTGACAGCATAATGGGCATAAGATGATAGCCCAGATTTATTGAACGAGAAATAAAAGTTGAGATCTTACATTCAATGAAGAAAATCTGAAAAGGAAGCTTAACTTTCTCAAGGTTTTTATGATCCCCAGAGGAAGCAATCACTGAGAGAAGAAATGAGTGCCCTTAAATACTTGAAGGTTCCCCAAATGCCAACTCAGGAAATATTATGCCTCAGCTTGCAGCTGGGTCACACAACGTAACGGCTCCTGTGGGGCCACATTCTTGTGGTTAGGAAGGGCACATTTTGATCTACCAAGTGCCTTCTTTTGCTGAATCTGAAATTGAGGAAGTATGTTTTTCCTTATTGGCATTCTTTACAATGTATTAAAGAGTTTAGAATCAGGCAGAGTAAATAAATATCCTCAGACTCACATCCCCACCCCTACCAGGAGAGGACGACCCATGTCCCTCACAGGCCAGCCTTCCCCAATGCCATGCATCCAGGGTTGAGGATCCTGAAGCTGACCTCATCGCTGACTGGAAGCTCGACCCAAGGTCTCACCAGTGATGGGATACAGAGAGCAGGCTACCATCTGCTACATCCTGTAAGGTTCCTCATAAGGACAGTTTTTGGGACAAAGGCTCAACTGTTCACACTCTTTAGTGTCACTCACCATTCCATCAAGTGGCCCTGCTAGGTCTGCTACAGAAAATGCTTCCTACACACACACAGGTCGTGCCTTCTAGACCAGAGGATGACAGCCTCTCAGGGTAGCATGCTGACTCTTCTTTCACTCCTAGTGTGGAGGGGGGAGCGAGGGCAAAGGGAGAAGTTGAATTCTGAACAAGGTGAAGTCTGAACCTCCAGTAGAGGGTGCTGCAGAGTGAGGGGGTAGCTGTCCTTCACAAGGCAGGGTCTCAGAGAGACCCCAAAGCGACACACCTCTCCTGGAGTCAACTTCAGAGCAGAAGGAAGGGATGTGGTGGTTATAGCCTCATCACTAGCACCTGTGGGCCCTGGGCAAGAGAACAAATGGAGGCCCACACATGTTCTTATCGTTGTAACCAGTGTAATGCAGTTGTGAGGTTTCATCTGACCTATTCAAGTTATGTTGTTGGTGAGAAGCATTTTCTTGTTCAATGTAATTGTTTTGATCAGTACTTAGAGACTTTTCCACCTATTAAAATGGCTAAATTGAAAGAAACAAACAATTATAAAAACCACCTCATCATACAAAGAGCTAGTAAGGATGCACAGCACGGGGAGCTTTCATACCCAGTGCATGATGCTGCCACAGGGTGGAAGAAAGCCGGGCTTGTCAGTCCTAGGATAACAGATGAGGGTGCCCCAGTTTTCAGAGCAGAAGATGTTCCTGTCCTCTGGCCAGTGAGAAACAAGTCATCCAACAGAACACACGGACCAGAGAGCAGGGAGAGGGCTAAGCTCCTCTCTCCAGCTCCCGTCACTCGGATAACATCAGGAGAGTTTCATGGCTCACCCAGGGTTACCCAGGGGGTTAGAAGCAAATCAGAGACTAGAATCCAGGTCTCAGAGCTCCAAGCCCAGTTCTCTACCCTTTAAACTGCACTGCCCTCCTTCAAAGCCCCTGCTCATCCTCATTGCCCAGGGGTGAGGGGTAAGCAAAAGATGAAAACACATAAGAATAATCATAGTCATAGTAATTGTTATAATGTTATATGATCATAGTTGCTATTATTAGGATAGCCAAGTTGCTGAATACTTAATATACATTAGGCACTCAGAACTTTACACATATTAACTCATAAATCTCCACTAGGACCCTATCAGTCAGCACCATTGTTCACCCATTTTACAGATGAGAAACCTGAAGCACAGAGCTTAAGTGTAAATAAAGCAAATGACTCTAATCATACTGACTCCTGGGGGAGGAGGGATGGGATGTCAAAGCTGGCCCTCAGTGATCTAACTATGGGCATCCATGCAATGGAGTACAATGCAGCCATATAAAAGAATGAAGATAATCTCTACATAGTGATACAGAGTGATGTCCAGGATATATTGCCTGTCAATAACAGTCCTGGCAAAAAAAAAACAAACAAACAGAAATTTGAGCAGGAAAAAAAGACTATAATTGGCTATGAAATCTTTAATAAATAATATCTATAGATTCATGCTATAGTCATTCAAAAGGTGGAATAAAATAAAAAGAGAAAGAGGAAAACACTTATTTTCCATTTTTAGAGGTAACTGTTAACTAACCTATTTCTCCAAGAGCTAGTTTTTAGAAAAGGGAAATAACTAAGCATCTTACTTTACTTTTTTATCAAGAAGTAGTCATGAGTGTAGCCCCAGTTGATGAAGAAAAGCTCTGCTTTATAAAACAGTTCCAGCTAATAAATGTAGACGGGATCATAGTAATGGAATATCATACTTTTACAACTACCAGTAAGATAATTTAGCCAAAGAATCACTGGTAGATGTAAGGTTATTAAGGGAAAGGTTATTGGGGGACAGGATGCTCAAGGGCACCAAAGGTCGCCCCACAGAATTCTTGCTAATGTGCAAAGGGTAAAATGTACTTTTACAATGAAAAGATCTGGTGATCACCATCTTAACCAAGTGATCAAATTTAACATCCATAGTCAAGACAACCGGTCTTTTTGAGATTAGGAGCCTCCTGACAGAATGCAATACTGAGCACACAAAACCACCTATGAAGTATTCTTGCCAGAACTTAAGCCTGACGTTAATCCAGCCTTTAGATTTAATTTCCAGTTTAATAGAAATACAAAGCATAAAAGTAATTAAACATTATGACAAATTCAGAATGGAGGACATTCTACAAGACAAACGGTGACATCGCTTCAAAGTTCTTTTTTAAAGAGGGGGGCTGCTCTAGAGCAGAAGAGAGTAAAAAGATTTAACTAGGAAAAAAAAGATTTAACTAGACACGATGTGTAAACCTTTATTGAATTCTGATGTTCAAAAAAAGAAGAAGAAAAACATTTTTAGTATTTAGGGAAATTTGAATATGGACTGGATAGTAGATAAAATCACACAATCTCTATTAAACATCCTCAGGTGTGAAGGTGTCTTTGGGTAGGAGAATGTCCTTTTTTAGGAGAAGCATGCTGAAGTACTTAGAGGTGATTAATCTGCAGCTTACTTTCAAACACCTATACAGAGTTAAGCAAGTACAGCAAAATGTTAGGACATGTTTAATTCTAGGTGGTAGGTATAGGAGTGTACACTGTACTATTCATTCACTTTTCCACTAAGTTTGAATATGGTTGTAATGAAAAGATGGAAAAACACGTGCAGACCAAACGATACACAATTTGCAATGTACCCTTGGAGGAAGAGGAATGGGTGTGAAGAATGAGGAGATAAGGCAAAAACAACTGCCCAGCCATTGAGGAGCCGTGTACTGACAACGACAATAGTGTGCAATGAGCTGAAGATTATAATAGACTCAACTCTCCACGCCTGAAAAAAGAGAAAAGAAGACATTCATCAAGCCGGCCAAGGGAGCCCCTTCCCTGGCAGCTGGGAGAGCAGAGCTGCATAAGGGTGAGGCGTTTGAACCCAGTCGACCCACAGACATGTGGCGACAGGCTGACTACCTAGCGCTCCTCACCTTGCAAGTTGAGTCTGGATACCTTCAAACACTGGGTAATGCAGTGATCTCCCTTATGTAATAAAGACCTTATGTTATTTGACTTACGGCTCCACACATGATGGGAGATTTGTTCAATAATCCCAGGACTGGAGCTAAATCCCAGGGACAGATTTATCAACTTGCTGAGTCAAAACCCTGGCGCAGACACCTCCAACGCCCCCAGGGATAGAACTATGATTTCTCTCGTTCGTTTAATGAAATGGCTCATCAGCTTCCAAGCATCGCAGAGAACTCTTTTGTGTAGCCTCCCTGTGAGTCAGGCGAAAGTAAAAATGTTGTGACCCAGCCGTGGTGGCTCAGTGGTTGAAAGCTGACCTATGAACCTGAAGGTCACAGTTCAATTCCCAGTCAGGGCAAATGCCCGGGTTGCATGCTCGATCCCCAGTTTGGAGCGTGCAGGAGGCAGCCAATCAATGATTCTCTCTCATCATTGATGTTTCTATTGCTCTCTCCCTCTCCCTTCCTCTCTGAAATCAATAAAGATCTATTAAATAAATAAATAAATAAATAAATAAATAAATAAATAAGTTGTGACGATCCCTCAAGCCTCACCCCTGGTGGATGTGATACTTAGAAAAACAGCCAGAATGAAAGTACAGCCCCAGAAATGCCCCTACTAGACCTTAATGACATGTAATGAAGAGAATGCCATCTCTCAGGGGGTCTGCATAGGGATCTGGGAGGAATATGTTGAGAATACCAATAGAGTGGAAGCTTCCAGAGAGCAGGAAACACATCGCTTGTCTCCCAATGTCTAGCCCAGTTTGAGAACATGATAGATGCTCAATTCATATTTGTCAACTGAGTAAATGAATCAATAAATGATCTAATGGTAGGTACGTAAGTGATTCAGACTGGAAAGAACAGGCAAGTGGGTAAGAAAACCATGATGTGTTGTTGTTTTTTTCCTAAACTGAATAAGGGAATAATTTGAATAGCAAACAAGAAAAAAAAAACATGTGACAGATATTTATATCTATCCATTTTCTTTGGTGGGTTAAAATAATTTTTAAGTAAACATAATAGATGGAAAGAATGTTGCCTATGTAAGTGAGATGGGGGGGCGGGGGAGGGGAAGACTAGAAACAAATTGTTCATTTGTGCTGGAAACCAAAGTTTTGCCTTACAAAGGTCCAAGGCTGAATGAAGAGTCTTAAAACGCTGTTAGACCACTTTCTGATATTTCTAGTCTAAGAGCAGCAACCCTCAATCCCAGTTCCATTGACCACAGAGGTTTCCATTTCACCCTCAGAAGCATCACAAAATTCTTCCCTAACTTCTCAAAACAAACTATTTTAATTCACTAAATTATTATAAAAACAATATGGTAATGGAGAAGGGAGTGTTGTGAAATCAAAGGAGCAATGCTTATTCTCCAAAAGAGTTTAAAACTCCTCTCCACTCCAGAGAGACAGTTGTTTCTGAGATCACAGTCCCCAAAGCTAGAAATACACAGCAGTTTTTAAGTTTTCCCCACATTGTTGTCCCATTTCTGTGGGGCTTCTACTGGAATTGACTTTTCCCTTCTCAGTGGCACAGAGAGGTGTCTTGCTAGATGAGGGAAGCACGCTTGTTGAGGCTGGCACAAAGCAAACATTTTTTGCCTTGCTGGAATTATCTATATATAGTAAAAGCCTAAGCAACCATTACGACCAGCCAACCAGATGACCAGACGACCAGCTGGTAGCTATGACAGGCACTGACCACCAGGGGACAGATGCTCAACACAGGAGCTGCCCCCTGGTGGTCAGTGTGCTTCCACAGCCAACCTCCCGCAGCTGGCCATCCTCCTGTGGTCCCTCTCCCCCCCACCCCAGCCGGCCCCAATCACCCTGATCACCGGCCAGGCCAAGGGACCCCACCCATGCATGAATTCGTGCACTGGGCCTCTAGTCTTAAATAACTGAAAACATCACTCTGATGGCCAATGCCCAGACCCCATGTGGCGAACTCAGGAAAATTCAAGATTCATGCGACCTGAATTTCAAACCTGACCGAAAGAGCCGATCAAGAGAATTTGAACTTTCTAACTCCAAGACAGTTGCTGGGTTTTAAGAGTGGAAAATTAGAGAGATCCGAAGACTGCCCCATTCTACATGGTGGGGCAAAGTAGGTATACAGTGTTTGCATGAAAAATAATACAATAATAAATAATAATACAAGAATAAACTGGATTCGCATACGCACAACTGTAAGCCCACTCTTGCCCCACCCTGTACTTATACACCCACCTCCTTAGGTCAACCCCATCCTGTGCTTACCAAGGGGACCCATCTGGCCAGCTCCCACCTTCACGGGGCCTTTTCTTCAGACTCACTCACAGAATCAGCTGGTCCTGAATCTGACTGCTAACTCAGACCCCACTGCACCCAGTTCCTTCCTGAGCGTCTCCTGAACGGAGCACCCATCCTGGCCTCGGATTATGAATGTGCTGGTCTAGTCCAAACTCTGCTCCAGCCCCGGGGCTGGGAGGGCATCCACCTCTGAGTTAGGCGCAGGGCGGGAAGCCACTGCTCTCCTGCCAGTACGGAACATTTGGGGGCATTTGTCCAATGGCACAGTCCTAGGAAGCAGGTTAGAAGAGAGCTTGTTTGTGGTTTTCCTGCGCCTTTAGCGGAGATGCATTTTATCTTGCTCTGAACGTTATTCCTTTCTTCCTGCTCTTCTAGGTTAAAGCCAAGAAGAAGGCCCCAGTGTCTGCTGGTCATCCAAGAATACAACAGGCTGAAACCCATTTGGATTCTGTACCTCCATTTCTTGGTGTGTGTTTTTTTAACCCAAACCCTGAAGTTCAAATTCCTATCATGAGCAAAGAAACTTACCATCATTTGTTGGACAAAAGGAGCTGAGGCATAAAGAAGTAATTCTTACATAAAGAGTTAGCCATGCAGAATCCTGGGTCTCACCCCCAGAGATGCTAATGCAATGGTGCCTTTAACAGGCACTCCAGGTGATTCTAGAAGGTGGACCACATGTTTGAGGAAAGACTAGGTCATCTTAATAAGAGCTGAAAATGGCTGGAGTGTGGTGAGCCCTAAGATGAGCTGAATGCGTGATGAAGTATTATTTGATGAGAAACTTTTATAGACATGCTATTGCTCTTGCCAGGAGAGTCTAATTCTTGTGACAATAATTGTATCTAAGTAGAGGTAAGTGACGATCAGGCAAATGAATTGTTTAAGTTGAGTTAATAGTAAAAAAGGAATGAATAAAAAAGACTTACTAGTTGATGGTAAATAGTAAAAAAAAGTATCAATCAGAATGGGTTAGGTTATGCTGTAAATACTAACAACCCTAAAATTTTAAGAGCAGTAACAAAAAGGGAATATTTTTGAAAAGCTCTAATGATGGCCACATAAAACTATGGACGATTTTCTTGATTCTCGTGTTTGAAGTAACAGAATACCAACATGTAAACAAAGATTTCTGTGCTAAATTTACAGGGAAGAACAGGGTTTTGAGGAGGCAAGTTCCACCTTCACGCCAGGGGCGTTCCCAGTGGACATGGTTCAAGGGCTCTCGTCTGGAGTCTCATCTCCTCTGGGCTGAGCCCAGGCAGCACCCCACCATCTGCTGAGGGTGTGGGGTGGCGTACTTCTTCTTAGACACTGAGAGATATAGCTAGGCCTCCCCCTCATTATTGAATTACTAACGGAGTTATTTACTTAGTCATTCAAAACTATTTTTTTAATGTCTCCCATGTGGTTCGCACTGTAAGAGATGGAAGGGCAGCAAGATAATGGAACTAGGAATTACCACACATGGTGTTATTCTGATTCTGGAAGAAGAGGGCTACAGAATACATACCAGTTAAGGCAGCGGTTCTCAACCTGTAGGTCGCAACCCCTTTGGGGGTCGAACGACCCTTTCACAGGGGTCGCCTAAGACCATTGGAAAACACATATATAATTACATACTGTTTTTGTGATTAATCACTATGCTTTAATTATGTTCAATTTGTAACAATGAAATTGGGGGTCACCACAACATGAGGAACTGTATTAAAGGGTTGCGGCATTAGAAGGTTGAGAACCACTGAGTTAGGGGATGATCCGGTGTCTAGGAAGTGCCCCGCACAAACCAGGTGCCCAGGGAGTTTTGTTACTGGTGGTGCCTTGCACTTTCCCTCAGTGCTGTTGCCCATGGCTCCCGCCTTCCCAACAGCACCCTCTTCACCCTTCAAAGCCTGGCTGCAATTTCTTTTAATGTTTAAACTTTTTATTGAAGCGTAACATATATACAGATACAACAAAGTACTGAGATCATATTCTGCCCCTCTAATAATGTTTGATACATTTTTCCAGATTGCCTGCCATAATTATATAACTTTATTTAACATACCTTTACTCAAGGAGCGTTCCTCTTCTGTCTTATGGTTTCATTCAACATTTTACCATAAATATTTATCATAAATAATTAGAGCATAAAATACTCCAGTAAGAATTGTCATGGCTACTTCATATTCCATTGTGCTTGTGCCATAAAATCTATTGAAACATTTTCCCATTTCTTCCTCTCGAACTCCTGATTTCTTCCTTACCTGAGGAAAAATTCATGGCCACTGCTCTATTTCATAGATCTTGAAATGTCACTCATTGTGAGACACACCCCAATTATGTTCCTAAGAACGAACACAGCTCTTTAACAATGACTGCAACTTGTGCAAATGCCTCTAGAGAGAGCTATGTTGCTTAGGTGCAGAATTCTCTGTCTGCAGAACCCAGGGTCTGAACACTGATTCATTCCCATTCATTCTTATTCTTTCTCTCTCTCTCTCCCTCTCTCTCCTCTCTCTCTCTCTCTCTCTCTCTCTCTCTCTCTCTCTCTCTCTCTCTCTTTCTCCCCCAGCCCTTGGCCTTCTGCACAGTCGCACCTCCAGCAAGATCCCATGCAGCAGAATTCACAAATGGGGTGAACTGGCCCTGCCGCTGGGGCTCCCGCAGATGCCCGTCTGGCAGGCCAGGCCACGTGCCTGTTCCGAGCCGGGCAGAGCCCCTCTTGCCTGACCGTCTCTGCTCCTCTGCCACACCTAGACTGCAAACGTCCCTGGAGCTCCCCACCCCCCATCTCTTCTCACCTATGAAGGATTCCCCGCCCTGATATTGGATTCCTTTGGATTTATTTGTGTCCACAGCTCTCCAGGGTCTTTTTTCAATGTGGTATTTGTTCGTTTATCCATTTTTATCTCCATGTCATAGTGGGAGCAACTATCTACATCCTAACAGGACGGATCACTTGGTAAAAGCAGCTCCTATTCTCCTTGGTTAGGCTCTCACCGTGGAAATGACACTAGCTGTTATTCCAAACCCCCTCATGATTTTGTTTGATGTCACTTGGAAATTTTTTCTCGCACATGCTTTAGCTGAAAATTCACACTCCCTAGAAATGACTGTCTAATTCAGAAGATGCAGACTGGCAGATGTTATCTATAGATATACTTTCTTTGGCCAGTATTGTGTGTGTGTGTGTGAGTGTATGTGTATGTCTGTGTGTCTGTGTGTGTCTGTGTGTCTCTGTGTGTGTGTATGATTTTAATTTGTATGCTTTGCCAGAATGTAAAAATTAGAAGCTTTCACATGAAAATCGCTATGTCCATGTTTTCATTTACCAAAAATGACCTCTGAGCACTGTGACATACTCCTGCGCAGCCACAGTAGCCTACAGCTGACAGTGGTGACCTCTTCCAGTGGGACAAGGTCATTATCTACTTGTAGGCATTTGAGGTTGCAACTTTGGTCGAATGAGTAAGTGAGTCTGATTTGGCGTTAGGGAAGGCACCACAATGGATCCCATTCACTTAAGAGTAAATCCAAGTCCCTGCCCCGCTTCTGACTCATTTCCTCCCCTTAGTCACCCTACTTCCTCTCCTGCTTCCTTGCTGTCCCCCGGCCCATCAATAGCCCCCCAGACAGTCACCTGGCTTCACTCCTAACTTTAAATCTATAGCTCAACTCAAATATCACCCTGAGAGGATTTTCCTGGCCTCCTATGTGAAATATCACTGCTCGTTACTCGAGACCCGTACCCTGCTTGATTTGTGTAGCACTTATCTCTTGCTCATATTTTATTACCTATTTGTTAAATTGCTGGCTTAATGCCAATCATCCCAGGGAGGAAATCAGCTCCATAAGGGCAGGTTTTTACTTTACTTCTTTTTTTACTGCTCTACCCCAGAAGCTGCATCAGTGCCTGGCACATACGTACTGTCAAATAAGTGGATGCATGAACGTATCTTTTTACTCAACTCATTGGTTCCATACTTTTTCCCTTCAGAGCAATGAGGCAGTTGAACTTCATCTACTCTAACATAATGTTCAACTTTAAAATTTTGTTCTTCTCACCATAAACTTCATCATGATTTATAGGTTTCAACCTAGCCTCCCTGTCCTCTTAGAGAATGCCCATGTTATAGACAGAAATAGAGAGGAATGCCAGTCATTTAATGCCAACTGGTTAAAAAAGAAAGCCTGGCAGCTAAACATGCAAGAGAGGTGAAGCTGAATCGGTCCCAGAGAGGTAAGAGGAGGTAGAATGGAGAAGCACCCTGACCATGGACCTCCTGACCCAGGAAAGGACAAAAGGGCACGCCTCTCCCTGGAGGAAGTGGATTGGGTGGGCGGGAGATGAGATGCCTGGCTCCATCCCAGAAGGCCCGGGGGCTACAGGTTACAGACCCTCCACAGGTGAGACATGCCTGAGGGATGAAGGAACACAAGGAGGCTTTAACTCCAGCAGGAGCTGCTCGGAGCTACGGGCCGATGTTGGCTTGTTCTGGCCCCAGATCCAGATCTGCACTGTCCAATATGGTAGCCCCTAGCCATGTGGCTACTAAATTCATTAAAGTTAAATAAAATTTAAAACTCATTCTCTTGGTTGCACTACCTATAATACAAGAGCTAAGGCACGTGGGGCTATTGGCTACCTGTTGGGAAGTACAGATTACAGACAGTTCTGACTAGATGCAGCCAACCACCTGGATTCCCAGTATCCAGCCCTATATCCCAGAGGCTTTTAACTGAGATTCCCGCATTCTGCCCTTCTAGCTGTAAGAATTACCAAACTGGGAGAACCTGACCGTTCAACGTGGAGTCAGTAGAGTCCTGATAAACAGCCCAGGACTTGCTACGCCTTTTCACGGTCTTTGAAATGACTGCTTAGCATCCAAATCCCCCCCGGATCCAGTTTGGAAGTGCCAGGAACTCCAGGGCACACATGTCTCCTGACAGCACAGGTCCTTCTCTGGGGCTTCCCACTGCTCATAGGAGCCCGGGTGTATTTTTCAATCATGTCCTGCTGAGCAATACAAATCATCTTCTGTCCATTTAAAAAAAAAAAATCTGACTCACTGCAGTTACTCCAAATCGCTTTGTTTCTTGGCACTCCCAACTTCTTTTCATGTTTATCAATACATCACGATCTGGTGTGCTTGCCAAGATCATGTCTGGGTTTGGGTGATCTATCATCTCCCCAGAGCTCATGGCAAGGAACTTCCCACCCCTTTCCGGGGTCTGAGAGGTCGGTGAGCAGCAGAAAATGGCAAGATGCCAGGAACAAGGACTGAGCCATCAGCTAGACATCTTATTCACCAGCACAGGGCTGCCTTGGAGAGTCAGTGTGTACTAGGGACGGATTCCAAGATGTGTGACTTTAGAATAATTACAGAGGTTGGCTAAGTAAGTTAAGTAAGCCTGGAAATCATAATTACGGCCCATTCTAGACAAGGTGATGAAGTCTCGAAGTTTATCTTTGGCTTTCCTCCAAACTTTCCCGAGAGCCCCTCTCTCGTTTTTTTTCTCTTTGCCCCGCCCCCTTCTCTCTATCTTGCCTGGGACTCTCTCTTGGCTTCTCACCCCTTCAAGAAAGCTCTTTTGGGCTCTTTTTCTCCCATGGAAACTTAGCTCCATCAGGCTCTGCTCATTAAGACCAGCCAGCTCTCAGGACAAGCTCCTTTACTTACAAACAGGAGTCCTTCACCTGGCTCTAAAGCAGCGGTTCTCAACCTGTGGGTCTTGACCCCTTTGGCGGTCGAACAACCCTTTCACAGGGGTCGCCTAAGACCATCCTGCATATCAGATATTTACATTATGATGCATAACAGTAGCAACATTACAGTTATGAAGTAGCAACGAAAATAATTTTATGGTTGGGTCACAACATGAGGAACTGTATTTAAAGGGCCAGAAGGTTGAGAACCACTGCTCTAAAGAGAGGCTTCAGAGGGCAGTGAAAACCCTGGATTATTACAACTTTGTGTGTGCATTTTCTGGGAAAAGGGCCATAGGTTTCATCATATTCTAAAGTAGGTCCATGACCCGCAAAAATGTTGAAGCCACTGCTGGTGAATAACAATAGCTCATAATCATAGGAGGTTGTCTTCTGGGGTAATGTTTGCATTTTCGCCACAGTGTGAAAGAGAAATCACCATCTGATAAGTATTTTTGCAGCAGTCAATAACAGCAGGAGAGCTTTCAGGACAGAGGCAAGGGCAGTAAGAAAGACTCTGCGATAGGAAACAGCCCCTTGCTGCCTTTGAGATCATACCCAATAGCCTCCACTCGATTGAGGGCAACTTTGTTGGGTTGCACTGTTTTTCTTTGAACACAAGAGCTTTCCACTCACATAAAATGCAGGCTTTTTTTTTTTTAACATTTCAAAGAAACTAATCAGGCTTAGGATACCACCTGTCTTCTTCATTGCAGAGACATTCTGTGAAGAAGTGGCAGTAGGGGTGGCAAAGGATCAGGAGACAGAGTTTTAGTCCCACCTCTACCCCTCATTTGCTGAGCAACCTTCTGAAGATGGCTGGGCCTCTCTGGGCCTCAGTTTTCCCGTTTCCCATTTCTAAGGAATCTGGGCAGTCCTCTCCAGTCTACGAAAGTTGCCCAAAGTCCACTATAAGTAAAATTCCTGCATTGCCCTTTTACTAATATGGAGAGGTTGTTTTCATATTTGAGGAGGAAATCTCTGACCAAACATGAAGTTGTTTTCTTCCTTTGTAATATGTTAGCATCTGCCCGAAGTAGCCAAGCCTGCTCTTGAAAGTCCAGAACAGTCTGTGGTGGATTGTAATTCTTGTCTCGAAAGATTCATTGGAAACAAACTCTAAGGAAGAACATTCAAAGCCCCTTTCTATGCTTCCTGCCCCTCAGATCTTCTAACATGTAAATTGACTGTTACAAAGAGGATTAGTTATGAGAATGGTCTGTGAGAAGACCAACATTCAGCTCCGCGTCTATTTCTCGCCAGAGTCCCGGGTGACCAGCATCTTAATGGCCTTCTTTTCAGCGTGCAGGGGGACGAACTGCATACTAACTCCAGATCCTGTGTTCCCCAACTTGCATCTGAGCACAGCCTTAACAAACTGGAGACTCCTCCCCACCCCCAAACGGTGCTTTAAATTAGAACGAAACCGGGTAGGGATGGCCACTCCCCTCATCCACACTCGGGAAGGAGAATCATTATTTTTCTAATTGAAGAAAGTGTCTTTTGATCTCTGAATTTTGTTGGCCTTTCCCATATTTATTTTATGTGCTTACTCTTTACTCCTAAGTATTAGATTTCCCCCCCCCCCCCGATGAGTACAGTTTTCTGAATGCTTAATTCTCCCCAATCACCGATCTCTTTGCCCCTCCTCTCTTCTTCGTTACAGAGACCCCTCCTTACTTAACAATCGCAACTATTTGAACATAACTGAGAACCAGGGAGCAAGCAAGAAGCCCCATCCAATAAGCAACATTGAGTTATCACAAATGTGACAAGTTAGCCTTCACTCAAGGCAGTTTTCTTCTGCGCTACATAGAATATTATTCAGCAAAAAATACAAAGTGTCAAACATATAAGTGTGCAAAAGAAGGGGGAGGGCCAGGGCAGGCATGGGAGGGGGAAAATCTCCAACCACTAGACTGCCAGCCAGGGAAACTGCCAATGGACAGCCTGGCAAAGAGATGAAGGAGAAAGCAACGGAAAAATAATAAGAGGGGAATAAACGAATCTTTGCAGTCAATAATGTCTAATGTTGAGATAAACAGACCCATTTTCCCTACTGCTAACTAATCAGATTGTAGCCTATCTAGAATGGGAGTGGAATGGGTTATCAATTTAGCTTTGAAACAAGACAGAGGTAATAAATGATTGAAAGAACTATTTCACCTACCCTCTCAATAGCCATTCTTCCTTTTTGATTTTGGTAGAATAGCTGAGCAATGACTGTTCAGAATAAAGACTATTTTTGCCATCCTCCCTTGCAGGTGGGTATGGCCAATAGGATGTGCATGAAAATGATACGGACACCTTCCTGGCTGTCCTTTGAAAGGGAGGTTCGTGCTCTCCATCCTCCTCCTCTGCTGGTTTGGATGCGGACATGGTGGCTGGAGCTGGGACAGACAGCTGCATACTGAGGATGACACAGCAACAAGGAAAGTCCAGGTCGCTGACACGGTGGAGCCACCATTTCACCTTATACCGCTCACGCTCGGTCTATGCCTTTATAATCTTTAAGAATATAAACCTAACTTGTTTAAGCCCGAGCTTTCGGTTTTTAGCCGCAGAACCTACAGCCTAACTACTACTCAACTGATGAAACTTCTAAGCAGGGATATGACTCTGGGGATCCCACTGATTATGCCTTTAAATTCCACTTTGCCTCTCTCTGTTGGCCGTGGCCCATGGTGAAATGGAGAAGGGCGGGTCTGCAGTCCAACACTGGCTCCACTGGCTAAATTTCTTTATCTATAAAATGAGAACCATGAGAGCCAATATTTGTAAAATGCTTCTGTGCCAAGCTTGCTTATGTGTGAGATCTCGTCTAATTCTCACAACAACCCTATGTGGCATTATTAGTATTATCCTAGTCCAGTGGTCGGCAAACTGCGGTTCGCGAGCCACATGCGGCTCTTTGGCCCCTTGAGTGTGGCTCTTCCACAAAATACCACGTGTGGGCGCGCACGTACAGTGCGATTGAAACTTCGTGGCCCATGCGCAGAAGTCGGTATTTTGTGGAAGAGCCACAATCCAGGGGCTAAAGAGCTGCTTTGGGTCGGAAGCCCATTTTCCCCCCCCGGGTACCGGGGGCAGGCAAAGCATCATTCCTAAGCTCTTTCAGCTAGTGAGAGGCAGAGCTGGGATTTGAACCAAGAGTTGGTTGCGTGTCCACAGCTCTCACCATTTCCCTCTGCACCTAACTGTCCACGTTGGTGGAGATTTCAAGGCTAAATAGAGCACCCAGAACACAGACATCACTGTACAAACCGAGTCTGTCCCTTCCATGCAAGGCACTGCGTCACCTGCTGACCACCTCCTTTCAGTTGGAACATTCTTCCTTTGGGTGAAGGGAGTGAAAGTCTCTGGTTAAACTACAGTAAATCACTGTTTAGTTCACCGTGGAAATGTCTTTCTTCTCCCATCATAACTTGATTTTTTTTTTAGTCAAAGTTTCCCAGCCCAAGGCCACAGTCCATCATGATGATTCTGTTCAAAATGCTTTGGAAGGCAGGAAGTGTACCCCAGTGACAAACCCCCATGCTGAGAGGGGCTCCCCCAGATGAGGGGGACAAACTCCAGCCTTCTTTTCACACAGGCGGGAAAAACAAGAAATAAACGTGGTTTGGTGCCAAAAGGGAGATTCTGATACATGAGGCCTGTCACTGCTCACTAAAGGGGAAAAATTAAAAAGAAATGCCAAGTGTGAGAAAGAGGAGGAGAAGGAAGAAAAGAAAAAGGAGGAAGAAAAGTGTGTGATCCATAAACATTTTCTCCTAAAATGGGTAGAGGGGAAGTTGGGGGTGCTGTAGAAGGGAGGTTCATTTTTCTAGGAAATGGGTCTCTAAGGGTCATCCTGCTTCCACCTCCCCTGCATCAGTGTGGAGAGGGGGCTGAAGGCAGTGAGGGGCCACACACGGGGAAGCGCCCTGAACATGTCAAAGGCACCTGGTTCTGAGCCTTCTCTCTGTCCCAGTCAGCGTCCATCTGTCTCGTGGTGCTAGAAAAATGCACTACCCTCTTTTCACAGATAAGCAGCTTGAATCTTTAAGATGACAAACAACTTCTCCAAGATCATATAGGCATTTAGTGGTGGACTTGGGATTTTAACTCAAGACTGTCGGATGCTGAAACCAGCTAAAAGTAGGAATAATTGATATATAGTGCCAATGTTTCCCCCTAGATTGCTTCTTATATTAGCCATCTATTGTTCAGGTGTCTTTTTTTTTCCAATCAACATTTATTGAATACCAACTATGTCCCATTGCTATGATATAAAAGCATGATTCCTCCTGACAGTAGAGTGCAGACTGATGGAGAAGGCAAAGGTGAACCACATAAGGGTACTAGAGTGTTAATATACTACAAGTATGATGGCAAGAGTACCTTTGGATACAGTGACAAAATTAATGAACAGTTACTGAGTGCTAGCTATGCACTAGGCACAGTGCTGATAGTATTCCAGGAGGGAGACAAAGAAGAGGCAATCAATTTTACTGAGGGTGGCCTTACCTTGGCAGATTTAGCAAATAACAATACAAGTTCCCCAGTTAAATTTGAATTTCCGATCAACAATAAATGCGTTTTGAGCATGTCTCATGCCATACTTGAACTTACACTAAAACATCGCTCATCATTTACCTGAACTTATATTAAAACATCGCTCATTTACCTGAAATTCAAACCTGACTGGGAATCCTAGCAACGCCAGGTGAGATTACGGGAGAAGTAGAGTATGTTTCATAAGGCTGGAGTTTGTCTGCCCCCTCCGGATTTGGGGTCGCGGGGGGAAAAAGTCAGGACTGCTAAATCTCTAACCTCACAGGAATCGTGACCACAAGATAAATCTAAACTTACAAAAGACCTATGGAATTGCTTTCATAGGGTGTGGTGAGCCACCTCAAAATCATGTATTTTCTGGAACTAAGTGGGAAATAAATGAAAACGTACGTTTTGGTCATTTGGTAACTGTAAGGTCTCCCACTGAGTCAGGTAGGGGTGGGAGTAAGTACATCTGTGAGACAGCTCCTGGCTGCCAAGCAGCCACTTAGGGTGTAGGCTCTTCCTGTGTGATGGAGGTGCTGTGCTTTAGAAGAACACCCTCCCGCCCGCCCCGTCCCCCGAACAAGAAAAGATCAGAACAAAAGAGGAGTTAGTGTGGTGGAGGTAACAGCTCCCTCCCTTCCCGTGACTGGCCAGGACTTGGGCTAAGCTTCCCCTCCTGTCAGTAGCAGCTTCCTCCTCCGTGAAGTGACAAGGTCCCCTGCGATATCCAGGGCCCCCTCACGCCCTCACAACGATCCAGTTCTAAGCAGTGAGGCTGAGTCACGTCAGCTCTTGGGCCAACCTCATGGGGGTGCAGCTTGGTTCCCCAGCCTTCCTGACAATTCTGTAAGCTCACAATATTCCTCTTTTCCAGCTCTAACTTGTTTCTGCTGCCTTCGACCAAAGAAGCAAAGAGCTCCAGATCAATGCGGGACAGGGGGGGAGTGGGGGGAGAGTATCAAGATCAATTACATATGTGAAAATCAGTAGTTCAACAAGCTACACCTCATTCTATACTGCAGGATTTCTCGGAGCCTTTAACAATGCCATGTCTTCGTGACCCCCAGAAGAGAATATAGTGCATTTGGGGTGTCACAAACCATCCTTCTCACAGACCCTCTGTTTTGTGAGAGCACTGCAGCCGGGGGTTCCTGACACTGAGGTTTTTCACGTGTATCTGTAAGTGTTGTGTATGTGTAACGTCTAGCCTACTAGCCAAGTTTAGGATCTTAGGTGAAGAAACTAAGTCTTCCTCTTCTTCACCCACCAATTACCAGGCATGAACTGATGACCACAGTAAAGCAAAAGTGTGCTGCACACTCACTGCGAACCAGCCATCCCGTGACCGCAGAGCGGTTTGATGTGCGCGAAGCCAGGACAGATCACAGAACTCGAGGCCAAGAGAGCTGACCCATGTCACTTTGCCAAGAGCAATTTTCCTGATTACTTTCTGCCTGCCTGGGATTCCTGCGGCTTCCTCCTGTAAGGGGATCCCTCACTTCCTGACTTTGTGCTATTGCCTGCATTGCATCACGGGACCCCTGGAAGGGCCGGCTGCCTCCAGATAGCAGATGAGAAGGCGCATTCTCCAGCCATGGCCAAATGTTGATTACCCTAGGGTGGTTCAGTGGCAGATCCATCAGCAAACTGTGATTATCAGTGACTTGATTGCTGGCAAAAAGGACGCTCTGCTGAGCCCAAATTTTAGTGAATTAAAAGTTTGTATTCAACATGTACCAAACCCTTGCTATGTGCCAGACTTTTTCATATCTCTCATACTTTCTGTTTAATTCTTAGCTATGGGACTGTGCTGTAATTCTTTATGAATTGCTGGACATGTGAGCGCCTCCAGTATATTGTTTAGAAAACAGGGAGTCTGGCCTGAAAGAACTGCAGGTTCCGGCTCATCCTAGAAATATCGCTGGCAGCAACTCCTTGGCATTGTGGGTTGAACAACACAAATAGATGCTCACAAAAAAATGCAGGACACAAAGACTTAAACTCGTAAGCAAAATTGAATATATTTATATATATGATTTTTTAAATGGTCTAAGTTTGGACTAGAAGTTATTAATGCCTGGAGACTTTAATTTTAAAAAATCATGTCCAGCCAGCCAGTGTGGCTCAGTGGTTGAGCGTTGACCCATGAACCAGGAGATCATGGTTCAATTTCCAGTCAGGGCACATGCCCGGGTTGCCACCTTGATCCCAAGTGGGGGGCCTTCAGACAAGGATAACTAGGCTGAAAGGTCAGGAGTTAGTGGAGTGGGGGACGAAGAAGATCTATCGTTCTTGTGCAAACGGATAGATCTAAGTGCCCTTGATGGGGTAATCAGTCTCAGTGCCCTTAAGCACGAAGTGAGAGTTGCTGAAATTAAGATGGTCTTCATCGCCATGGTCAGAAGGCTGTGTGTGTCCATCCAGCACAGTCAGACCCGTGGGCCACTCCCAACATCCAACCATGGCTTTTTTTTTTTTTTGAGTGGGAGGAAGGGAGGGGGAGAGAGAGATAGAAACATCTATGAGAGAGAAACATCATCAATCAGCTGCCTCCTGCATGCCCTCTATTGGGGATCGAGCCCACAACCCGGGCATGTGCCCTGACCAGGAATCGAACCAGTGACCTCTTGATTCATAGGTCAACACTCAATTACCAAGCCACACCGACAGGGCCATAGCCCATTTTTGTACAGTCCATGAGCTAAGAATGTTCTTACATTTTGAAAGAGTTTTAAACAAAACTAAGAAGAACATGTGACAGAGACCATTTGTGGCCCTCCGAGCCTAAAATATTTGCTATCTGGTCCTTTACAAGAACAAGCATGCCAACAGTCCCTGGTCTGGAATTCACTCCGTGGTCAACCACCAGAAAGCCATGGCCAATGAATGTGAAGCCAGAATAAAAAACATTGTAAGATTCCAATGGCTTCATTTGCAATTTTACAGCCTTTCAGAATTTGGTGGGAAAGAAGAGAAATAGGAAAATAGCCTCCTGCTTCCCAACTTTACACCCTCCGGTTTGATAGGCCTCTGGGTATTTTGCGAGCCTTTCCAGGCAGATTCTGCGAGAATGAACAGCTGCAAAGAGATGCTTCCAAAAGGGAACATATGGAATCTTAATCACAGGGAGGAGAGAACCCAGTTCCTTAATGCCTACTCCATACCAGGAACTTCACATCTGAGGAGCCAAAAATCCCATGTGCTTTGCCCGCATTTTACAGATAACACGCTGCGTCTCAGAAGGGCTAAGTCACTCGTCCAAATCAAACAGCTGGTAAATGGCAAACCCGGGATGCAGTTCTCGGTTTTCTGATTCCAAGTCCAGTGTTCTTTTTTCTACACTCGGCTCCCAATAGCAAATCTGAACACATTCTGAACGGAGAATCTGAAATCCAGAGTCCCGGCCAGGCCCCGCTTCCTCCTCTGATCAGTGAGCACATCAGGCTAGAGGGGTGCAAGGCGCCTCCCAGCTCCATCCCTCTCTGATTGTTTCTGAGAAGCATTGCAAGTGAAATGGAAAAGGAAACTCAGGTAGGCAACTTAATGCTCCGCCTTGTTCAACTTCTTAGGGGTGTGAGGTCAGTAGGGTTAGGGGCTCTTGCCCAGATTAATTTAAGTGAGAAGGGCAGGACAGAAATAGAAATGGTGGAGGAAAGGCTTTCATTGCTGACAGCCCGGCAGGCTGATTTAACAAAGGCTCCCTCCCACTACAAACACATCTAAATGCTGGATAAATATTTTAAAACACATAGCCTGAAAGAAAGTCAAGACAGTTCCCAGTTGCCAGAAACAAAAAGGAAATTCAAAACCAGAGATGTCAGCTCCAGATGATACACTCGGGCCCCAGGAAAGAATCAGGGCTGGAGACCAGGCCTCACAATACATTTGGCCTGGAAGCTGTCTGGGCTGGAACTGAGAGAGACCTCTGTCAGAACTAAAAGAATCCTGTCTACCACCCTGGGAAGCAACAAGGAGGCCAACTGTCTTTTCTGAGCATCTGTGAAAAGTCCCAAACCCACCCGGGGTATCGGGTGTGAAGTTAAGCTACTTTCATGTTATAAGAATCCCAAGCAAGAAATTATCATAATCACTGCTCCATGACCTGTGGAAACCACAGGAACCTGGAGAGAAATATAGGCAAGGCTGCTCCGCAGGGAATTATCCACAATCCAGGGCACATGGGATTCTTACCAGAAAAAAATAAAATAAAAATGAAAGCTTACAGTAAAAAATGACTAATTACATGATGAAACAGGATCAGGGAGGAGCATCGTCTAATACAGCGGTTCTCAACCTGTGGGTCGAGACCCCTTTCGCGGTCGAACGACCCTTTCACAGGGGTCGCCTAAGACCATCCTGCATATCAGATATTTACATTACGATTCATAACAGTAGCAACATTACAGTTATGAAGTAGCAACGAAAATAATTTTCTGGTTGGGTCACAACATGAGGAACTGTATTTAAAGGGCCAGAAGGTTGAGAACCACTGGTAATACAACCCAAGGTAATAAAATTGTTCATTTAATCTATTTAATCAACCCAAGAACTGTAAATAATAGAAAAATCTAAAAGACAAAATAAGTACGTTTAAATTGAGGGGGTAAAAGAAGACATAGTAAAAATCAAAATGATAGGAGTTAAGTGAGAGACTTGAAAAACAATTAAATAGAACTTTTAGAACTAAAAACTATGATCATTAAAATTTTAAATCCAAATTGAATAGCAGATTAGATACCATTAAAAAGAACTAGTGGGATGGCAGACTGATTTGAGAAAATCATCCAGAATAAAACACAAAGAGCTGAAACCGGTTTGGCTCAGTGGATAGAGCGTCGGCCTGCGGACTGAAAGGTCCCAGGTTCGACTCCGGTCAAGGGCATGTACCTGGGTTGCGGGCACATCTCCAGTGGGAGATGTGCAGGAGGCAGCTGGTCGATGTTTCTCTCTCATCGATGTTTCTAACTCTCTATCTCTCTCCCTTCCTCTCTGTAAAAAATCAATAAAATATATTTTAAAAAAACATACAAAGAGATAAGAACATAGGAAATATCAAAAAAGAGTTTAAGAGACATGGGGGTTGACTGATATATTTGGAATTTTAAATCCAAATCAAATATAAGCTCCAGAAGAAAATGGAGGGGGGAGGGGGTAAAAGGAACTAAAGAAATAATGACTGAGAATACAGAATTTAAGGCCAGTGACTCCCAGTTAGCATTAAAAAAAGAAGACAAACCAAAAAAGCCACATAGTTGTATACATTGGAGCCAAACCTTTTTAAAAGGAAATTCTTAAAAGCTCTTGAATAAAGAGATAATCTAAAAGTAAATGACAATTAGGCTGACCACAGAATTCTAACTAGCAACAATGGAAGAGTTTCTCTTATACCCAACTAAACTATTGTTACAGAATAAAGGGGAAATAAAGGTATTTTCAAAAATAAGGCTAAAAATTTTTATCACTGATATCTATTACTAAAAAAAAACTACCACTTTGATGTGTTTCAGAAAGAAGCCCAAATTGAATCCCAAAATAAGTATGAAGCAAGAAGAAATGATGAGCAGAGAAATCAATAAGCATTGACTTAAAACAAGAAGAGCTAATCTGGAAGACTCAAAAGCAAGGTCAATTAAAAAACTAAAGAACAATAACATGAGAAATGGGAAGAGGTAGTTTAAGTCCTCGTATTTGGGGAAAGGAAAACAAAGAAATACTGAATAACTAGTGGAGAATTTTTATTATAGCCTGTGAAATACAAGGAATAGATTCAAGGCAATAGAAGGAGGTAGAGGAAGTTTAATGAAACAATATAATAAAGGGAAAAAGGAAGAAAAAGAAGAAAAAAATAAAGAAGTACATGGGCGAGATGTTCTGGAAACCCCTTTGCAGGATCAAATTCTCGATTCAACCATCTCTACTGAGGTTGGGCGCCACCTGATGGCGATTGTCTACTCTGACAAGTATGGACAGATTTCTGGGTGGAATAACCACCTGTTGAGCCCCCACTGCACCTCTGCCCAGCCCTGTCTCACAGAAGATGAGAACTTTAACCCATCTCCTGATTAAGAATTGGGACTGGGCACACAATAAGAGCCCATTGTCAATTGCATTAGACCAAAATGCATGTTTTGCCAGGATGTATTACATTTCAAAAAGAAATTAATAAAAGCTGAAAATTAATACTGAGCATTCAACTCAAAGAGTCAGAAAATCAAAAGGGTATACCAAAGAAAGTAGAATGAAGGAAATGACAAAGTATGGGTTTAATGAATTAGAAAATCAACAAAGGTCAATAAAACCTAAGGTTTGTTTTTTTGTGTGTGTTTTTTAAATATGTTTTATTGATTTTTTTTTTACAGAGAGGAAGGGAGAGGGATAGAGAGTTAGAAACATCAATGAGAGAGAAACATCGATCAGCTGCCTCCTGCACACTCCCTACTGGGGATGTGCCCGCAACCAAGGTACATGCCCTTGACCGGACTCGAACCTGGGACCCTTGAGTCCGCAGGCTGACGCTCTATCCACTGAGCCAAACTGGTTAGGGCAAAACCTAAGGTTTTTAAAAGATGAGTAAAATCAGTATCTTGCATGGAAAAAACATATACAATATTTAAAATGTTAATGAGATATAGCTAAAGAAATTAATTTTTAAATATGTAAGTAATATTACACAATAAAGTTTAAAATAGATTGAATAGACAATTTTATTACCTTTTAAATATTTAACCATTTGTTTTTACACATATCAAAACATACAGAGTTATGCATGTAAATGATTGCATGTGATCATATATGTGTTATTTTAGTGATCTTGTATTTGCTTTCTATGTCTTGACTTACCCCTTCCCCCACATGCACACATGTACCCAATGATATCCTATGTGTATGATACACATTTACTATGAGTAAAAACAAAAGGTATTTCATTTTCTTCTCATAATAATAAGTTCTAGAGCTACTCAGCTACTAACAATTGTTTTGGCCTTCCCTTCATGGTCTCAAGATGGTCACTGCAATGTCATGCATCCAGCCCACACCCGAGTCAGGATGCAGGAAGGAGCTGGGACAACCAGTAGAATTCTCCACCCATCTCTTAAGCTAGAACTGTGTCACAGGGCCAGCCCTGGCTGGAAAGTGACTAGGGAGAACAGGATTGGGAATGGGCTTAGGTCAACACATCAACGTTCATTATCTGCCATACGATGTTCTTTCTTAATTTTCTTCATGGTCCTATAATCCTATACAGATACACTATTGACACACATATTTATATACCAAAGACCCGGTGCACAAAATTCACACATGGGTAGGATCCCTAGGCCTGACCGGCAATCAGAGCTGATTTGGGCCTTCTGGCTGCCAGCGAGGGCCTTCCTTCTGGCTGCCGGCCAGGGCCTCCCTTCCCCAGCCGCCAGCCGGGGCCTTCCTTCGTTCCACACCGCCCCCTGGTGGTCAGTGTACATCATAGCAAACAATCGAACTCCTGGTCTCCCAGTGGAACTCCCAAGGGGGCAATTTGCATATTAGGCTTTTATAGAGAGAGATTCTCAGTTATAATGAGACAAGAAAGTACCAGAAGGTTACACATGTATTCCTTGTTTCCTCCTTGTGTAAAAGCAGCCCACCTCCTCCTGTTTTCAGGTTCCACACGGCAGAGAGGGCACCTCACAGAATTCCAACCACAAGGACTGCCACTGACCAAGGGCCCCAGGTGCTGGCTCTTAAATCTGAGGCCGCACTTCCCACAGGGTGCTCCGGGCCAATAAGCAGGCAGTGCAGGGTTACTATGGTGGGTGCTTCCGAGGAGACTGGGAACTCCTCTGATGGTTGACTTTGGGCCAAGGCCTCCCCAGTGGCCTGTTGAAATGTCCTAGGACTACACAGCAGTCTAGGACACTCCCACCACCCAACCTTCATTCCCCCTTCACTTCATCTGGTATCAGATTTGCATCACAGTCTGACCATCCTCTCAGCCTCGAATGACTCATTTTCTTTCCTCGGCTTTTGCTCCAATAAAATCCCTACATGTTTAATTCTGTATTGGTGTCTGCTTCTCTGAGGATCCAGACTAACAGTCAATTACCCCTGTCGGTATGGTGACTTTCTTCTTGCCTGCTGGAACCTGGACACAACTCAACTGTAACTTCTAGTTCAATGGGAACCCGGCCATGTCCCCTAGCAAGAGTGTTCCCACTCTGAGGATTGACAGGGACAGGAAGCACAAAATCTAAGAGTGGGACCACTCCTGTTTCCACCCTGGGTTCCCAGGCCTATTGTTCTCCCTACTGGTGACATAGCATCACGTAGAGGTCTATGATTTAATAGATATACCACATGCTTAAGCACAGCATCTCATTATCGCAGAGTATTGCCTCTGAGCTGGAGCATCAGCTGCAATTTAATTTTTTAAATATATTTTTATTGATTTCAGAGAGGAAGGGAGAGGGAGAGAGAGATAGAAACATTAATGATGAGAATCATTGATCAGCTGCCTACTGCACTCCCACCACTGGGGACTGAGCTCACAACCCCGGCATGTGCCCTGACTGGGAATCAAACCATGATCCTGGTTCATAGGTCGACACCCAACCACTGAACCACGCTGGCCGGGCATCAGCTGCAATTTTAGACTGTCCCAGCTTCCCAACACACCAGCTGCTTCTGGACGGTGCAATATGTGAACGTATAGCATGGGGCAAAAGTATGCTTACAGTTGTGAGTACACGAGACACAGTTCATCCTTATATTATTATTTATTAATTATTGTATTATTTTCCTTACAAACAACTATAAACTTATTTTTGCCCTATCCTATAGGTATTTTTTAAAAATCCACAAATCTCTAAAAAGAGTATGAAAATATTCCTCTCTTTTCCAATTAAATACCTGAGGCCAGATTTCCAGTCTGTACTTCAACCAAAACAACATAATGTAACCAATAAAATTTAGAAGCAGAGAGGACAACCTGTCTTCTACGAAGCCAGACATGAATGAGACCTGCAAAACTGTAAAACAAGCCCTCGCTGGTTTGGCTCAGTGGATAGAGTGTTGGCCTATGGACTGAAGGGTCCCAGGTTTGATTCCGGCCAAGGGCACATGCCTGGGTTGTGAGCTCGATCCCCCACCCCCAGTCGGGGGCATGCAGGAGGCAGCCAATCAATGATTCTCTCTCATAGATGTTTCTATCTCTCTATCCCTCTCCCTTCCTCTCTGAAATCAATAAAAATATATTTTTTTAAAAACCCTGTAAAATAATCTCACACTTTTCACTAATTACTTGTTTTAGAAAATAATGATTTTCCATAAAAATGTTATTATGTAATGGTTTTATTTTCATTATATTTAAACACATTTTTAATGTTCTTATTTTTAATTTCTAATATAGTACATGTTGCTAGATTTAACATAAAAAAGGGGTTTTTTTTTGGGGGGGGCGGGCGGGGTGGAGGACGGAGTCCTCATTCATTTTTAAGAGTTTAAAGAAGACCAGAGTTTAAGAACTGCTGACGTCA
The DNA here is from genome assembly GCF_000147115.1 of Myotis lucifugus. NCBI lineage: Eukaryota > Metazoa > Chordata > Mammalia > Chiroptera > Vespertilionidae > Myotis > Myotis lucifugus. The sequence goes on from NW_005871116.1 coordinate 1,913,549, forward strand.
TGAATTTGGAACTATTGTTACCATCCCCATTCTATAGATAAAGAAATTTACGCTTAGAGAAGTTAAGCAAAGATGTTGAGTCACAGAGGTGAGATCCAACCCAGGCTTCCTGGCTTCAGGGCCCAGATTCTTCACTACACACCATACTGTGGGCTTCGGTCAGACAATCCAACCACAGTAGCCCCAAGGGTTGGCATCATTATCACCCTTAAACTTGCCTGTTTTCAATGCCACAAAGTGCCATCCTTGCTCTTCCAGCCTACTGATAAAGGCAGCAGGTCCTCCCAGGTTGGTGGATTGTCAAGGTCAATACCACGCTGGCTACTGGGCGGGGTGGGACAAGTGGTCAGTCTCACATATCACCAAGTTGTTCCAAGTGTACATCCAGATTCTCCCGGCTCTGAGACTTGGCATTTTCCAATAGAGTTGAAACTGGAAAGAGTGATCCAATCTGAAACCAGGAGCTGACCAGGTTCTCCCTCCCTCCCCCTTCAGTTCTGCTCTACCCAACACAGGAGACACGGGACTCATGTAGCTCTTTAAATTCAAATTAGTTAGAATGTAATAAAATGACATTTTCAGTTCCTCAGTCTCACTGCCGTATTTCAGGTGCTTCTGAGTCATGCTCTGTACACGGATCTTGCCGATGCCACGGTCCTTGGAAATCTCCGTGGTCTAGCGAGGAATGTGCTGGCTGGCTCTGCAGTGAGTTGAACCTGGGCCATTGGACAATGAATATTCCTCAGATGGTGGTGGTGGTGATGGTGGTGAGGGTGATGAAAAGTGCTGAGAAGCAGCGTCTGCCCTTGGGATTAGCAAGTGGAGGGTTTCTCACAGCGCGGTCTTTAAAATTCCTGCATCCGATTCCCAGGTGGGTCTCAGCACCGCGCAGCCAGAATCTCTGCAAGCAGCCTTTGACCAGGCAGGCGTGGCTTGCTCTCATCAGCACTGGCATTTATCCCTTCCCAGAATCGAACACCTTTAAGACTTCCAGGTCCTCCATAGAGGTACCAAGTGGGGCCCCAGCCTTCCCCTGGGTTCGTGTTAAATAGCCTGAGACTGGGACTTTTTAAAATCTCAGTGGTGAGTCTGTAAGAACCCCATTGCCTGAGCCTCCCCTTTTATCTACCTTTTTGTTAGGTTTCCTTAGGAATTCTTTGGGGTGTACACCCCAAGTAGGTGTGACCACAACCAGGTGTGCATTCTCTTTCCTTCAGGAGATGGGGGGAGGCTGGAATGAGGTTCTTATTGGACGAGGAATCTCATTAATCCATGTGGGTGGGGCTGGCAGAAAAACCAATCTCAGCAGATGGCAAGCTTGGAAGACTCACCGAGTTTCCTGAACTCCTCAAGCATACAGTCGGGTATTCTCGTTTCACAGGAGCGTTGCTACAACATGACTTTTCTCTTTGGGCCCCAGCCAAGGACGTCAGATTAGCAGAAAGTACCAGAAGTACTGCGTGTGAACACAGTGTCACTTAGAACACAGGCCTGGAAAAGGAATCCCAAGGGCAGTAACATTGCAGGGTTCCACGCTACAGCCAGGCCCCGTCGGAGAATTCATGATGAGAGAAGATGCTGAACTTCATAGGACCAAGTGAACATTCCAGAACCCAAGGCAGTCTCCCACAGGCAGAACTGCAGCTGGAGCCCTGGCCGAGCCCAGCCCCTCGCCAACAATGCCCAGGAAAGCCAGGAACCCTTCCTCCTGCGAGGACAGGCCCACGACACTTTTATGAAGTACGCGGTACGCACAGAGGAGCGTCTTCTCCAGGGGTCGGGGGATGGAAATAGATGAAACAGTAGTTTCTCTGCCATGAAAGTCATTATGTTCAATTAGAGGTCAAAAGTGTGGCGATGAGGTTAAAAAAAAATAAGGAAACATGAAATTATTTGTGAATGTGGTACAAACACAATGTGGTTTAAAGAAAGGGACTCATAAAGGCAAAAAATTAATGCTGATCATGCTTTCACAGAAGATGGTTAACATGAACAACCTTAATCATGAAAATGAACTCTTGGCTAACTTGCAGGCTGGGAGCTGACAGAGTGGTGTGTGTGGTGTGTGTGTTGGGGGCGGGGGATGTGAGCACACTCACCCGAGAAGCGAGAAGCATGAAAGCTAAGCCACAGCCCTCTCTCCAGAATCCCTTTCCCTACTATAGATTTCTTTCCCCCTCGCTCTCTCTCTTTCTTCCCTCTGCCTTCATTCTTCCCTCCCCCATGCCCACTCAGGGGCCCGTGACTTCATGGATGAAAGAGATTGGAAAACAGACCTTGGATCCCCTGACTCTGAATTCTTTCATCCCTGGCACCCTCTGCTCCTCCCGCCCCTGACCTGGCCAAACCTCAGCCACCCATCCTGCTCCAACGACTTGGGATTCCTTCCCAGTGTGTGGTAGGGGAATTCTGATGCCCGCAGTTCCATTTCTGGATCCAAATGAGCTATCAGCCAAAGAAATGCCGGCCAGCCCCATGGAACCTGCAGGGAGCCCACCACTCTTGGATCACTTCACCCCTCACTTCTGTGTCCTTCTCTGTTAGAACAACAAACAAGTTATACGCGGATCGCAAATTGAGGCCCCGGCACCCTTTCTTCTCTGATCCTGTTGCTTCTCCCCAGGACCTCTCTGGCTGTGGTTGTTCTCATGTGAATGAGAGCACAGGGCACGGCCCATGGGACCCAGCCTCACTTGTGTGAATGAGAGGGTCTCCCTGCCCCTGGGCTGTGGTGGTTAGGCACACACAGGGCCTTGCTCCGAGCTCCTGTTCAATACACACGGGTCCCTCGGCGACTTGGTGTGGGCTCCAAGGATGAGCCACGGGAGAAAGAAGCCCACCTCCCCCAAAGCTTGCCAGCGTCCTGGATCACCTGAGGAGCTGAGCGTCCATGGACAGTACATCCCTGTTTCTGTGGTCTGGGCAGGGAGCACTCATGCTGCTAATGAAGTCAAGGATCAGTCCCCAAGGCTAACAGGCTTTGCACAAAGAAATTACGTGCTGTGCAGCCTGACTACCCCGTCCAAGGTCAAGGGCTGCAGCATGTAGCCTCCATCTGGCCACGACGGAGTGTAGGCTGGTTTAGGTCATGTTCATCCTGGGAGACAGGGAGGAGGGAGACTTCAAAGGAAACATCCCTCTGAGGGCTAGTAGCTCCAGCAGGAAAAATAAAAGCGAGCGCATAAGCATCCAAACTGTTTCCTTCTTCTCCCCCAGGCCCTGGCTGGCTTTTCACCCACAGATGACACCCACATCCATGCTACCCCACCCCCCTGAGCAAATGCCCCTTTATAAGTGTCCTTGCATACATCTATCTGCTTGTTTAAATGCCACCAGGATTAGAGGACTGCTCCCACACACAGACACACAGGCTGTGGCACTTTGGGCAGGTCACTGAGCCTCTCTGAGCCTCAAGTTCCACATCCATAAAGTGACAGAATGAAAATATCCACATCACAACCCTACATTGTGACAAACAAATCAGATAGAGCTCACAAAAGTGTGATGCCAATTGTAAATTGACATAAATGTGCCATCGTTGTTTCTTTAGTAGATTCCTGCTCCAGAATTAAAAAGTTCTTTTCAAATGCTTCCCTCTCGGTGATTAAATCTATCCTCTCCAATCTGTGGGAATTGGGTCAGCTTGAAGCAGGGCATTGGTGGAGCTTCTAGCTCAGATGTGTGCATAGTAACTACAGTTAGCTGGGTAGGAGCCTACTAGTCCAAGTCATCACAGTGGGCTAGGTGTGTGTACTTCCTGAACCCCTCAGGTACTTCCTGAGGTACAGAAGCCCTGGACCAGCCTTTCACCGTTCCCACATCCCACAGCCTAGGGCAGAGTGTCTCCAGCTTTCCTGGTAAGAATCACCTGGGGTACCTGCTGAAAATACAAATTCCCACATCTACCCCAGAACTCTGAATTAAATCGCAGGGAGGAAGCCTAGAAAATAGTCGAGTCTTGTCATCTGGAAGTTGGGCAACACTGCTCGAAGCTTCTCAAATGTTTACTGTGTATAAGAATGATCTGTGAACCTTGTTTTTAAAACATGAAGATGGTCAGGCATGCCCACTCTAACGCAATACATTCAATATGGAAATCTGAGCTGGGCCCTGGAATTTTCACTTCTAACCAGCAGCCCCAGCTGATCCCCGAGTCTGCTATTCCATGGGAAATACTGCCCCAAATCTCTGCAACGACCTCAGACTCCGGGGATAAGTCCTAGTAATGCCAGCTCCAGCTCCAGCTCCAGCTCCCACACCTGGACCGGACACTCCTGCTGAACTTCCTGGTGGCTGCTTAGGAGGGTTGACTAATTCCGAGAAAGGACAATCCTGAGCCGTTCCAGCTCCTGGCAGCGAGAGCTGTGACGTGGGGCATGTGACAAGAGGTGCTGAGACAAGCCAAGGATGCTCCCCTTCCAGGCTGCTCCCTGGCACTCTGCAGCCTTCAAGCTGGGAGCCAATGACATGTGACACCGCCCCCGGAAGAGCTGCCCTGCCCTGGCCCAGGGGCATCTGCAAGAGCCGCCAACTGTCAACACACCTGAGTTTTCCTTTGTCATCAGGCCTCGCAGAACCCTCCCCGCCGCCAGCCTTCCCCAAATTTCATCTCCCCTGGACCCAGAGGACGCCATGGATAAGGACCTCTTAGGGCACACGATACATTTGTATCCCCAAACAAGGAGCCATCGGTTATGGAAAATGTGAAGGATGAGGCGTTTTCTTTCTTTCCCGAAGTTCCTGTCAGCACCCAAATGCGACCATCTGCCCTCTCCAATGTACGGAAGAAAAGGCTGCTACTTCTTTGCCACCTCTTACTCGCTCCTCTCTCACAGGTAACAGAGCATCCGTTTATCTGTGCAGCAAGGGGAGTTCTTTGTTAGGCCTCTGCCCTCACCTGGAGGAATCTAGCCAGTGGATACCTTTACCCCTGTTACTCTGCTTCCTGGGGAGCCTGTGAGGAAATAAATCTTAAGGTCTGGATCCAGAGAAACAGTAGGGAAAAGCTTGCTTCAAAATACAAGGGGGGCCCTAGCCGGTTTGGCTCAGTGGATAGAGCATCGGCCTGCGAACTAAAGCAGTGGTTCTCAACCTTCCTAATGCCGTGACCCTTTAATACAGTTCCTCATGTTGTGGTGACCCCCAACCATAAAATTATTTTTGTTGCTACTTCATAACTGTAATTTTGCTACTGTTATGAATTGTAATGTAAATATCTGATATGCAGGATGTATTTTCATTGTTCACGACCCACAGGTTGAGAACCGCTGGACTAAAGGGTCCCAGGTTCTCAAGGGCGCATGCCCGGGTTGCAGGCTCTATCCCCAGTGGGGGATGTGCAGGAGGCAGCCAATCAATGATTCTCTCTCATCGTTGATGTTTCTATCTCTCTCCCTCTCCCTTCCTCTCTGAAATCAATAAAAATATATTTTAAAAAATACAAGGGGGCCCAGGGGCCCATCCACCACTTGGCCCTAAAGAGAATGGGTCATCTTATTCTGCACTCCCACCTCCCATGTCCTTTAATATCTCTTTAGAAGCCAAGGTCCACTAAAAAGTGTGATGACTAATATGGACGATGGACCTTGAGCATGGAGATCCTGAGACACTGAAGGGCAGACTGACACACTGGCCGCCGGACTAGAGAGACTCCCAGTTAAACCCACATCCCACCTGGACTGGCTCCAGCAGCTTATTTCTCACGGTCACCAACTGAAGTGTTTTGTTTTGTTTTTAATGGGGAGGAAAGTGACTTTAGGGAAAATCTGTAGCTTGAACATAGCCATCGACCTCCTTCCCCTCCCAAATCACCACTAAAAATGCCAGTAAAACGATTTCCTTTTCTTAATACACAAACCTAAAGGCTGGTAGAGCGTGAGAGGGGGCACTGAGAGCAAGATTCTGGAAGACAAAAAACACATGGACATAGTCCCCATGCCAGAAGCTGAGAACCAGTTTGATTTACACCGAGAAATCCCCCAAAGTCTTAGAAATCAGCAGCAACAGCTACCTCTGGAAGCAGGGGCTAAGTGAGATGGCCGAAATAAATCGGATCGGTGGAAAGTCTGTATTTTAGACTCAGGTTCCCAAAGCCCCTACCAGGATGTAGACCTCTACAACCCCCACACTGTGTGCTTTCATTACCTTTTTTTTTTTTTTTAAATGAAAGGAAGGAGGAAAGAGAGAAGGGAGGATTCATCATTGAGGAGCATGGCAAGGGCCAATTTCCCCTCTTCCCCTCTTTCTGGACCCGGCCCTTCTAAGTCCAGGACACACTGTGAGCTCAAGGTCCCGAGCCAGCCCTGCGGCAGCACAGGAAACGTCAGTGGGAACGGGAGCTCTGTGGCAAGGACTTCGCAGCTTGGCTTCCGAGAAAGCACTTAACAGGTCCATCCAGGAACTCCCTGTCCTCCTTGTTTGTGCCAGGCCACGGGCCCAACTGGACGTCCTGATCCTCAAGGCTACTGTGCCTCTGGCCAGCACAGCTGACTGTCACATCTCTGGCCAAGGCTGAGGCCACTCCCAGCTCCACCTGGGTTGTGAAGGAGAAGAGCCTTTCCCTGCTTGGCCCAGACCTGCTGGTTGAAATCAAAGGCTAAGTCACACTCCTTGCCACCAACGTACTGAAAGCCATTTTTCTGTCATTTCTGCCTGCTCTGGTCAAGGCTCCTCTTGCTTAGCGTTTTCCCAGGCTCTCTGTTGTCAGAAAGCACATTCCGGTTCAGATATTCGCTCGTCCTTTCTAGGAATTTCTTCTGCAAAATGGCTTTTCCCCAGCTCTGCTTGAGGCCAGCTCTAGCACTCCGGGTCCTGTCTGGGGCTCTTCGACTCCAAAACTCACATTTCTCGATTATCAAGACAAAGACAATGATCTGGCTCCAGGAAGCCTGGTAGACCAAATCATGGCTCTTTAAACTTTTTAAACGAATCCTGTTTCGTTTTTCATTTTAATGCAGAACCCTTAAGTTGCCTACCTGAACGCTAGTTGTCATCTTTGGGAGGCCAGGGATTTCTAAACAAGTTCTAGAAACAATTACCTAAAATAGGAACTCTGTGGGCATTTAAAAAAATATATATGCTAGAGGCCCAGTGCATGAAATTCGTGCAGGGGGGGGGGGTCCCCTCAGTCCAGCCTGCACCCTCTCCAATCCGGGACTCCTCAGGGGATGTCCGACTGCCGGAATTGAGCCTAAACCGGCCGTCGGACATCCCTTTCACAATCCTGGACCGCTGGCTTCTAATCGCTCACCTGCCTGCCTGCCTGGTCGCCCCTAACTGCCCCCCGCCCCGCCAGCCTGATCACCCCCCTACTGCCTCTGCTTGCCGGCTTGATTGCCCCTAACTGCCCCCCCTGCCGGCCAGGTCGCCCCCAACTGCCCCCCCAGCTGGCCTAGTCGCCCCCTCACTGCCTCCCCTGCTAGCTTAATCGGCCCCCAACTGACCCCCCCTGTTGACCTGGTCGCCCCTAACTGTCCCCCCACCCCCACCGGCCTGGTCGCCTCTTACTGCCTGCCCTGCCAGCCTGGTTGCCCCCAACTGCCCCCCCCCCGCCAGCCTGGTCGCCCCTCACGGCCCCCCCGCCGGCCTAGTCACCCCACACAGCCTGCTTGTTCAGTCATTTGGTCGTCCCTCACTGACCCCCCTGCCAGCCTGGTCGCCCCATGCAGCCTGCTTGTTCAGTCGTTTGGTCGTCCCTCACTAACTCCCCTGACGGCCTGGTCATAGACTAGGCTGGGGCTTCTAATCTGGGGTCCTGTCTGGGGCTCTTTGACTCCAAAACTTTGTCGATTATCAAGACAAAGAAACTGATCTGGCTCCAGGAAGCCTGGTAGAATGGAGCCTGGCACACAGCCTCGGCGTGAGGGTTAATTTGCATATTACCTCTTCATTATATAGGATATGTATGTGTATATGTGTGTGTGTATATATATATATATATACATATACTAGAGGCCTGGTGCATGAAATTCGTGCATAGGTGGGGTCCTTAGGCCTGGCTGGCGATCAGGGCTGATCGGGGCCGGGCTAATCAGGGCTGGGCTGGAGAGGAGGCGACGGTCGCCAGGCTGAGTGCAGAAGGAATGGATGCCAGATGTTGACACTGCCATTGTCGGCGCCCCACCACAGCACGGTTTCCCACCTCCTACCCTCCTCCTTCCTTCACCACTGCGCTGCCACTACAGTGGGCCAATCAGGGCCTGCCAGCCGGGGGGAGGGACAAGACACGAGAGGTTGGCCGCCAGCCCCAAGGAGGGAGCCGGCCCTCAGCCCCCCTGGGAAAGGGGCTGCGTCAGCCGCCACCCACCTCTGGTTCCCTGTCCCAGCCCAGGGGCCGGGGGAGGGACCACGGGAGGTTAGCCAGCCAGGGGAGGTTGGCTGTGGGAGCGCAGTGACCACCAGGGGGCAGCTCCTGCATTGAGCATCTTCCCCCTGGTGGTCAGTGCGCATCATAGCGGCAGGTTGTTCCGGTCGCTTAGGCTTTTATATATAGAGAAATAGATATATACATATATATGTGCGTGTGCGTGTGCGTGTGTGTGTTTATTGATTCCAGAGAGGAAGGGAGAGGGAGAGAGAGAAACATCAATGATGAAAGAGAATCATTGAGCAGCTGGCTCATGCATGCCCCCTACTGGGGATTGAGTCCACCCTGACCTGGAATGGAACCATGACCTCTTGGTTCAGAGGTTGATGCTCAACCACTGAGCCACGCTGGCTGGGCTCTGTGGGCATTTTGCTTGTGAGGATTTGAAGTCTCTGGATGGTTGTCCTTGGAAAATCTTGGATTCTAGTTTTATGTATGGGACTCCAGTCTACACACTCCCAGAGCACCTATGAAGCATAGGAAAGGCCCCTGTGAGAGGTTCACACCTGTGTTTCCTGTTCTTAGCCCTAGAGCAGCCCCCTGAAGCTGGTTTCCTGCGGCACTGCACACTCATTTAGACTGTAAGCTCTGGGCATCAACTCCTGAATCAGCTGTGTGATCCCAAGCAGGTCACTTAACTTGTCAGTTTACTCATCTGGGGGTAATAACAGTACTTGCCTCATGCATTTGCATATTAGTTAATACGTGTATATACTTAGAATGGAGCCCGGCACACAGCACATGCTCAATGAGTGCTATTGTCATTAGCCACTCCTGCCCTTCAAGGAGGAGCCAGCTCGTTACCCATTCCCTCCTCTGCTGACCTCTGGGCCTAGTGCCACTGTCGTTACATTCATCACCCTCGAGTGTCCCCCACTGATCAGGACAGAAGCTGTATCTTAATCATCTGAGTATTTCCTAGCATCTGACACGAAGCTTGGCATCTATGTGTGCAATCGCTGTGGAGCCAATAGTCTTTAGAGGACAGAGAAAAGCAAGCAGTTCTGAAATGCTCAGAGCGGTTGACTAGCTTGATTTTCATTAACTTGTTTCTCCATGTATGGAGGGATCTGCGGAGAAGAGGGGTGCTGGATGAGGAAAGAAGGGAGGGAACTGAGTCAGTGTGGCTGATCCCAGTCAACAAGGCGGCCAGTCCCATTTCTCTGTGTTACGTGACCTTTTTACGATGCCATTTTCAAGACTGTTTCCCAACAAGAGAACCCTGCCTCCCCAAAGCTTCCCTTAGCATTGTACCACCCAGAGTCTGTTGACTACAGAGATTTGTTTGCAAATACTATGGCAACCACAGGAGCACTTGCAAGCCTAAAGCAGCCTGCCAGCAAATAAAGCTCAGGGCTGGAAGCATCAAAGCCCGCGGGACTCCCAGCCTCACTGATAGGGTTTGAAAGGCATCTGTTTTATGTTCCTGAGCAAGTATTGCACCATGATGTCTCAGGACATTTTTCTCCTTCAAAGGTCTCATATCCCTGTCTTAAGGGACATTTTAAAAACCCATTTTTCTTGCCAGCATTATAGTTTAGCTTCAGGGCCTCATGGAGCGGATTTTTCTACTTTCTTTTGATGTTCTGGTTTTAATAGAACGCTACATCAAATGTGATTTTTCATTGGCCATATCCCCTTCCCTTTAACTGCTTAGTGGATTGCAGCTATGATGTAAGTCTTCAAGTATAAAGAGCTTTTGGGGAAGGTGTTCCCAGGAAACACTGAAAAAAGAGAGGGGAAGTGAGACAGAAAGAAGGAAACAAATAGTTCCTGACAGCGCCCATTTCTGCTGTGAAGAACTGGAGCATGGACCCATTTGTAAACACAAAGAGTCTCTTAGAATGTGCACCTCAAAGTTACCAAACCCAAGGGGCAAGGGACCTAAAGGATTTATACACCAATTTTTATCAGACATTGTTTGAGGACTGCTGGGTGGGCAAGATGGGACTGATCCCCAGGCACTCCTTACCTGCTGAGAGAAAGACCTAAGGCGTAAGAAATCTGACAGTACCATGGTAACACCAGAGGAAATATGGACAAGGCACCAAAAGCAATCTCGAGGTGCCGGCCACTTGGCCCTATGCCCAAGTTTGGGGGATTCTGCCCTTTGCACTTGTATATTTTATCTTCCTTATCCCAGGCAGAATGGTTGTTAATAGACACATGAGATTTGTCCTTGGCAAGAGTTTCTTTCCCACTAACTGTGGGTTCTACCTGACTGTATGTATAGCACCCACATGGCACTTGAAAGGGGGTTACGTCTTGTCAGTGTGGGGGAGAAAAAATAATTTTTCATCTACCCTTCTAAGTTCTTCTGTCTGGTTTAATAATCCAATTGACATGAGACAGATTAACAGAAAAAAATAACCAAATGGATTACCTATGTACATATGGAGGTTCCATAAGAATAGGGGACCTGAGGGCAAATCAGGCTTATATGCCTTTCTGGACTAAGGAGAGGGAAGCAGGGGTCTGGGGCTTCAAAGGGAAAGAGCAAACATGTGGTAAACAAATTCTTTCCGGTTCACCCAGAAAAAAAAGAACACAGAGAAGAGTCTAACAAACAGACTTAATAGACAAAGGACTTTATTATTCATGGCACAGCAAACAGCATAAACATCAGGATATTTGTGCCGGTCTCACAAGCCTAAATTCCCACAAGGCAATAAAGAGAGCCGCGTAGCACCTGCACCTGCAGAGGGCTGCTTAACCTGAATCTTATAATGGCCAACAAGCAAACCTGCCTGGCCTTGACTCCAGTGGGAAACACATTTTTTTATACCAGACAATAGGCAAACTTCACTTTGCTCTCGAAGGAGATGCTATCTCTATATGTTCTTATTGATATCAGAGAGGAAGGGAGAGGAAGAGAGAGAGAGAAACATCAGTGATTGAGAGCGCAACATAGATCAGCTGCTTCTTGCATGCCCCCTACTAGAGATCGAGTATACAACCTGGGCATGTCCCTGACTGGGAATTGAACTGGCAACCTTTCAGTGAATAGGACACTGCCCAACCAACTGACCCACACCAGCCAGGGCTAGAAAGTGTTTTTAAATGAAAAAATATCAAAATGTGTGAGATGCAGCTAAAGCATTACTTAAAGTTAAATGTATAGCAGTAACTGCCTATCCTATATAATAAAAGGCTAATATGCAAATAGACTGAACAGCGGAACAACCGAACAACCAAAAAACCAGTCGCTATGACATGCGCTGACCACCAGGGGGCATGTGCAAAACATGGCAGGAGTTGGCAGCGGTGGGATGGTGAAGCAGGTGAGCAAGGGCACCAGACCAAGGCAGGACACCGGTTGCTGTCATCGGGGTGAGCCTCTGGTGGTTACTGAAAATTCTTTGCTCCCGGGTGCTGTGGTCCTGCCCAGCGCTCGCACCTGCTGCCAGTGCTGGCCCTACTTGCACCCGCTGCCAGCGCAGGAGCCGCTGCTCGCACCCGCTGACGATAACCAGCACCGGTCCTGATCACTTGGCGCCATCAGCAGGTGCGAGCAGTGGCTGCTGGCTCTGATTGCCCCTGAGGACTTCTCCACCTTGCCCTGCTCCTGAGAAGCAATCGGGATAGCAGCTGCCACTCGCACATTTGATGGTGCTGGCCCTGCTGGCACCAGCAGCTGGCGCTGGCCCCAATCATTCCGTGCTGTCAGCTGGTGCGAGCAGGGGTGGTGCCATCAGCTCACAGGAGCAGCAGTGGTGGGAGCGGGACTACTGGCAGAAAGGGGGGCCACAGTGGGAGGGGGCAGGCGGGGGCACGGAGGATGGGCCAAGACCCACCCCTGTGCCTACCGCAGCCTCGCAGCCCACAGTTCCTTTCAAGGTGCACAAATTCGTGCTCTGGGCCCCTAGTATTAGAAATAAGGAAGTTCTCAAATCAATGACTTCAGCTTCCACCTTAAGAAATAACAAAAATGAAAAGCAAATTAAACCAATGAAATACAGTAAAGCAGTGGGAAGGAAGTAATAAACACCAGAGCAAAAATTAATGAATAGAAGAACATAAAAGCAATACCAAAATCAATGAAATCAAAACCTGCTTACTTGAGAAGATCAATAAAATTGATGAAACTCTAGGCACAATTATCAGGAAAAACACCAGAGAAAACAAAAATTAATATTAAGAATGAGAGAGGTGGCCAAAACCGGTTTGGCTCAGTGGATAGAGCGTCGGCCTGCGGACTGAAAGGTCCCAGGTTCAATTCCGGTTAGGGGCATGTACCTGGGTTGCGGGCACATCCCCTGTGGGGGGTGTGCAGGAGGCAGCTGATCGATGTTTCTCTCTCATCGATGTTTCTAACTCTCTATTCCTCTCCCTTCCTCTCTGTAAAAAAAATCAATAAAATATATATTTAAAAAAAAAAAAAAGAATGAGAGAGGTGACTGCATTTTAAATTCTACAGACATCAAAAGAATAATAAAGAAATATTATGAACAACTTCAGGCCAATAAATTCAAAACTTAGATAAAATGAACAATTCTTTAAAGATATAAACCAATAAAGTTCATTCAACATAGATGAATCTAAAAATAATTATGCTTAGAGAAAGAAGACAGACAAAAGAATACATATGTGTGATTCCATGTATATAAATTTCCAGAAGATGAAAACAAATCTAATATGAGGGAAAGAAGGCCAGTAGTTGCCTGAGGAGTAGAGGTGGGGATGGGTGGGTAGGGGACAGGAAGAGGGTAGAGGGATGGATTACAAAGGGGCAAGAGGAAACTTTTTGCGGTGACAAATATGCTCACCATCTTGATTGCAGTGATGATTCTGTGGGTATATACGTATGTCTAGACTTATGAAATTGTACACTTTATTTTATGTCAATTGGTAAACCAAATTTCATCAATCAAACTGGCTTGGTTGTGGGTTTGTTTGTTTGTTTCAGTTTGAAGGGTTGTTCTATAAATCTCAACTCAACATACCTGTTTTTAAAGTTTGAATTTGAAGGACCATCCAGCTATATTTAAAAATCCGAGGCCCATTTGAAACAAGGAGCGAAGTGCCTACTGTACGCATATATGTGTGCAGAAACAGTTCTGTTCTAAAGAGAAAACAGGGAGAGAGGCGGGATGGAAGAGAGAGGGAGGGCGTAGGCAGCAAGTTTTGCTGGAGCTGCCATAGTGCTACCAACACAGAAAACTGTTTACTTGCCCACCCTCTCCCTAGGCAATACACTGAGTACCGAGTCAGTGAAATCCATTTCCTTTACTCCTGGCTGGAAGCAGGAGGGCTTGTTCAGCGAGCTTGCTAGTTACACCATCCTGGCCAGGCCACACGCTCAGCAAACTAATTCAAGTTTGTGTCCCGGGGGCATGCTTGGGATCTTGCTGTAGGCAGTCCAAAGATTTGCTTTTTTTTTTTTTTTAATCTGGGGGAGTCCACTGAGGGGATCAGTTCCGGTGTCTGGAGCACACAATGAAGTTTCGTTTGATCTACTAAGGCGATTGAGATGTTGTAATTCATTTATAAGTGATTTGATTTTACTCCAAAAGTATTTCCCTCCAGCCTAGACTTGGCTTAGGTGTCCTGGAAAGTAGTAGGACTGTACGTGGATAAAAAGTAAAGAGGTTTGAGGGGTGACAAGAACCTAAGGAATATTTTAATTGCTTGGGAAATCACGCCTCCCTCCATTATGGTCCGAGAAGATGTTTCCTTCCACTGGGGTGGGGAACGGAGCTGCTGGGAGAGCTGCCGGGGCTCCCAGAAATGCCATCCTGGTTGCCGTTGGCAATCCTTCATTGTGCAAAGGCCTTTCTCAGGAAGATGAATACAAGCTGTACATACCAAGTGTCAGTCAAGCACTCAGCAACCACCCATCTCATTAAGCAGAAACTGAAAGGACACAGGAAAAAAAAAATACGACTGAATCTGGAATTCAGGGGACAAGGGAGTAAGGAAAAGAAACTTCTTGCAGTGTGGGGGCCATTTCCAGGCAGAAACCCCAAGCTGGGCAGAGTGCATTCTCCCCTTCCAAGGGCAAAGGATTTTTTTTCACACCCCCTCACTGCAGCCAGGGCAGCAATTGCTGCTGCTGGTTGAGAACATTGACTAGAAAACCCCTGCTTTGGGGCAAGTCCTTCTCAGCAACTCAGGGACATAGGGATCAGCTCAAGTCAAGAGCATAATATATTAAAGAAACAGAAACAGCGGAGAGAATATTTTATATTGTTTTCCAGGTGCTTATTCTATATTTTATATTTTTATACATATGTATAGACCATAATAATTTGACATTATACATTTATGCCCCTTTATGCTTTATAGCAACACTAAAGGCCCGGTGCACATATTCGTGCTGGGGAGGGACTGTGGAAGGGCTCCAGGGAATTCCAGCCTGTCTCGCCCAGTCCCCATCGGCTGGACCCCAGCAGCTAGCTAACCTACTGGTCAGAGCATCTGCCCCCTGGTGGTCAGTGCACATCATAGCGACTGGTCGAACGGTCAAACGAACGGTCGGACACTTAGCATATTAGGCTTTTATTATATAGGATGACATGACAGCCACTTCATAGATTTTAATTGCACAGTTTATTATGAGATTTTTTTTATTTCCCAGATCTTATCTACCATTCCTAACAGCTCTGGAATAATAATAATAATAGTGGTAGTCACTCTTCCATCCTTATAGAGGTAACATATAGCATGGTGGAGGAGCACAATGCTCTGGAGTCAGACTGCCTAGGTTGGTTGGTTGATTGGTTGGTTGGTTGATTTCCCAAAAAAACAAATAATTTACTTCTATAGCTTACTTTTTTCTTCCTTTTCACCCCACATCTCCCTCCCCTTTGACAACCATCAGTTTGCTCTCTGCATCTGTGGGTCTGTTTCTATTTTGTTTATGCATTTGTTTTGTTTTCTTAGATTACACAAATAAGTGAACTCATATAATATTTGTCTTTCAGCCTGACTTATTTCATTAGCACAATGCCCTCTAACATCATCCATGTTGTCACAAATGGCAAGGTCTCATTCTTTTTATGGCTGAGTAATACTCCATTATATGTGTACATCACTTCTTCTTTATCCATTCATCTATGGACACTTAGGTTGCTTTCATACTTTTGGCTGTTGTAATTAATGCTACAATGAACATAGGAGTACATATATCTTTTCAAATTAATGTTTTCATTTTTTCCCAAAAAATACACACAAGTGGTATTACTGGGTCATATCATTGGCTCTATTTTTAATTTTTTTAGGAAACTCCATACTTTTTTCCATTGTGGCTGCACCAATTTACAATGTCACTAACAGTGTACAAGTGTTCCCTTTTCTCCACATCCTCACTAGCACATGTTATTTGTTTGTTTTTTAATGATAGGCTTTCTGACAGGTATAACATGGTATCTCATTCTGGTTTTAATTTAAATTTCCCTGATGATTAGTGATGTTGAGCATCTTTTCATGTATGTTGGCCATTTTTGGAAAAATGTCTATTCAGGTCCTCTGTCCATTGTTTTTTGGAATTAAGTTGTATGAGTTTCTTATACATTTTAAATATTAACCCCTTATTGGATATATCATTTATGAATGACATAATGATGAATCTAAAAATAATTATGCTTAGAGAAAGCAGACAAAAAAGAGTACATATGTATGATTCCATGTACATAAATTTCCAGAAGGTGAAAACAAATCTAATATGAGATAAAGAAGATATGTGGAGTGGCAGTGGGGATGCATGGGTAGGGAACAGGAAGAGGGTAGAGGGATGGATTACGAAGGGGCAGGAGGAAACTTTTTGAGGTGACAAATATGCTATGTGCCTATATATCTTTTTCTGGCAGTACCATAGTGTTTTGATCTCTTTCTTTGTTCTTTCTCTAGGTTTTTTTTGTTTTGTTTTGTTTTGTTTTTTGATACTCAGGGTCTTTTGTGGTTTCATACAAATTTTAGATTTAGCTGTTCTAGTTCTGAGTAGAATACCATTGATATTTTAATAGGAATCGAATTGAATCTGTCTATTGCTTTAGGCAGTAAGGACGTTTTAACAGTATTAATCCTTTCAATCCATGAGCATAGTATATCCTTCCAAAGGCCGTTTTTAATTCTCTTTGTCAACCTGTTTCCTTGGTAAAACCCCTCATTTGGGAGCTACAGGTAGAAAGACTTGCCATAGGGAAAGGTCCCCTAATCTGAACAGGACAGCAATTGCTTCTCTTAGAAAAGAAGATGTTTCTGTGGAAAGAATGATGTACCAGGGTTTTTCTAATCTAGATCTGCCTTGTAGGGTACAAGGTCATTTTCCCTCTATCCTGAGTTCTTAGCTGAGATCCCTGTAATCAAAGACAGATTCGCAAGGAAAAAAACACAGAAGTTTATTCACATATATACCTCATGCATTCATGGGAGATACCCAGGGAAAAAAGTAAATCAAAGAGACAGCTTTAGGATTCCAGATTAAATACCATCTTAATACGGGAATGGGAGAGGGAATGTAGGCCTCTTAGGGGAAAGTAAATGAATTTGGGGAAAGGTGAATGGGCCCTTGGAAGAAGAGCTTAGAGGTATGAGAGTCTGTGACAAAGCTTGCGGAGTGTGCTGTGGACTCCTCGTCTCAGCTCCTGTAATAAGAGCCCATCCCTCCTGGTTGATGGGACTCCCAAGGAGAGGATTTATGAAGACGGAGTTCCTTCTGGGGGATCTGCCTCCTAGCAAATAGGGGATATTAGAGAAAGCCTCTTCCTGCATGTCCTGCTCTTCAAATGCCTACAGTTTAAAGTAATCAATATTCTAAAGCAGCATGTTTTGGAGTGGGGTGTCCTAGACTCCTGCAGTCCAATTTGGGGTGGCATGGTCTGCTGCCCTTCAGCCTTGAATCAGTTGTGAAACCTCAAGCAAGTCACTTTACTTCCCTGGAGCTCTGTTTCTCCATCCGCAAAACGAGGTTGCACTCTCGTGTTCAATGGGTACGGTTCTATAATCAAAGATTCAATAATAAAACCCACTTCTGGTTGCTCTCTGGAACCCTGAACTCTTAGAAAAGGAGCCAGAATTCAGCAGAAAATGAAAGTCCTCTAAGGAGAGCCACTGTGCCTTGATTTGTTTTTGAAGCATTTCACCTTTTGTGTAATGTACTTGGCACATACCGACAAGTGAAACAATCAACCTGAGCTACAAGGAGCCAAAATTGTAAGAGCAGAAATGATTTAATAAGAAAGACTTTTCTTGGGCCTGTGTCCAAAGAACTCCTTCCAGTGATCAATCAGGCCGCCTTTTCAGACTCTTAGTAGAAGGAAAGAAACACTTATTGTGAATGCTTCATGCAGTACTCAATTACTATTATGAGGCCCTATTCATAATCTTAAAAGTTGATTGATATTGCATTGATTTATCTGGTCTTAGTTTCTTGTAATAACATAAGCCAAGTATCATATAGCAAAGCATCGCTTACCCAGCGTCATGGACGTTCTATCACTCAATGTTTTCAGTCGCACACCACAGAGCCAACTCCAGCTAGTGTGAGCTAAAGAGGAATGTCGTCCTCGAAGGATGTCACTGTGGGAAGGATTTTTTACCTGTGACCGTGTGATCAGGGACATTATCCAAATTAGACCACCAGCCTTCCGCTGCTGCTCCCTGGGTAACCCAGTCAGTGGCACATCAGTTAACCTTCCCTTTTCTTAATTTATTTTTTCCAATTTTATTAAGATATAACATGGACATACCACATCTAAGCTGAAGGTAGACAACAATTTGATATAAGTATATACATATAGTAAAATGAGTGTCACAATAAGCTTAGTTAACATTCATCACCCTCTGCTTCTCTTCTTTCCTTTTCAGAACCACTGTAATTCCATTGGGTTCATCCAGATAATCTAGGCTAATCTCCCTACCTCAATGCCATCTGCAATCTTAATCCCTCTTTACCATTTAAGGTAACATATTCACAGGTTCTGAATATTTGCACAGGGGTACTTTGGGGGATCTTTATTCTGTCTACCACATGTCCGCAGGCTCCCAAACCACTTGATCTAATGTACATAATAGTCCTCACCACCATCCTAGTCACTCTTAATTCTCTCCATATGATTTATCATTTCCTGAGATAATTCCCACCAATTTTTGGTCTGCCTCCCCCTAGGAGGTCATGAGGACGGGAGCCTTTTCCAGCTTATCACTAATGGGCCGAATGTTAGCTTAGCACATAAGAGGGACTCCATAAGTATGGAATGAATGAATTAGAAATATGAGGTTTCCTTCAGTAATATTAAAATAATAATATCTAGCAAATAAGTACTTCATACACACCTTCTTATGTAAAATTCACAACCAGTGTATTGCTTAAGTTTTAGAATCAGAGCTGGTGAGAGAAACCACACTCCTTAACTCACAAGTTGTATAACTTTCAGCAGGTTACTTAACTCCCACTAAGCCTCAATTTCTTCATCAACAAAATTAGTGTATAACAGCTTACCTCTGAATTTTTATAAAGATCAAAGGAGATGTGTAAAGTGCATGGCACAGTGCCTTACACAGCTCGCTACATTTTTTTTATCATTTTTTCCTTGCCGATGAGGAAACTCAGTGGTAGAAATGGGAATTTCATCCTTCTGTTTGACAAAAAACAACAACCGAAAGGCATTTTAGCTCCTGTCTGTCCACCCTGTCCTGCTGGAATAGGGCCCAGAGTGGGGTCCCTGGAAGGGGGCACAGTTTGTCCCCAGAGCTGTAGGGATGATTCAACAAAATCTAAAAGTGTCTTTGGATTGGATCAGTTTGTGGAAAATACTAAACATGTAGGGAGCTAATATAAGATAAAGGTCAGCAAAAAAGGGTGGAAGAAATATAACATTGGCAAACTGAGCTGTAACAATCCCAAGAAAACTCTGAGACAAGTACAGAGAGAGGCCTGGAGACATCAGTGTGCTGAGGACAAAGTCCTTTACAGAAAGCTAGGCCTGCACCCAGGGCGGGGAGGAAGCTGAGAAGGGCACTAACGCAATGTAGACTCTGTTCTGGTCCAACCACCCCACCATCTGGACCATCATGCCCTTGGAAGTCACGCCACCCCCTGCAGACGGAACTTCCTCCCGGCCTATGGGATTCGGTCTCATGCCTCAGTGTCTGTCTCATCCTGATTCTCGGGGCCTCTCAGCCCCCAGAATCCTGACCATAATGGATGACAATCCTTTTCCAATAATAATTTCAATGTAAGAGCTTCCTGATATTTCGCATTAACAGTGTTTGGCTTACATTTTCCTTCAGGTGTTTATTGAGTGGCACCTCTCAAGCTAGACAACTTGGTGCCGGCTTAGAATACGCACAGACAAAGAGAAACCCATGTGTGCCCTCAAATATTAAATTCTGGAATAGGTACACCTTTTTATGGCTTGAGTCACGCAATGTTTTTCTTCTTACCGAGAAATCTGAAGCAGATATTGTCCACTGCGGCAGGAACATAAAAAGGGCTTTGGAAGAACCCTGGCTTCTTTTAGTAGACACCCACCACGCCACTGCCTGGATAAAATTCCTCAGCCCCTTCCCTGTTGCATGCCTCTGATCCTTCTTTCTTCAACTGTATCAAAAGAACTGCACTTTTCAGCATCTCCACTCTACTCTCAACATCACTTCTTTCTTTTCCTTTTAGTTTTTGATTGAAGAAAATTTCTGATACAAATGTGCGTCGACTCTTTATGAGTTCGAATAAAGATTCTCCTTCTCTAAAAGATGGCCAAGCTATGGCCACTGAGGAACATCTTGTCTTATGTTTTGTGAAGTAAAAACAAAATAGGATATCATCACCCATGTCAAAGAAAAGTGGCAGATTTTCTAAAGGACTCACTCATTTGTTCATTCATTCAACAATGATCATGTCATTCCATGCTCCATTTACTATTCTAGATACTGAACATACAGTAGTGAGTACAGCAGGCACCCAGTCCTGGCAGATGTAAAGTTTAAAATCTAGTTGGACAAATGCATATTGTGAAGAGAGCTTCCAAAAGGACCATGAGAGCATGAAACAGTGAAATTAATCAACATACATAATTCAGAATTTCAATTTCAAAAAGAAAAAAAATGCTGCCCGGTTTGTGTGGCTCAGTGGATTGAGCGTCACCCCATGAACCAGAAGGTCCCAGATCTGCCTCCCGGTCAGGGCACATGCCCGGGTCGCAGGCTCGATTCCCAGTAGGGGGTGCACAGGAGGCAGCCGATTAAAGTGAGTCTCTCACTGATTTCTCTCTCCCTCTCCCTTCCTCTCTAAAATCAATAAAAATATATTTTTTTAAATGCTGCATTTCCGAAGGACAACTTTGCAGCCAGAAACCATAGCAGTCCTATTAGAGGCATGAGTCAGAGGCTCTTCAGGGAACGAACTGCTTCTGGCAGGAGGCCTGTTCTGGAAACAGGTCCAGTGCCATGCACAGCCTCACTCTTTGGGGCTATAACTCGAGACCTGTCCCCAATCTCTCCCAACCCTTCCTAGCCATCCCCTCAGCTGCCATTCTAACTGAACGCGCGTACACCTTTCTTTGTGCGACTGGGAAAGGTGTGGCTAGCTGAGGGGTTGGATTTGCATCCACAGCCGCTGCACAGGGCTGGAGGAAGGTGCCGTGACACAGGCTTCCCCGCAAGGGGTTGTGGGAGTCAGCCAGGGAGCCTGCTTTCAAGAGCAAACGAAGCGGGAGGGGGAGGGAGGCACAGAGCCCTCTCTGAAGGCTTTCAGATTTGAAGACACAGAAAAGAAAGAGAAGTATGAACATTTGCATGAGGTGAGTATCACGGTCACTGGTAGAAACATCAAGTTTGCCATTTAGTTTAGGAAAATCTGAAGCAGTCTTTCTATTCTTCTTTCCTTACAGTTCTGAATTTTGTGCCAGCAAAGTGAAGGGCCCTAGTCCCCGACCCCAGCACCTCCCCAAACCTCCCACTTTGTGTTTATTTGTGAAAAGAATAGAAGTTGGCTGTCTCTAAGGACTCTTGACAGTAAGCAGTGCAATGGTCTCTAAATTACTTAAAACTTTTTTTAAAATCTGGAAAAACATTTAACAAGCTGGCTGGTGGTTTCTGATGTGTTTCAAAATGAGAGGATTTAAAAAGAAGCTGGCCCTCTCTGCTTCCTATTCAAGAAGGAACTCAAGATATCAAATCCCAAACCAGGGCCCCCGGAGCACTAAGATGAGGTCACTGCTGACCACATGAGTGGACCGCATCCAAGAAAAGTTTTTGAAGGTATCCCTTCTGGTGACTGCTGAACAGACTGTCCCCTGAGGTTGAAGCAAACACAGACTTTTTTAAAAAGAAAGAAAAGAAAACACTCAGGAAAAGCCACTGGGCATGGCACAGGGATGATAACATGCCAGCTGATGTCAGCCGCTGACCGCAGGCTCCAGGTCATATCTCGTTAACTAATTCCTATGCTTACCCTAAACTCCAGAACCTTCCATCGTGATGAAGCTGATGAATGTCATCTGAGTTGGCTTATCAGAAAAATGATATGAAAGCTTCCTTCCACGTCATAAGAACCCAGGAGTTGAAAATGTATATACATAATCAAACACTCCCAGGTCTCCATCCATCAGAATATTTCCTAAGTCACTTCCACTACCGATGCTCAGAAGCCTACAGTGTCTACACACACACACTGGATATAAGTGCTTTATAAACAGCCTTTCTGACATGAGCTTGTGCTGAACATAAAGTTCTGTTCATCAGAGGCCAGTTTCACGCTCTCCCACCAACGCATCTTGTTGGTGTTGACACCTGAGCCTGAACATGAACTTTCTCTGCTCATCCTTACTTATTCTCAAGGTGAACTGGGGTCCGATCTTTTTCTTGAGGTCCTCTCTCCCACAAATGACAAACACTTCATTTCTACCCAGTGTTTCCTGGATACTTTACTGCAGCAGGGAGCTGGGAACCTCTGAGGCCCACGTAACACCAAGGTCATGGTGTCTGTGACCTAGCAACCTGTAGGAAGCCAGTTGCCTGAAGCCCTGTCCAGACTCCAGGGTCAGGAGAAAAGGAGGGTATTCACTTCCACCCCTCCTAGAATCTGTGGGACATAAGAGATCATTTAAAAGGCTAGGGCCGCACAGGTGTCAGCAATCCAGATGATTCTACCACTGAATGAGGCGGTCTGTGAGTTCCCTCCCTTGCCCAGCCTCCCTGGCCTGTCTTTGACAAGTTTCCATAGAGATGGTGATAATGTCCATCTTTCCACCTGGGTCTCCTTCTATGAGGGGTTTAGCCTTGGTGACATCTTTTACACCAACCTATATCCATGCTACATCCTTGTATATGTCCTGATATGTCCAAGCTTTTGTTCTCACTTTTCCAATACCTGAAACCTCCTTGCCTCCTTTCCTACCTGGGGAAGGTCTCCTTAGCCTTTTCAAGTTTCAGCTCAAATGTAAATCCTTTCTTCATCTTCTCTTTACTGAACTCTTAGACAATATTAACTATTCTCTCTCCCCTATTCCCAAGGCATATTATTCTTTACTTTGTTTTTAAATTAACAGGTGTGTATACAGTAGTCCCCCCTTATTGTGGGGGATATGTTCCAGGATCTACAATGGATGCCTGAAACCACAGTCAGTACCCAACCCTATATATGCTGTGCTTTTCCCCCTACACACATCCCTTCTCACTTAGAGGAAGCAGTTTACAGTTTCTCTTTGGCATATCTGAATTACTCTTGCCATGATTAAGTAAAATAAAAGTTACTTGTGTGCCGAGCCAGCTCAGCCAGGTTCCATGAGCCTGAGAAGGGGCGGTGAAGGATTGAGAAAAGACAGACAAGGGAAGAAAGCTGGGTCTGGGTGGGACGCTGTCCTCTCTGATGGAGAGCTAGCAACAGCGCCACAGCCTGTAAGCCGTCTCTATTTTATAGCCAGATTCCACGAGGCAAAGTAAGGGCATGGTTACAACGTTCTCGCGGATTTCAAATCTACTCAATTACATGCACCTGATCAAGCTTTGTCTACTTGCTGCACCTCCCACAGCCCACATCACTCAGCCACGTGGGACCACAGGTTCGGACCATAGGTTCAAGCTTAGCCTTTATCCAAACACTGTAGCCGCTCTCCCACATACTTGAACACAAGCACTGTGGTACTGCAATAGTTGTTCTGATAACCAAGACAGCTGCTAGGTAACTAATGGGTTAGGGCAGGGGTGGGCAAACTTTTTGACTTGAGGGCCACAATGGGTTCTTAAACTGGACCAGAGGGCCGGAACAAAAGCATGGATGGAGTGTTTGTGTGAAGTAATATAAATTCAAAGTAAACATCATTACATAAAAGGGTACGGTCTTTTTTTTTAGTTTTATTCATTTCAAACGGGCCGGATCCGGCCCGCGGGCCGTAGTTTGCCCATGGCTGGTTTAGACATATGTCCTTCCCAGCCCCTGGCGGGGAAGGTCTGTCTCATGTAGCCTACAGAGCCCTGGTTTCTAACCAAACACAAAGGACACGTTCCTTTCATATGTGGGAGTGAATGTGAACAGCCAAGAGGTTGTCGAAATGGACCCAGTGCCACGCAGTCCCCCACAGCCCCCCACGGTAGAAGTCCAGCCTGGGGCAATACTCTGATGCTTCTGACGCTTACTAGTGAGCCCATATCAATAGGCTATTCTTCCTCTTAGCTCTGACAGTCACTCTGCTATGTTTACTCTGCAGGCCTGTTGCAGGCCCACTTCCCTGGCTTTATTTATTATTTTTTTTAACTTTGCACAAGCCTAAATATTTGCCTGCTCCCTCTGAGCCTCAGTTTCTTCATCTGAGCACCGCTGTACAGAGGAAAATGAGATGTGTGTGTACTAGTAAAAAGTGTTTTGTATTGAAATATCAATAATGCAAACAAGCCCTGGCTGATTTGGCTCAGTGGATGGAGCGTCGGCCTGCGGACTGAAGGGTCCCGGGTTCGATTCCAGTCAAGGGCATGTGCCTTGGTTGCAGGCACATCCCCAGTAGGGGGTGTGCAGGAGGCAGCTGATTGATGTTTCTCTCTCATCGATGTTCCTGGCTCTCTCTCCCTCTCCTTTCCTCTCTGTAAAAAATCAATAAAATATATATTTTTAAAAAATAATGCAAACAAAAGAAACTTTAAGTGTGTATTTTAAGGTAAAATATATTTCCATACAGGCAGCCAGTCTCCCCAACAGGACCTCTAGAAAAAGCAACTGACTAGACAAGCTTTTGCTTGATGGGTCTGGATTAATTTCAAAGCACAAATGTTTCGTTGTCAACTGCCTTGACCACATGCCAACAGGTGATTGCATTTAAAGAACCACACAGGTTTTTAAAGAGTTTCTTAAAATGCTCTCATCACTGAAATCTCCAAGGGCAGATAAACATTTCAAAATCAACACACTGACCCAAACAGAGTAAAAACAGATGACAAAAACAACAACTCCTAGTAAATGTAACTATTAAATTTAGTTCTCAGCGTTCTTCTCTACACACAAACATCCTTATCATTGGTGGCAGCATCTAACCAAGTCCAAATTTAAACCAGGAAAAAGAAGGCATTTTAAAACTCTACCTTCTTCAAGAAGACTTATACAAAGGAAATGAGAATTGCATCCACTTGGTAAATGTATTCTCAACAAAACTTTCTGCCCTAAAATCACCAAAATTGAGAGAGCACGTAACATAGGCAATAGTGCTAATGTTCCCGTTGACTCTGCTGCCTGCAGTGTGGGGTAAATCTCTTAGCTTTTTTGTGTGATTGATATGTTCTTCTTTCCCAACATGGGGTATAAAATTGGGCTGTCTTTTTTAACATTCACATTAAACAACTATGCATCCTATTCCTCTCCTGTGAGAAAGTATGCCTCCACCTTCAGGATGTCTCTCTCACCTCCCACTCCAAGAGAGAAAAAAACCAACGAGTCTGACTCACCCAAGGGGTTGGTCCTGGTTATTATCCTCGCGATGGAAGAGAGCTGGGAACTGTGAGAAGTCCATCCACTGACAGGTGCCAGGATCTGTGGCGGTTGCTGCTGACGGAATATCTGTGGAAAGCAGGTGGTTTGATAGTTAAGCCATAATACTTGGTCACTGTTGCGAGAACAGTGGTAACTTGTGACACCTGTGCTGGCCAGCAATCGGTCCACTGAAGAAAGGGACCTGGATAGCAATCCACAGCTATGCCACTAGCCTGGCAGGAGTTCCTCAAGGTAGAACATGGAAAATAGAAAGAAATGTTAAGGTTGGCAGTACTCGACGACACAGCAAGGGCACACCTGTCGGTTACCTGGCTTGTTCTACATGACTGTACACAGCTGTTTTGTTCAGGTATGTCATGGTGCCAGGAAGGCTGCATCGGGAAGAACTTGCAGCCTTAACCACATGCTGTGCTCCAAGCCAACCCTTGTCCTGACTTTGGTTCCTGTCCCTCACGGTGAATGTCCCTACCCACCAGTCGACCCCCTCAATTTACCAGAGAAGTGGTCTGTTAACATTAATCTGTGAAACAGAAGGCACTGGAAGTCTCCATTATAATTCTCCTAGAAGACTCCTTGGATCTTTGCAACTTGCTCACTACTGCAACCCATACATACGTCCTAACTGAGAAGGGTGTCTCTGTCAGAGTCCTGACAGCAAAGAGATGGCACACAGGTCACTTGAGGACAGTCAATAAAGGGACTATTTAAAGTTGTATATGCAAGAAAATGCAATACCATAAGAGTAACAGCGGCCTAAAGGGCAAGGAAATGGAGTAGATACCAGAACCTAAAGGAAATCTCCGAATGAGAGGGCTACCCACCAGGAGCTGTGGCCTTTGGTGAGGGACAGAGACACAAGCAATCCTCAGTGTCCCATTAAGAAAGAGCTGCAGGAATAAATGCCCCAACCTCACTCTTCTCCTGCCCTTCCACTTCCTGCCAGTTATGTCCATCAGCCAAATGCCACAAGAAGCCAGAAGGCTAGAGGCCTTGTTAAATGTATCCCTAGATATTTTATGTATTTTGATGCTAATAAGTGAAGACAGAGCAGAGTGGAAAGGATGAAGAACAGCACTGAGGTGGGGCAGGGGAGAGATCCAGCCCCAAGAGCTAGGGGGAGAATGTCACATGTATCGGAGTCTTCATAGTGCTTTTGGGGACTGGTGCCAGTCTGTGAATTGCTTGTGGCTGAACTGCCATGAGCTAAGTACAGACGTGGGAGAGTATGCATTTGGAAGCCTTGAGAGCAATCAGATGTTGCCATAACATTCAAAGTACATAACCGTAGACTCCACTCATTAAGTAGCAAAGAGAGCAGTTCAGGGCTGTTGACTCAGGAGTTGCACTGCACGTGGCACGAGCTACATTCTCGTGATGCACAAATAGGCTCAGGCCAACACATGAGATACTTTAGATATGTTTGTCAACTGTTACCCAAATATTTATTTAAAATATTTTAAATGTTTTTATTTTTACAACTTATTATTCTATCATTTTAATTGTTAAATATAACACATATTTCCCCTAAATTAGGTAAACTAAGAAATAGTATCTGTTAACATTTTCATATCTGATGTTGGTAAAGTAGCTTGTATTTTCTGCAGATAATGCTGGGAAAGTATTTTAAAACATCCATTTGAAGGCTCTGGAGAGCAATCAAAAGCAACAGAAACTGGAGTAGTCAATCTTTGAAAGAAAATTAAATTGGATGAAATATTTATATATAGGGTATCCCCAAAAATGTACATACCCACTTTGAATAATTATAAAGGCAGTGTTTATTAAAATACATTTCATTTTCAAAATTGAGCTGGTAGCTGTTAAAGTATGTATACATTTTTGGGGCCACTCTATATACTGTTCGTTTGTCTAAGGGTACTCCCCAGTCCACACAAGCATAAGGCAACTAGACCTTAAGCAGAAAGTCCCCATCTTACTGGTTTGAGGTTTACTCAAAGTATGGCTTTGAAGAAAGCATCAATGAGTTTACTAATCCATCAATAGACATTATCCAACATAAAAGGATAAAAAGATTGAAAGAAAATGAACAATACACTTATAATTAGAGTTCCAGCAGAAGAGAAAGAATAAGAAAGAAAAACTATTTGAAAAAATAGTAGCCAAACATTTTCCAAATTTTGTGAAAAACAACATACAGATCCAAAAATCTCAGCCAATCCCCAACAAAATAAATACAAAGAAAAATCACATGCAGGTACATCATAATCAAACAACTGGAAACCAAAAACAAAAAGAAACTCTTGAAAACATTAGGAGAAAAGAGACATAAAACTCAAAGGAGAACAATGACATGGATGATAGTGAACTATTCATCAAAACAATAAAGATAATAATATCAGCTCTACACATGTTCTATCAAAAACTATATAATCATCTAGCCTCTGCAATAAGGCAAATAAAAGAAATAAAAGGCAAGAGATTATAAAATAGAAATAAAACTAAAACCATCACCAATCACAGACATCATAAATGTTAAGTTGGAAATCCTTAGGAATTAATACAATTATAGAACTAACTAGAGGTCCAGTGCACGAAATTCATGAAGGGGGGGGGGGGCCTCAGCACAGCCTCCACCCTCTTCAATCCGGGACCCCTCGGGGGATGTCTCACAATCCAGGACCGCTGGCTCCTAACTGCTCACCTGCCTGCCTGTCTGATCACTCCTAACTGCCTCTGCCTGCTGGCCTGATCGCCCTTAACTGGCCCCTCTGCCAGCCTGGTCACCCCCAACTGCCCCCGCCCCCTGCCAGCCTGGTTGCCCCCAACTGCCCCCCTGCCAGCCTGGTCACCCCCCAACTCTCCCCCTGCTGGCCTGATCACCCCATGCAGCCTGCTGTTCAGTCGTTTGGTCGTTCCTCACTAACCCCCCTGCCGGCCTTGTCGCCCCAGGCAGCCTGCTGGTGGTTACTGTTACTGTGATGGCATCCCAGACAATTTGCATATTCCTCTATTATTAGTATAGACAAGTGATTTTCTCAAAACCACAGGATAAAAAGTCAATATAAAAATTATTATATAGCATTCTGATATACTAGCAGCAAACAATTGAAAAATAACATTTAAAAATAATTTAATTTACAACGGTATCAAAAAACATAAAATACCTAGGAATACATTTAACAAAAATGTGCAAGGCCTCTACAGTCAAAACTACAAAATGCTAGGATAAAAATGAAAGGCCTAAGTAAATGCAAAGATATGCCATGTTCATGAATGAGAAAACTCAATATTGTTAAAATGTCAACTTTCCACAAATTGATAATTCCTGCAGTTATTTTTACAGACACTGACGAGATGATTCTAAATGTGTATGAGGGAGAAATGACCCTCAATTTCTATCTCACCATTTTCAAAAATTAATTTTATACAGATCACAGACCTAGCAATAAAAGCTAAAACTGTGAAGCATCCAGGAGGAGCCAGGAGAATATCTTCATGACCTGCATATGAAGTTGTAAAACAGGTCAAACTAAATTAAGGTGGTTTTTTAAAAAAAATCAGAAATAAAAAGAAAGCATTGAGTATGCGTACAATAAATCCTCACTTAACATTGTTGATAGGTTCTGTGACTTTAATAAATGGCATATAATGAAACCAGTTTTACCATAGGCTAATCGATATAAACAAGAGTTAAATTCCTAGGGCATCTCATCGACATTTGAATGAAGCAGAGAATGAAACATTATTGGAGGACTTGCTGTATTGTACGAGGGACTTAGGAGTGCAAAGGGGTGTCAAGGAACTTGCTGCAGTGACAGAAATGCTGTCTTGATAAGGGCTGTGTCACACAGGTATACCCATTTGAAAAGTCCCATCACATTGTACACTTAAGATTCTACAATTCACTATACACTGAGTGGCCAGATTATGACCACCCCATCAGTACTTCGTTGGGCCACCTTTTGCCTTCAATACTGCGACGATTCTTCTTGGCATTGACTCCATGAGATGTTGAAAGGTGATGCGAGGAATCTGACACCATGCCTGATGAATAGCACTGTCCAGTTCTGTGAGATTTGATGGTTGTGGAACCAGCTGCCTGATGGCTCTTTTAACTTCATCCCACAAATGCTCAATTGGATTGAGATCTGGTGATTGTGGGGGCCACCTAAGCAAGGTAAAGTCTCCCTCATGTTCTTGAAACCACTCCTGCACAATACAAGCACCATGGCATGGCACACTGTCTTGTTGGAAGAAGCCATCTCCATTGGGATACGCCATCAACATGATAGGATGAACTTGATCAGCAACGATATTTAGGTATGTTGTACTATTCAGACGTTGTTCCACATGAATTAAAGGGCCCAAATCATCCCAGGAAAACATGCCCCAAACCAAAACACTGCCCCCACAAGCTTGAAGGGTTGTACTCACTCTACCATCTGCATGATGCAACTGGAAACGTGATTCATCGGACCACATGACTTTTTTCCAATGCTCGACTGTCCAATCCTTGTGTTCCTGTGCGAATTGGAGACGTTTTATCTTGGTAACTGCAGACAGCAAAGATGTTCAAAAAGGCCTTCGGCTTCCATATCCCATACGACGCAGTGTACGGCTAATTGGCCTACAAACGTCAGGTGGTCATAATAATCTGGCCACTCAGTGTATGTCATTTTTAACTAATGAAACTGCAAATTTATGTTAAACTCTAGTAAGTTTGTTTTTCACAGTAGTATGATTGAACAATTCTGAAGCTACTTTCTGTATGTTGTAGGCATGGGCAAATGAGTAATTATCCTATTAGTAAAAGCCTATGTGGTCGTCACACTCTCACACCATGATGCCACAATGAGTGATCACCAGCAGGCTGCGTGCACAGCGGGCGCACACGGGTGGGCGGGGGCTTGACACTGCGTGCACGGTGCAGAGGCAGGGCCCGCGGCTCCACACAGCAAGGCCTGGGGGTCCTGCAGCTCCGTGCAGTGCGGAGGCGGGACCCGCTTTGGGGCAATCAATCAAGGAGCCCCAGATGGGTGGGCGGGGCCTACCCCTTTGGGGAGATCGATCGCAGGGCTCCCGCGCTGTGAGAGGGCACAGGCCAGGCTGGGGGACCCCCCAAACCCGAGTGCATGAATTTCATGCACCAGGCCTCTAGTGTATTATAGAGGAGGCACTAGAATGTATCCTGTGGTGTTGGATTGAACTGGATATATCTGTATAATTCTTAGAGATAGAGAGAGCTTTGTTGTTTCTTTTAAGAGCTACAAATTTTATTTTTATTTTTTATTTTATTTTATTTTTTAATCTTTATTGTTGACAATATTACATAAATCCCCTTTTTCCCCCATTTTCCTCCTCCCGCCCACCCCTGCCCCCCACCCCAGGCCCTCACCACCCCATCATCTGTGTCCAGGGGTTATGCAAATATGCATACAAGTTCATTGGTTGATCTCTTCCCACCCACCCTCCCCAAGCCTTCCTCTGAGGCTCAACAGAGAGAGAGCTTGTATATATACATGTGTGTGTGCATGTGTGTATGAGTGTGAGTTAGCGCTAACAACAAGCACACTTGGTTCTTAGATCTTGGTTTATCAATACCTTTATTTACTAAAAGGCCAGGGTTGCTTAGAGAAAAGGCCGATTCCAGGCTTGGAGCAATAAGATTACAAGAGGATTTTGTAATATACCTTGTGATGAAAATTAAGGAAATGCTTAAAGAAAAAGAGATCATATCAAAAGAACAAAGACCAGTTTGAAGGAATTTCCATTCGTCGATATTTAAGGCAAGTGATAAAAATCAACTGATGTTAAATATAATGGGTAAAAATTTGATTTACATAATCTCCAAGTAATTCTCACAAAACGTGTCTCCCCCTTTCAGGGGAGAGAGCTGGTGAACACACCTGCCAGCAGATCTAAGTCAACATCACTAATATTGGGACAAACTGTACCCTGGGCCTGCAGTGTGATGCACTGAGAGGGACATATCACTTCACCCCTGCCAACAGGGCACGGCCTGGAATTAATCACACCCCACGGAGGGGCAGTCTACAGAACAACTGCCTGTTCTCTTAAGAAATGTCAAGGTTAAGTGACACAAGAAAAACCGAGGAGCTCTTTCAGGTCGCAGGGACCAAAGGGGCCGGACAAGTACTGGTCCCTGTGAGGGCGGGACTGGCCCTGCACATCACTGCGGTGAGAGAGGAGATCTGGATATGAACTACGGTTAGTCCTAGTGTCACCGGAACGTTAAGTTTTCTGAACTTCATATCCTTATTTTCAGATAACCCCCATGAAATGATTTAGTAGAAAAGCGGCTGTGTTGTCTTGAACTCATGCTCAAATGGTCCAGAAAAAAAGAAAAACTGTTTATACATAAGCACATTGGTCTGAGCGAGAGAAGGGAAAATGCTAAAGTAAATGGACCAAGGCAGTGCCCCCGGCGGTCCGGGTCTGTCCCTGCTTCCAGGTTCGGACGGAACCGACCAGGGGCCCCGTCCTCCAGCCCCGACCACGCCTGCGTCTCGTCCCGTCTCCACCTGCAGGGCCACCTGGGAGAGCGGCCTCACGCGGGTTTCCTGCCTCCACGCCTATTGCCGACAACCACGAGCTCCCACGTGGGTCAGAGTCACCCCGCCGGGCCCGCCCCTGCGCCCCACACCCACCTCTCTCGGGGCTGCCATTGCCCCCCATGACCTGGCTCTGCAGGGCGGCCGCTTCCTCCGTCGGAGGAGGAGGAGCTGGAAGGTTCTGGGCGAAGGTTCTGCTCCTGGAGACGCCAAGCAGCGCGTGGCCTGTTCCCTCCAGGACGCGCGGAGCCTCACTGGTGAGTGGGCGACTGGTGAGTGGGCGACGCTCGGCCCCGGCCTGGGAGGGAGCCTGGGAGGGAGCCCGGCCCGGGCCTCCTGGAGCTGCCGCCCTGGTTCCCCGCCGACCCTCAGGGCCGTGACTTCCGGGAGAACCACTTCCGGGGCAGGAGGTGACCCTCACCCAGAAGAGGGGCCACACCTGCCTCCCTCCGCAGGCGCCCGGCTGGGCTGGGCGAGCGTCTCCTCCAAAGGCGCCCCCCAAGCGGACCAGGCGCCTTCGGGGCCCAGAGGCCTGTGCGGGGCCCTCTGCGTCCCCTGGTGTCTGGCTCTTACCCGGGCTTCTCCCTGAAACTCCCCCCATTCTTCTCGCCACCCCAGCCCGCTCCCGTGCATCGGGCCAAATGCAACAATAAAGCGTTTTGCAGAAAAACAAAAACAAAAAATAAATACATAAAATAAAGTAAGTGGACCCAATATGAAAACTGGTGAAGGAATATGGAAGCTTCTTATAAAATTCTTGAAACGTTTCTATAAGTTTGAAATTGTATAAAAGTAAAAACTGAACACGAATGATTAAAATTATAAAATCTTTTAAATATGTATTAAGTGACCAACAAATCAGTGTCACTTTACTGGAGAACTTGTAAATTATTTTATCAAAAATTATTTTCAGCCGAAACCGGTTTGGCTCAGTGGATAGAGCGTCGGCCTGCGGACTGAAAGGTCCCAGGTTCGATTCCGGTCAAGGGCATGTACCTGGGTTGCAGGCACATCCCCAGTGGGAATGTGCAGGAGGCAGCTGATCGATGTTTCTCTCCCATCGATGTTTCTAACAATCTATCTCTCTCCCTTCCTCTCTGTAAAAAATCAATAAAATATATTTAAAAAAAAAATTATTTTCAAAAATAAAATTCTTCTTAAGAAGTTAAAATGATAAATCTGAATATTTTATGACAAAACTTTTAAATCTTTATATTAGTTATCTGAACATTAAAATAAAAGTGAAAATAAGGATATGAAGTTCAGAAAACTTAACGTTCCTGTTAAGTTTCATGGCACATATTCAATTATTGAATAATTTTTATCTTTGTTTATAATACCACTAGGGGCCTGGTGCACAAAATTCATGCACTGGGGGGGGGAGTGGGGTGTCCCTCAGCCCAGCCTGCACCCGCCTGTGCCCTCTCAGTCCAGGAGCCCTCAAGGGATGTGCGACTGATGGCTTAGGCCCACTCAGACCTAAGCCAGCAGTCAGACATTCTTAGTGCTGCCATGGAGGTGGGAGAGGCTCCCACCACCACCGTTGCGCTTGTCAACCATGAGCCCGGCTTCTGGCTGAGCAGCACTTCCCCTGTGGGAGTGCACTGACCACCAGGGGGGCAGCTCCTGCATTAAGCGTCTGCCCCCTGGTGGTCAGTGTGCATCATAGTGACTGGTTGTTCCACCATTCGGTCTATTTTCATATTAGCCTTTTATTATATAGGATGTCACTGGTGTTTTTGTGAAGAATTTTTAAAATGTGAAATTATTATTTTTAATTTTCTCATAAAATTGCCCAAAATGTCTTCATTGTTGAATTATATGATTAATAAATTTGAAATTCATGACAGCTTCAATTGACCCTCTTTCTTTTGACCATAATATTTTTATTCAAGAAATCACTTTCTCTCTAGAGGTGATGGAGGCTCTGAGCAAATTCTGCTACACAGAGCCTACCCCAAATTTTAATTTTTAAATTGAGATCTGGAAATTTTTCAACCCAAATACTTTTACAGGCATTTTTCTTTTACCCCAGAGTACTTTTTTCAACAAATATTTTTACGAGGTAAAATTTATTTTAAAAGGTGTCCTTTATAATTCTTCTGTTTCATTAAATTTAGATTATGCAATATCACAGGCCTTCTCAATTTCAATCCATTCCAAAATGGAATATAAACGCATCAAATTAAAAATAAAATCTTTAGGGGAAAAAGGAGACATATGTAAAACTTTAGACAATAAAAAAAATAAAAATCTTTATCCAAAGTTTTTTTTCCACGTGTTGAGCTGTTTCACCATTTGAGTTCTCATTAATTTTGTTCACTTCTTCTCTTGCTTTTATATGGATAACTATCATTTAGCCAAAAATATTTATTTATTATTTTTTTAATTGTTGAAAGTATTACAGATGTCTCCCATTTTCTCTCCCTTTACCCCCCTCTACCAACCCCTACCCACCTCCACCCCCAGGTCTTCACCACCCTATTGTTCATGTCCATGGGCTATGTGCCATAAACTTTAAAAGCTAAAGAATTTGGTTGTTTCCTTTGTTGAATAATTTGACTGAATATTTCCAACTAACCTTTAACAAAATGCAATAAAAATGTAGAGGATTTATTTCCCATGGTTGGTGTTTAAGTTGATTTTCCATATAATTCTTCAAAAAGCTCAAACATTTATAAGATTTAATTGACGATGCAGACTAAGAGAAAGTACATGCTGTCATGCTAGAGTTTTTGTTTGTTTTTTAACATCAGCTTCATCACACATACACACACAAAATTATAATGCAGTTATTCTGTGTACATACAAAAATATTTGCAATATTAAACCACCATCAGTTTCTATTTCAATTGATAAAAATACAGAAATTTGTTTGGATGCAATTAGGAGTTGTATGTGCAACAAAATTAATTTTAAGTCTATATAGGGTGTCCCCAAAAATTGTACATTCACTTTTTTTCTGATATTTCAATTGATGTATTTTTTTCTTTTCAGATTTAAACTACTGGAAATGATAATTATTCAAAGTGTGTATACATTTTTGGAGACACCCCATATAATTCTGCTCCAGTTATAACTAGAACATAGTTTTTACCATGTTTCCAGGCTCTGTCAAAATTTATATTCATAATAACATCACAGCAACAAATAATTTCATCGACAATGTTGAATTTTAACTGAATTTATCACAGTATTACAATGATGTCAGATGTTTCGCCGTCAACAGATGAACTTCTGAAAGCTTTACTTTGGCTTCATGAATTGTCAGATGGAAAAAGAATTGAATCATTAACTGGAATTAACTTGACTGATTTCTTATTTGAAGTATCTGATGACCTTGACATAAAACTGGAATTATTTAACTCTTTGCAAAATTATTCTATTGCTAATGAAGGCAACACTATAATATTGCTTGGGACATACGCAAGAAATCTTGAAATGGAAAACGACTGAAATTAATTTAGAAGAACAGACACTCGATCTGAATGAAAAGTCACACTTCAAAGAGTGAAGTGTAAATGGTACCTTTCCACGGCTGCACATGTTTCCTTTGGCCACAATCCTCTGAAAATAATGTTTAACTTTGAAGTAGATGCTGTTGCTTCTTCGGCAGATGTGTGTCTCTGCTTTTTATATGTTTAGTGATATCACTAAAACCCGGGATGTCAACAAACATTTGTGCAAGTTTTGTATTTGTTATCAACTTTCTTGAGAAAGGAACATTCGGGACCTTATTTTTCAGTAAATATGCTCTTTCAAGTCTTTGGCTTTACTTTGTTGCTGTAGCTTTGCTTTTGAGCTTGTTAATGCTAAAAGTACTTGTTGCACAATTTTTAAGTAGCATTACCATTACTTTTTTCTGCATATTGATCTGTCTCAGGCCTGATCAGCCTTCAAATCCAACACCTAACCTATAATTTCCTATGTTCACTAATGAACAGCCTCATGGCTTTGTGACTCTCTCTGACCATGGTACATGCCTGGGCACCACTGGCTGGTTGACCAAGTGGCCAGCAGAGGCAGCCACTTGTCAAAGACCAAAAGGAGTTAGCTCAAGTAGGACGCATTTCCTTTTGACAGCTAGCCCTCGGCATGCTATTCTTGAAAACGAGGGGTTAATAATACATTGCACCTGGAAACATCTGGGAAAGAGATATCCGTTATCATTAGTCCTCTTTTAGATGTAACCACATGTCAACGTAAAAACTGTCCACCGTGCATGTCTTACAATATGACCATGGCAGATGCTAAAAGCACAAGGTAAAGGGTTACTACACTTGTTAGCTATGCTGCATAACAAATGTTCCTCATCTATAAAATGGGGGAAATAACAGATCTATGCATGAAGGTGTTTGTAAGAAATAAAAGAGTTAATACGTATAAACATGCCTGGATCAAGGGAACTGTTTTACCAGAATTAGATATAATTATTATGATTATTACTGCTTTCCAGGAAAAACAAAAACAACACTATGATCTCTTCAACAATTCCTCATTGTTGAAATAGTTAGAAACCAACGTATTTCCAGACCCTTCACTGTCATGAGTGCTCTCCTAGTGTTCTATCGGCCAGTTCCTGCCCCTTTACGGTAGGATTTCTGCAGATAATACTCCCATTGCTGCAACCGCGGGAATTAGCTTTGATGGGGAGCCATGTTACATATTTGTTGGCTCACATTAAACTTAAATCTAAAAAAAAGGAAAGAAGTAAACCTAAGTGTATTTCACATAAACCCTTACTGAGCCATAGTTCCTCCATTTCAAACACAAACAGCTGGTTTTATGAAGGTACACTCAGAATTTTCCATCTATCTCTATTTTATTTAATCTTGTTAGTTTTAGTCCATAGCTCTATTTCTGTTTAGATCTTTTTGATCATCCAATTATTAGCTTTGGATTCTTTGTCATCAAGAACATAGGTTTCGGTCGCCACTGGTCCCCGCTCTGGCTCCGCAGCGCACCGCTCGCCCGCCCGCTTCTCGGACCATGGCCAACCCGGAGCGCACCTTCATCGCCATCAAGCCGGACGGCGTGCAGCGCGGCCTGGTGGGCGACATCATCAAGCGCTTCGAGCAGAAGGGGTTCCGCCTCGTGGCCATGAAGTTCCTGCGGGCCTCTGAGGACCTCCTGAAGCAGCACTACATTGACCTGAAAGACCGCCCCTTCTACCCGGGGCTGGTGAAGTACATGAACTCGGGGCCTGTGGTGGCCATGGTCTGGGAGGGGCTGAATGTGGTGAAGACAGGGAGAATGATGCTTGGGGAGGCCAATCCAGCAGATTCTAAGCCAGGCACCATTCGTGGAGACTTTTGCATTCAAGTTGGCAGGAACATCATTCATGGCAGTGATTCAGTAAAAAGTGCTGAGAGAGAAATTAGCCTGTGGTTTAAGCCTGAAGAACTGGTCGACTACAAGTCTTGTGCTTTTGACTGGATCTATGAATAAGAGGTAGACAAAGCATCAGTCCCCTTGGCTCCACTTGATGTGTCCCAGGACACAGATCTTCATTCCATTGACCTGGAAGCAAAAGGATCCATCTTTTCTAAAGCATATTTACCAATAAAGCCTTTGGAAACAGGAAAAAAAAAAAAAAAAGAAGAACATAGGTTTCAATTCAAATAGTTGTAGACTTAAATACCAGCTCTACCTTTTTATTAACTATACTAGAGGCCCGATGCACGAAATTCGTGCAAGGGACTCGGCCCCGGCCACCGTGGCGGCCACCTCGGCCCTCGCAGCCCCAGCTTCTTCTGGAAGGTTGTCCAGGAGGACATCTGGAAGGATGTCTGGTCTAATTAGTATATTACGCTTTTATTATTATAGATGGACTTGAGCAATTTCAACCTATGTCTCAGTTTTCTCATCTGTCAAATGAGAATAATAATATTTTTGCATCACAGGATTCTTGGGATGACTAAGTGCCAAAAAATCTGGTATATCTCTCAATAGCTTATTATGGAAATAAAATATTGCTATAAATATATTTATTATATTACAACATTAAATATTCTATCATTTATTATAGTAATTAATAAAATATTATTATGGAACACTGTGCACCAGGATAAGGATGATCCCTATGATATCCTAATGGAGACCTTCTTCCAGGTGGGCATATGACTGTTTAACTACTGTGAATTGACCTTTCAACCAATTTCAAAACCCAACCAGTAAGAAATAAGATTATTACGAGAGTCAACACAAATTTGGGTTGGTTTCTTATGCTCAGATCTTTCACGTGTGATGTGTTATTTTTCGTGCCTTATTCACATTTTATTCTTCCACTCTGTGTGTGTGTCCAAATCAGTGTATCCACCTCAAAAAGTAAGTTCCTGGGCAGAAAACGTGTCTTCAGTCCCACACCGTAAGTGCGCATAGGATGGGTGTTGGGGAAGCATTTGATGGGATGATCTTCCCGACAACAGTTACACGTATTGAATACCATCTGAGAGCCAGACGCTTCATCACAATGACAGTGGGCACGTCCTCGTTCTTGCCATGTGCCAGGCCACCTTCTCGGTGTTTCGCCTGAGTCAACCCATCTGATCCTGTAACAGTCCTACCGCTGACACTGCTATTCCCCCATTTTACAAACGAGGAAACTAAATTCCAGGAAGGTTCGGTTTTGTCCAAGGGGCAGAGCCGGGTCACAAGCCAGAGAACGTGGCTCCAGAGTCCATGATTTCAGCATCTAGCCATGCTGCCCCTCTGCGGGCTCGAGCCTCGCAGCGCCTCCCCCAGGGGTCTCGCCAGGCGCCTCTGCTGCCCTGGGGCAGAGAGAAAGCTGCTGTGGGGACAGCAGGCATGTAAACACATCCCAAAACAACACATCACAGCGGCTGCAGGTACCATCCCATTCAGAAAACGCCACCTATTCTCCTCCACGCACAAGCAGGCGCTCCCTGCACAGGAGATGCCAGCCACTGCCCTGCTGGGTGGCAGACCCCGTCCCGCCTGGGGCCCTGGGAGAGAGAGTGCCCTAGACCAGCCTGCGTGTTCCCTCGCTCTGAGCCCCCTTCTCTCTTCTAGGTGGTTTTCAAAGCACCTACACCAAAGAGTCCCCTCTCTGTGTCTGGGTGGCAGGAGGGAGGGGTGCTGGGAGGGTCAGCTTGATCTTGTACATGAGGCCTGAATGCTGACCAAAGCCCAGCACTTCTCGGGGCACTCTCCTCCCACTCTCCTCCGGCCCAGACCCAGCTGTCCCGGTCACCATCGTCCTGGCACCCCCCGCCTGGTTTCTCTTTCCCTTGCCCTACTTTATTTTTCCAAGCCCTTTCAACACAGCTTTTCCCTTGGGAATATAGCAAGGAGGGACAGAGGTGGAGTGATGGCAGCCCCTGGTCACATTCTCGCCGGGACTTGGTGGCCTGCACTCCAGGAGCGGTCACCCCCATCCCTAGACCCCACACTGCCTGAGCGCCCACCCCCCACCCCCAGCCAGTACTTGGGCGGGGTTGGACCCAGTGTGGTCAGCTGACACTGTCCCCCTTCCCCTTTGCTCCATTTCCCTTCCTCGGAGAGCTTTCGCCACGGCCACCGCAGCTCCAGGCCCTGTTCCAGCAGCTGCTGCAGGACCGTGCCCTCCTGCCAACGGGCCACAGCTCCCTGGCGAGTGCCAGAACC
Organism: Myotis lucifugus; assembly: GCF_000147115.1. NCBI lineage: Eukaryota > Metazoa > Chordata > Mammalia > Chiroptera > Vespertilionidae > Myotis > Myotis lucifugus. The sequence continues at coordinate 1,952,991 of NW_005871116.1, forward strand.
TTCCGTAAAAAGCCTCCTGGAGAAGTCTGTTCCTTATGATCCCAGCTCATATCCTCCTCCTTCCAGATCCACAGTAATGCTCTGGCAGAGCCCAAACCTCCCTACTCAGGACTGCACCCGTACTCCCTCCAGGAGAAATACAATGCACACCCTCAGGGGGAGTAACCTGAGGCTAAAGGACTAGTGGCTGGAGGGAGGGAGAAGAGACCATCTTCTTCAGTGTCTGAGAGCTACTCCAGCTCTTCCTGCATGATCCCCCGGCAAGTGTGACTTGGCTGTTTACTGAAGCTCACAGCTATGAACCTGGCCCCTCCGACTCCAAACCCAGTGTTCTTTCCGCCCAGCCAGAAAGAACACTTTCCGAGATCTCTCAGGAATAAGAACTCCTCCTCACTCTCCCACACACATTGTGGAAACACTCCCACCTCCTACAGCCCCAGTTACTATCATAGCTGCCTTTCTTCATGACTGTCTGGGAGGGTGAGGCCAATGTCTTGCTCCTCTTTATAGACAACTCCCCCTCTCCCATCTTGGAGGTTCTCAACAGTATGTGCTTTAAGGATATATATTAAGACAGACAGGAGAGCGCTCATTAGTATTCAGGACCAGGCTCATACATAAAGGGGACCCGCTGCTAATATGACCCACCCACCCAGCACCATTGAAAACGGAACAGCTATCCCCTTCTGTCATTGCATGGGGTTCAGTAACAGCCTCTATTACAGCACTTGTCACAATATGGCAATCCAACTTTTTGTCCTATTTCCCTACTGGCCTGTGACTTCATCAAGGACAGGAGGCCATGAAAAATATTAACATTAGCTAATAGCTAATGAGTGCTAAGCATATGCCAGGCACAAACTAAGAAAGACATAGATTATACAGATAGATATAGATACATAGATATATAGACATTTATATATAATTTTATGTATGTGTATTATATACAGAAATATATAATCTTATTTAGTCCTGACAGAAATCTTATGGAGGTACTATTTTTATTATCTCCATTTTATAGATGAAGATACTGAGATTTACAGGGGTTAACTAACTTGCCCAAGTAAAAGCAGAGCCGGAAATTCTAGAAAAAAATGTTTTTATTATAATGTCAGGTTTTTTAAATCAGATGCACAATTTTATGTATTATATTATTCCAACTAGCTATTTTATTAAAAGGAAATACCATCCAGGGTCATTGTCCGTGGCTAGTGGAAGTATGCATAGCTTTTGTTTTCTAAGGATGCTCAATATTTTTCAAGTGTTCTATACTGAATACATATTTCTATTGTTTATTTTGTTTATTTACTTAAAGACACAATAAAAGCTTTTGTACAAGTATTGCTCCTAGGACAATGGCAGATGCATCGCCAGAATTTTTTTAAAAAGAGAAAATACCTCAGATAAACCACATAGGAAAGTGAGAGAGGCTGAGCCATTCTGGCTGCCTGCACCCTAGTCTCGCCTCCTCCAAACTTCCTTCCCAAAATCTAGTTCAGGTCCTGCCTTCACCAGTAAGAACTACCCCAACTCGGGGACCTGGAATAAAAAAATAAACAGGAAAACTACACAAATAATGAATAGTGTCATAAGTGGTAAATATGAAGATAAACATAAAAGACATTTCCTTCTTGATATTTAGAGTTTTTAAATGATAGCTGACTTTTGAAACAAACCAAAAACAAAAAAAGGACTCTGAGGTTTATACCATATGGAGTAAAATCCATCATAATAATAAAATAAAGAAAGGAAGGGGGAAAGGAAGTATCTTGCTATGAAGTTTTAAAATGGGAAGTAGTATCAAATCGACTTCCTACCTAACCTTCTTACCCTTATACTTTCTTATTCCATCAAATCCTAATGAACCCAGCCTTTGTCCTCATCATGAGTCCTAGTCCCTATGCTTCAACTCTACTAGCATTGCTCCCTTGCCTTCCAGCTCAGCAGGGCCCCAGGCCACAACATAGAACCATAGATACGACAGTGCTAAGGGTTGGACATTATCCATTGCAAAGCCTCCCTCTATAGATAAAGAAAGAGTTCAGGCTTCCACTACTTTCCCTGAAATGATGCTCTTTCCATGGTCCTTTGCCTCCATGGCCAACGCTCTGTTTGCCTTGCCAAGCCCGGTGCTGTGCAAACATCTCCATGCAATTTCTCCATCTCTTTATGTTCATTGCTGCAGTGAATTGCTTAAGAAATTAATTAATAACATCAAGAACTCATTGATATTTTCTGCATCTAACCGCAGCCAAGATTTCAAACACTGCTTTGCATTCCTTTTGTTCATCTCTATTTAATTTCTTACTGGAATTCATAACTTCGGTCTCAGGTGCTTACCTTTTCGTTTTCCTGTATCTTCACATACCCTCTGTCCTCCTGTGGTGAGCATCTGTAAAGTTTTGTGTTCTGGCATTGGAACCATCCATACACCTTTTTCGTTGGGGATTTTCCCACTGTGGAAGGCAGACTTCTAAAATCGCCTCTGAGATTCCTGGCCGCTGCTGCACACACACCTTCTCCCAGTTATTCAGACACTCACACTTGAACTCCCAGTTATTCAAACACCGATTTCAGATATAATTAAATTCCTAAGTCAACTGACTTTAAATAGGGAGATTATCCAGTTGAGCCTGACCTACTCATGGTAACCCTTTAAATCTCGGTCTAGAGATCAGGGACAGAGAAAGTCCGAGACATTTAAATCGCTAAGAGAGCTAATCAATGAGAAAGTCTCTATCGCTGGCTTTGAAGATGGAGGGGCCACATAGCGAGGTATGCAGGCAGTCTCTAGTCTGAGTGGTGACGAGCTGAGAGCCAGCAAGGAGGCGAAGCCCTCAGTATTATCACCACAAGGGACTGGATGTTTCCACAACCACGTGAGTTTGGAAGAGGACCCCAAGCTCTAGGTGAGAGATCGGTCTGACCAACACCTTGATCGGAGTCTTGTAAAACGCTAAGCAGAGAACCCAAGGCTTCTGACCTGCGGGACTCTGAGTGCTGCTTTAAGCCATTAAATTTGTAGTGGTTGGTTATGCAGCAGAAAAAAGCTATCCCACGGTTTACCTTTGGGTACGAGCAGAAAACAGTCCCCTGCAGGAATATGACTTTTTCCTAAGCGTTAACAATATCGTGGTTTTAAAAACGACAGGTCAGGCCCGAGTCACTCCCAGAGTATGGTGGCTTACACATGCCCACAAATTCCTGAACATTCCGCCCACCCTGGAATACAGGCGGACCGCAGTGACTCACTTCTAACAAACTGAATGCAGTAGAAATGCCATGTGTGACTCCGCAGTAAACAGCAGTACAGCTTCTCCTTGGCTTCCCCTCGGATGCCTGTTCTTGGAACCCAGGCACGGGGCTGTGAAGAAGACCAGGCCACAGGTGAGGTCACATACCGGTGTCCTGGCCAACAGTCCCAGCTGAAGTCTCAATTGATAGTCACCGGCAAGTACCAGACACGTGAGTTTTTGAGATGATTCCAATTCTAAGCCTTTGTCTGGCCATAACTGAATGAGAGCACCTGACTGATAATCACCTCATTTAGCTCAGACAACCCATGAGCCAAGAGCAATAATAATAATAATAAATGACTGTGTGGGTCTGTTTTATGCCACAAAGTTTGAGACGGTTTGTCATGCAGCAATAGATGGATTTATAGTCTACTGGAGAAGAGCAGCCATTAAGCAATCATCCAAAAACATAAATTCAATCATAAGGGTACCATGCAAATCTCTCCGCCCCTGGGTCACAAGACACTCCCCCATCCTGGCTCTTCTCCTTCCTTTGCCCAGCTTCCCTGTCTTTTTTTAATGGTGTCCCTGTCCTGACAAAAACCAAGATTGCTGAATTTGAGTCATTCTTGACCCATTTCCTTCATATCCAAACTCAATCAATGATCACATCTTGTGGATTCTATTCCCAAAGGTGCCTCCCCTCTGGCTGTGTCTTACTGACCCCACCACCACCGAGGCCCAGTTCAAGCCCTCAAAATCTCATCCCCGGTTTAGCAAAATGACTTCCCCGATTGGTCATTCACCTCCTTACCAATTCAGCGCTGTCTTTTCCTCCCCTGCTTCAAAACAAAACAAAACAAAACAAAAAAACTGTGCTATCTTGTCAGTGGCTGAAACATACCGTCCAGGTATCTCAGGCCCTTCCTGGCCGCTGCTGACCCAGGCTCTGGCTTCCTTCCTACACGGTTCTGCTATTGCTGCTGCACTCGGAGAATCTGGACTCTCTGATGCCTCAGAGCTCTCTGTCCCTCTACTGCAAGTGCCTTTTTCCTACCCCATGTGTCCAGGAGTCCACCTCCTATGAACTGCCACGGCTCCTCTGGCAGTGGTCACACTAGACCTATGGCTAAGAAATAATGATAGCTGCTGCCGAGTTGGTTTGTGGCCCACCATTTCATACAACACATGTTAGGAGTTTCAGCTGAGCTCATGGCCAGCTAGACCACCCTTCTCATACATCATATGAGTAAGTTCTGGAAGAAGGAATATAACCAGAAACGGTATGTGCCCTCTGGTTATACCCTTAAAGGAACAAGCATGCCCTCCCCTGGCCTTTTGCCTTTCTTGCTAGCGGGGACATGGTAAGGGCTGGAGCACTATCTTGGTTTTAGAGATGGAGCTACATGTTGAAAATGAACGAGAGTCTGACCTTTTACCTCTGGACAGGGAAAATGAGCTTCTATTATGCTTGGGCGACTGGATGTGGGGGTCTCTTTGCTCCAGCAGCTTCGTCCAGACCCTATCTAACATCATAGCTAATCTTTCTATTGATAGTTTGTTATGTGGAAGACATTGTAGTCACATCATTTGATCCTTATAGTATTATGAGGAAGAGACTATGAGAGATGAGAAAACTGAAGCTCACAAAGGCTCTGCAATTTGCCCGCGGCTACACAGCTAGTAGGTAGTGAAGTTCGAACTCAAATGTCATCACTTGATTTTAGAAACTGTACTTTTAATCACGACTTGTCCCTTTGCTTTGATCCACAGCCATAAGGCATAGACAGACCTCACTGAGATTTGCTAAGTGTCCACATAAACACTTAAAAAAAATGCATTGTATGTAGTGGATACTCAATATACGTTTGTTGAACGAATGATTGATGGGGTTTAGGGAAACAGTCTTTCTGAAAGTCCCTCACTATCATAATACGATACAGTTGTTTCTGGCCAGTTAGCAGTCCTGCATCCCGGTTTTATACAGAACACTCTCCGAAGGGCTTATTACCAGACAGTTTTCTCTCTGACCATATATCGCAGCACCTTTAGTCCGCGTCTGTAGCCATTCTATACACAACCCACAGAGTGCCTCCGGGAGTATAGCGGGCAGTTGGGGGAAGCGGCCAGCCTGCTGCAGTCACCTGCATTTATTTACACAGCTGCTCTTCCCCGTGTCCAAGCAGAAGACTCTGGCCCAGAAATTAGAGATGGAAATAAAATTAGGGGCCTTTTTGAAGACTGCTGTGCAGTATCCTGCATCCTGGGCTCTCAGCGGGCATGTGGGGTCCAGGGACTTTCAAAGTCTTCCTTTGTGCTGTGTGAAGGGTCCTGGTACAAGTGAGTAATGCTGAGAGCTCGGGGCTGTGGGAGAGGTTATTCTAAAGCACTCATGTCCTGCTGGGAGGGCTGAATGCGTTCCCTTCTTCAGGGCTCTTATCTGGAGCCCTTCGATAGAAAAGGAATAGAACAGAACGCTTGAACTGTTCTGGGGTTGCCGTCAGCCCTCTCCTGGGAAAACTTGTAGCAATAAACACAAATCAAGAGGAAACTGAAGAATGGTTTTTTTTAAAGGGTCTTCAAACAGCCAGGCTTTATTTTTTCAAGTGGGGGGACTAAAAGCCGAAATCAGAGCCAACTTTCCTTCTAATTAGGTTCTACAGACCTCCCAAAATACAGCCCAGATGCTGGGATGAGCACGAACGAGCTCTTCCGTGGAGTGTGCTTGAACTCGGTCGCCCTCAAGATAGAGAATGACTTTTAAAACTAAAAATGAAAACATAAAAACCATCACACAGAGACAGAGAGAGACCATAAAAACTTGTTGTAATCTCATGACTTGCATTAGTGCTTTGGGGAGGTTATGCAATAAAGCTGAATTCCTTTTCATCAGTACACTCAAAGATTAATTCACTCTTCCCTTTTGATTGCAATAATGATGTACATTGAAGATTATTCTTTCTTTTCTATGAGCACCTACTGTATTAAAAGTCAGCACTGAACGACATAAACTGATGAACAAAAATAGATCCAGAAACACAGAAGCATCGAACAGACTGTCAAACCTCAGAGGGAAGGGGGGGCGGCTCAGGGGGAGATAAGAGATCAACCAAAAGACTTGTATCCATGCATATGAGCATGACCAATAACACAGACAATAGGGGGGTGGGGGCAGGTGGGGAGGGGTCAGTGGGGAAAAAATGAGACATATGCAAAGCTTTCAACAGTAAAGGATTTTTTAAAAGTCAGCATTATTTTGTTTCAGAACATGTTTGAGAATAATGCCCCTGCCCTGGAGTTCCCTGGAGCCCTGTGTCTCAGGGCTGAGGTGCGAGGGTTGGAGAGGTTAGATGGATCGACCACCTCGAGGAACATGTGGATTAGGAGGAGCTAGATGATATCCAAGAGGCATGTTTGACTGACTGGCGGTCAGTTTTCTGCAGCCAGATCTCATGGGCTAGAAGTAGAATGGATGTAGAGTAGACGATTGTCCCTGGCCTCAAGGTCAAAAACTCAGGAAGGATGCTGGGTCTTTCTCCTCACCAATTTTAGGGTCCACAGCAATACCATCACAGGCACGAAAAACACCCTGTGTAGAGGGAACCATGCATGGTGTCACTTTGAGGTTAATTCATTTGAGGTAAGAGAGTCGGGCAGAGCCGAGCTCTGTAATAGTTGCCAGGAAAGATGGATGATGCTGTCTTGAAATAAGCAGCATTGGAAAAAGTTGAACTCAATGTCAGAATTTTAACTGGAAGCAGTTGAAGTTTGGGCCGAAGATTATTTATCTGTGAGACTGTATTAAGGATTATTTGTAAATCATTTTAGTGTAGGGAAAACACCAGTGAAAAAATGCATCTTTATGAGCTTTTTCGTGTTTACATTGGGTGAGAGAATATACCAACATCATTAATGTCGGGGATTTGTTGAAGGCAAGATAGGCTTTGCATATGGAATGAACTGAGGTAGAAGATGAACGTTTCAGTGTCTCTTCTTAACATCTCTGTGTATTATGCCTCTCATCTTAAAAAGTGAGATAATAATTTAATCCTACCACCATCGAATCATCAGAAGGGAAAATCTGTTTCCTTTCCTATGAAGGGTAACTTTCAAGGGCTCTTTCCAACCCCTCACTCACTCCTCTTCAACAGCGAAATTCCCTAATACATCCGTTCTATAAAACAGTGTGGGGCTAAAAAATATATTAATACTTTTTCTCCCACTTTCTGAGTTCTTCTAGCTGGGCTAATCATCAAATTCACAAAGACAGATTAACAGGAGAAAATCAAGGTTTTCATACACGAGCCCTGGAATCCACATGGGCATGAAAATGCCAAAGGCAGTGAGGCAACTTTGGGTTCAGAAGGCATTTTGCACAAAGGAGGAAAGGCAAGGTGGGACAGGGTAATAGTTTTCAGAAGTGAAAATGGGTGATTCACAGGTGGTTGAGGAAGAAGGGACCATACATGGCAAGAAAATCCTTACTAGTCAACTCAGAAACCATGGGACGCAGGGGGTATCCAGCCAACAGGTGCCTGCCTGAAGCCCTCTATTTCAAATTAGGCTCAGGCAGCATCCTAAAGTCTCCTTCCTGGAGCAGAGTTCTCTGTCTGAATCTCTTGGGCAGGAATAAGGAGAGGGTCAAAGGTTCTTTCTGAATCTTGTTTCTTAATAAACAACTTAAAATCCGTATCCCAAAAAGGCAGCTTCAGGGTGGCAAAACTTTGGTTCTCTTCAATAGCAAAAGCAAACAAACAAAACCCTTAACAATTCAATAAACAGGCAAATGATATGAAATAGAAATAGCTCTTACAGGTAGGAAAAGATGCCCCATATAATTCATCAAGAGAAACATGAAAATAACTCTACAATTACTTTTTTTTTTTTTTGGCCTATCGCTATGGCAAAAATAAAACACCTACAGAGAACAATACGTGGAGGAACCAGTGCTATCAATATGTTATTGGCAGGCGTAAAGCGGATACATTCTCCACTGAGAAGAATTTGACCATATCAGTTATAAGTGTGTATACTCTTTGACCCAGAAATTCTTCTTCTAGAATTATATTCTACCAATATATTTACATATGTGCAAAATATATAAGGTATTGCGCTGTGTTATAATAACTGCAGCACTGTTTATAATAGCAGAAAATTGAAAACCATGCCATTGTGCTCAATTAATATTTGACCAAGGAGGCAAGAACATACAATGGATTCAAGACAGTCTCTTCAATAAATGGGGAAACTGGACAGATACACGCAAAAAAAAAAAAATGAAACTAGACCACCAACTTACACAATACACAAGAATAAACTCAAAATGGATAAAAGACTTAAATGTAAGTCATGAAAACAGAAAAATCCTAAAGGAATCCATAGGCAGCAAAATCTCAGACATCTCTCATAGCAATATGTTTACAGATACATCTCCTAGGGCAACGGAAACTAAGGAGAAAGTAAACAAGTGGGACTACTTCAAAATAAAAAGCTTCTGCACAACAAAAGAATCCATCCACAAAACAAAAAGGGAGCCCACTGTGTGGGAGAACATATTTGGCAATGATACATCTGATAAATGGTTAATATCCAAAATATATAAGGAATTCATACAACTTAAGAAAAGGAAGACAAACAATCCAATTTAAAAATGGGCAAAGGACCTAAATAGACACTTCTCCAAAGTGGACATACAGATGGCCAAGAGACATATGAAAAAATGCTTAAAAGGCCCAGCCGGTGTGGCTAAGTGGTTGAGGGTCAACCTATGAATCAGGAGGTCATGATTCCTGGTCAGGGCACATACCCAGGTTGCGGGCTTCATCCCCAGTGAGAGGCATGCAGGAAGCAGCTGATCAATAATTCTCTCTCATCATTGATGTTTCTATCTCTCTCTCCCTCTCTGAAATCAATAAAAAAATATGTATGTATATTTTTTATGGCCAAAAATACTGTATTTTTAACAAAAATATATATTTTTAAATGCTCAGAGTCACTGATCATATGAGAGATGCAAATTAAAATGACAATGAGGTATTACTCACACCAGTCAGAATGGCTACCATCAACAAATCAAATGACAAGTCTAGTGAGGATGCGGAGAAAAGGGAACCCTAGTGCACTGCTGGTGGGAATGCAAACTGTGCAGCCATTATGGGAAACAGTATGAAGTTTCCTCAAAAAATCAAATATGGAACTGCCATTTGACCCAGTGATCCCACTTCTAGGAATATATCCTAAGAAATCAGAAACACCAATCAGAAAGAATGTATGCACCCCTATGTTCATAGCAGCACAATTTACAATAGCTAAGATCTGGAAACACCTCAAGTGCTCATTAGCAGATGAGTGAATAAAAAAAGCTGTGGTACATTTACGCCATGGATTATTATGCAGCAGTAAAAAAGAAGGATCTCTTACCTTATGAGACAGCATGGAGGGACCTGAAGAGTATTATGCTAAGCAAAATAAGCCAGTCAGAGAAAGACAAGTATCCCATGATCTCACTCATATGTGGAATCTAATGAACATAATAAAATGATTAACAAAATAGAACCAGAGACATAGAAGCATGGAACAGACTGCAGAATCTCAGAAGGAAATCAGGGGAGGGTGGGTAGGAGGATGGGAGATCAACCAAAGAACTTGTATATCTGCATAACCCATGGACAGACAATAGGATGGAAAAGGACTGGGTGGGGGTGGGATGGGCTAGAAAGGGTCCATGGGAGAAAAAAAGGGACATATGTAATACTTTCAACAATAAAGATTTAATTTGAAAAATAAAACTAAAATCAATGAAAAAATATCCTCTCGTGAGGATTAATAAAGGATATTACATTACATTTAGATATTATGTATACTAGTAAAATGTAGATGTAAGTTTTATTGCATTACAATTGAGAAAAATGTTACCAAAACCATGAATTATTTTGTTTTACAAAAATAAATGTTTTATTGCATTAAAATTGAGAAAAAGTACTACTATAAAAAATAAAACTAAATATTCATTATTAGGGAACTAATTAAATAAAATATGATAAATCTTATTAAAATATAAGCTCTATGAGGAAAGGTATTTTTATTTGTTTTGTTCACTGCTATATCAGAGCTTAGAAAAGTGCTTCACACATGGTATTTCAATAAGTATTTGTGGACTATATCCATACAATAGAATTCTAAGTAGAAATAAAAGAGATGAAAGAACCTTTTAAATACAGATGTGAAATGATGTCCAAAATATATTAGGGAAAAATAGGACGGTGAAAAACAATGTGTATTATATACTATTGTGTGTGTGAACAGTACATATATTTGCTTATATATATAAATATTTCTATTTTTGAATAGTCAACCTTTTTTAAAAAATATATTTTTATTGATTTCAGAGAGGAAGGGAGAGGGAGAAAGAGAAAGAAACATCAATGATGAGAGAGAATCATTGATTGGCTGCCTCCTGCAGGACCCCTACTGGGGATCGAGCCTGCAACCCAGGCATGTGCCCTTGACCAGAATTGAACTCGGGACCCTTCAGTCCCCAGGCTGATGCTCTATCCACTGAGCCAAACTGACTAGGGCGAATAGTCAACCTTTTGTTTACCATATTTCAGCAGCTTTGCATCTTTAAATTTTGACCCATGTGAATGTATTCACTATTCAAAAGATAAGTATGTAAAATTTAAACTATTAAAAAATAAAATGTAGTTCACTATCTTGATTGTGGACATATATCAAAGCATCAAATTGTACTCTTTAAATATGAAGAATTTATTGTATATCAACTATACTTCAGTAAAGCTGCTTTAAAAATACGGTAAACGAGGAAAACACTGACTATTCAATAAACGGTGTTGGAATATTTGGCTACCATTTTAGGAGAACAAATTAAAATTAGATCCTTACATCACAGCAGACATGAAAACAATTCCAATTGGATTAAAGTGCTAAGTGAAAAATAAAATAAAACAAAACCCTATAAAAATGTTGGAAACGTCCAAACCTGTAAGAATTTTTATGAGTTTAATTGAGCCAAACTGATGACAATTGCCTGGAAGCAAAATCTCAAGGGGTTGAGAACATGCTCCAGAGAATGGCAGTTTTGCGCCTTATTTTATACATTACATTCAAAGGAGGAGGCTGAAGGGGGTTACAGGAAATTTCACTGGTGATAGATTATGGAGGCAGAAGAAAGCAAAGAGGGGAAATCTCTGGAATTGGATTTAAAAAAAACCACAAATAGATATATACTTCTTTTACATAGGTGGGGTTAGGATAGTTAACAGCCAACAATTAACCTGATAACAATAACAATGAGGGCCTCTGTGGGCTCCTACTCTGTTGGGAGATTGTGCCCTGAGGGGTCTGGGAAAGGAAATTACCCTGACATTTCAAAAAGGTATGTGGTCACAGATGCAAAATGACAGTAGACAGGCTCAAGTTACGGTAAAGAGTGACCTTTGTCAAGAAAGATGCCTGCCCAGGAGGTGACCACCTGCCATGACCCCCTCTTAGTTATGTTGCCAGTGGAAATGGGGTCTTTCCTTGGAGCCCCAAGAAAAGCACTTCTGGGGACCCACGCATGGGAGGATGAGGGGTGGGGGTAAGGTTTCTTGAAGCTGGAGCAAACACAAGGGACTGTCCCAGATGCCTGGCACCTGGGTCCCATCCACGGCCAGGTGGTTCAGTTCCAGCTGCTGCGGAAGCACTCCAGCCCTGTCTTCAGCAAGCCCAGAAGGGCCAGGGCCCAGAACTTCTGTGCCATCGGTTCAGTCCACGCCAAAGCTGAGTCGGGTTCAGTCTCCATTCCCATCGGGTTAGCTTACCGGTCCCCCCAGACTCTCGCTTGGAGCCTGCACTTGGGCCTGTGCTGCTGCTAGGCCCGCGTGGCTGCTATGGGGAGAGAACAAGTGAAAAAAAAAAAAACACAGGCGAATGAGCACAGTTACCAAGAGAGAGGCCTTTGTTAAGCTTTGATTATATTACCTCGGGCTTTCAAATTGGCCAATCTCTTTTCCAATCCTTCAGCGGGTTTGTGCTGGGCCCTCCCCCTAACTAATCCGGTCTCTTTCCCAGATTAGACTCCTCCCCTTTATGGTCTCCTGTTGGGGTCCCACTGAGCATTCCTCAAAGCAGAAAGAAAGCAAACCTCCCCCTGTGCCATCTTGGCTTCTACTGGTCAAGCGCCCAGCAGAGGAAACCCCTCCCCCATCTCCAGGGGAGTGAACTGGTTGTGCTCCAGGTAGATTGGAAAGCCAGTCCCTCCTTCCTACACGTGGGGGTGGGGGCAATGCTGCTCTCCCCTGGAGTTTGTGAAGCTGTAGCTTCCGACCTAATTAGGCTTGGCCAGCTGTGCTCCCCTCTTAGTTATGTTGCCAGTGGAAATGGGGTCTTTTATTAATGCCCACGCTAACAGAAAATTTTCATTTCAGACCATCCTATGTGGTTACTTTAGGTCCTAAACTTGTAAGGCCTCCCTGCAGGCCTCCCCTAAATTGGTCAGGTCTAGTATGTGGCCCTTGTGTTAGAGAATATAGTACTTTTATACCTTTAAACAGGGAAAGGTCTTTCCAATAAAGGGGATTAACACCCCTCCATCACCCTGTGTACGGAGGACGGACTGGCGTTCCAATCTACCCGGGGAACAACCAGTTCAGTTCACAGAGGCCATGGAGAAAAAAGTAACAGTATCAGGTTCCACCGTCTAAAATTTAAAACCTCAGATGAGAAAAGACACCATGAACAAAGGTAATGTCTTTGACCAAAGCCTCAAGATACTCAGCAGACTATCATCCCATCTTAATGGTGCTGAGAAGGGAAGCGTGTGGAAATAATTGGAGACAGCAGGGGCTCTCCACCTTCCTGCGCCATTGTTCCTTTAGACCAGCGGTTCTCAACCTGTGGGTCGCGACCCTTTGGGGGTCGAACGACCCTTTCACAGGGGTCGCCTAAGACCATCAGAAGACACATATATAATTTCATATTGTTTTTGTGATTAATCACTATGCTTTAATTATGTTCAATTTGTAACAATGAAATTGGGGGTCACCACAACATGAGGAACTGTATTAAAGGGTCGCGGCATTAGGAAGGTTGAGAACCACTGCTTTAGACAATTTAATGAGGTCTTTTCTCAGAATAAAATAAAACATATAAGTACATAAAATCAAACACACAGACATTTGAAGGACTTGTCATGTTTAAGATAATTTGACATATTAGGCAACACTTCTGCTTTTTCCTCCCTTACCTCACTGTCTCTTCCGATTCCTCCTTTTCTTCTCCATGTTTAGGCATTGGAGAGCTCCCAGGGCCAGTCCTTGATGATCTATTCTTAATTATCTATTCTCTGGCTACACTCACTGCAGTTAAGATGACATCCACCTCATTAACATTAAACTACAATCGTTTTAAACACTATCTAGATGCTGATTATTCTCAAACTAGACCTCTCCCTGAGTTCCTTCCTTACATCTGACAGCCTATTTCACAGCTTTACTTGATTATCTCAAGTTTTGATTTCCTGCCCTGACCACACCCCACACATATCTGTTCCAGGCCTTCCCCAAATCAGTAAATTACAACTATAGTCTTACAGTTTATCAGGCCAAAAAAAACCTTACTGTTCTTTTTGAGCCCCCCCCCCAAAAGCCTAAAAAAATTTGGCTATCTAATTTAGCAATTCCATTAGATATAATTCCAGTCTTTGTAATGATGTCATAGTACCCTTTGCAATAGTGTACTAGCATCTACTAGTATATATATAAAAGCCTAAGCGACCGTTAAGACCGAACAACTGGATTGAACAAGTAGACCAGTTGTTATGGCGTGCACTGACCACAGGGGGTAGATGCTCAACGCAGGAGTTTCCCCTGGTGGTCAGTGCACTCCCACCGCAACCTCCCACGGCCAGCCAACCTTCCCCAGTCCCTCCCTCTGGCCAGCAAACCTCCCTCGGTCCCTCCCCAAACCCCTCCCCTGGTTCACCAGCCAGGCCTAGGGACCCCACCTGTGCATGACTTTCACGCACTGGGCCTCTAGTGTATAATATTAAACAAAATAACCATGACTCTTTAAGTCAGGGGTCCTCAAACTTTTTAAACAGGGGGCCAGTTCACTGTCCCTCAGACGTTGGAGGGCCGGACTATAGTTTAAAAAAAAAACTATGAACAAATTCCTGTGCACACAGCGGCGGCAAAAACACCCGGCGGGCCGGATAAATGTTTTCGGCGGGCCGCATGTGGCCCACGGGCCATAGTTTGAGGACCCCTGCTTAAGTTTTAGTTATTCCATTCCATTTCCATTATGCATCTTCTGCCTTCATGCACTCTCACGCACTCACTTCCTCGGTGCTCCCACGCAGAGCTGTAACTTTTAATTCCATGTGTGTGAAAAGTCCCACATGTGCGATTCCAGCTTCCTCTCTATCTTGAAGGCCATTGCCACCTGGGCATCTCCACTTGGAGATCTGAGAGGATCCAAAACAGAAGTCTTCATTCACCAACTTCCTCCCTGAGTCTTTGGCTCTCCACCTCATTTCAATTTAACTCTATTTACCCAGTTGCTCAAGTCCAAAATCTTAATTTTATCTCTACCATTCTCTTTCTTTTATACCCTTTGCTCAACTTATTATCAATTCCTCACAATTGTCTTTCAAAATACTTCCCCAAATGGGGCCACTTCTCACATCTCTCTGGTTAGTCACCTTAAGCCCAACCACCATCATCTTTCACTGATGCTTTTCAGAAGCCTCTTAATGAATCTCTCACCCTCCTAAGCACTAAACTGCCCAGAATAGGCCTCACCTGCTAACTCCAATTTCCTGGAAGAATTTGAAAACAGAACCAGCAGTAAAAGTTCTGAGTCCTAGTGGATTTGGTAGAGAAAAGATGCAAGTATAAGTAGCCCTTAAGAAAAGGGAAACTCCATCCATGTGTCCAGGACATGAGGACTGAGCTCTGTCTTAAATATTGCATTCTAAAAACATGGAAGACGTCTAAAAAGGGATCCCAGCAGATTACCTAATAAAAGTCTTCATCTCTTCTGTGTCTGGTGAAAACTGCTTTTTCTCATCTTTTCTACCTGCCTCATACGTGTTAGCAATTGTTATCCCTCAGTGAATCTATTGCCCTGAAACAGGTTTTCCTCTGATGGAATAGAAGGATGCCAGGATTTTGACCAGAGGGTGGATTGGGGTGGGGGCAGGGAGGATAAGAGGCATTCTGTTCCAGCTGATGGAGATGCAGGAATGTGGAAGAATGTTGGCCACCAGGAAATTGCTCCCCTAATGTCTTTGTGACATTTGAGTATATTCCTTTTGGTTCATGAAGAGTGGGTAGTTCTTGGAAGATTTTAGGGGCGGAATTGGTTGTGGTTGGTGTTATTGCTTGTTAGGACAGATTCTAGAAAAAAGAATTTAGCATTCTACAAAACACATTAAAATACGGCTACCTTTGGTTTTGAAAGTCCCACCTCAAGATTTTTTTTCAACTGAAGAAATGCTGTTTCCAACTTCTCTGCTTGTCCAAAACATGGCCTGCTCTGTCTCTCCCGTCCTTTCTCTCACCTTTGCCACGTGTTACTAGCCAACCTGGAGTCCTTGATGGTCCCTCACACAGCTCTGCGTCTCTGCTCCGGCTGGTTCCTCCACCTGCAATGACTCTCCCTCGCTATTTTCAACTGTGGAAAAACTCCCTCGTTTTTAGAGTTCTTTTTGAAATGCTGCCTCTTCCATGAAACCCTGCCTTTTCGCCACAACTGAAATTAATCTTTCTCCTATCCGCCTAGAGAATTTTAGTTTTTAATCTCTCATCGGGTTTTGTTTTGTCACGTATTTCACATATGTTTTCCCTACGATGCTTAAAGATTGCAATTATTTGGCTCTTCTCTGTGTATTCCACCTCCCCCTAGACCTTCAAACATAGTGGGAATTTGTAGAATCCTGAGGTCAGTATCGTCATTGGGAGTGGGACTTCCAGCAAAGCAGATCTGTGTGGCACTCAAGTGCCTGAGCTTTCAATGCAAGGGGCCCGGGGTGGCTCCCAGTCCAACCACTTAACCAGCTTGTGACCTTGGCTGGTTGCTCAGAACCGCAATTCCTTCATTGGTAAACTGGGAATAATAAAACGTAGTAACAATAGGGTTGTTGTGACAAGTAAATGAAGCAAATGTAAAGCACTTGGCATAGTGCCTGGCACATAAAAAAGACTTAATAAATGGTAGCCGTTTTTATTATTATTGTTGCTATTACCGTTAGCATTGAATCTCTGTGCAGAAACAAAAATATTCTCACCACATATGACTCTATTTAAACAAATTGGGAGAGAATTAACTGGAGAGGGATTGTGCTAGCTCTGCTAATTCCAAGGATTCCCCTAGAACAGTGATGGCGAACCTATGACACGAGTGTCAGAGGTGACACGCGAACTCATTTTTTTGGTTGATTTTTCTTTGTTAAATGGCATTTAAATATATAAAATAAATATCAAAAATATAAATCTTTGTTTTATATCTTTGGTTGCAAATATCAAAAAATTTCTATATGTGACACGGCACCAGAGTTAAGTTAGGGTTTTTCAAAATGCTGACATGCCGAGCTCAAAAGGTTCATCATCACTGCCCTATAAAGAGCAAAGACCTCTATACTAGTAAAGAGCAGTCACTATAGAACAATGCTATTCCATAGAAATATGAGTTCCATGTAATTTAAAATGTTCTATTAGTCCCATTAAAAGAGGCAAAAGAGGCTTAGCCGGTTTGACTCAGTGGATATAGCATCAGCCTATGAACAGAAGGGTCCCGAGTTCAATTCCCGTCAAGGGCACATGCCCAGGTTGTGGGCTGGATCCCCTGTAGAGAGAGTGCAGGAGGCAGCCATTCAATGCTTCTCATCATTGGTGTTTCTCTCTCTCTCTTCCTCTCCCTTCCTCTCTGAAATCAATAAAAAATATATTTTAAAAACTAAATTTAAAAAAGGGGCAAGAAGAACAGACAAAATTGATTTTATTACATTTTAATAATATATTTTATTTAAATAATATCTAAAATTTTATCACTATAGCATGTAATCAATATAAATAATTATTAATGAGATGCTTTACTTTTTTTATTAACCCTTCAAAATCCTTTGTGTACTTTACACTTACAGCACATCTCAGTTTGCACTGGCCACATGCAGGAGCTCACTAGCGACAGATGGCTAGTGACTACCATGTTGGACAGCACAGCTTTACGGTACTAGATTTAAAAACATCTGTCTCATAACTGACTCAAAGCATTCGGGGCTTTCACTGAATATATTGGTGGTTATCGGAACATATGTGTCTCTGAAAATGATTGGG
>NW_005871116.1:1971319-1974160 GCF_000147115.1 Myotis lucifugus
GATCATCTCTAACTGCTCTGCCTGCTGCCTAAATGCCCCTAACTGCTCTGCTGCCAGCTGATCACCGCCAACTACCCTCCCCTGCTGGCCTGATTGCCCCCAACTGCCCTCCCCTGCTGGCCTGATTGCCCCTAACTCCTTGCTCTCCTAATGGCCTCTGCCTTGGCTCCGCCATTGTGGCTTTGTCTGGAAGGAAGTCGGACATCCGGAAGATGTCCAGTCGACCCGGTCTAATTAGCATATTACCCTTTTATTAGTATAGATGGTTTAAAAGAAAAGTTTGAAACCCAGGTCTTATTTCACCGTTATTTAGATGGGAGGACCACAACATTTGCCCAAACTTACACAACTCAATCTCAGTGTATTTTTCTTCAAAATCCCATTACCTCCTACATTCACCTATTAAGAGATTTAGAAAAACTTACTGGACTTACTAATAGAAATACCCTTTGACAACTGAGGCCTGTGGACAGGAGTGAACTGGTCACCTTGAGTTCATTTCACGTGAGCAGGCGTGAACTTGTGTGGGGAGGCAGGTGGGTGAGGAAGAGGCCTGCCTTTGCCTCCTCGGTGACCCAGAGGTGACCTGCGGCACCGGACAGCAGTGCCTCTGCCCCACCAGGGAGGATGGCATCTATATAGATGCTGGAGGCTGTCTTCCCTGGTCTTTCTACTGCGAATCAGTCCATCAACACATTAGCAGAAGAAGGGCTTAACTCAGGAGCACAACACAAATCTCAAATGTATGTTTTAAAGCCTACACTAACTTTATTCTGACCTTACCCCAGATTATTATAATAACATCCCATGACCAACAGTTATTTCAGCCACTAAGGTTGATTTGTGTTCAAGGCCCAGACAGTCTCTACCATTCACCCCGTTTTCTCAACTCAAAGCTGCATTTTCTCTTGCTTAAAAAATTTGCATATTTTCTCAGTGCCTGTTTCTGGCTCACAATAAACAATGCCCAGACCTCCTGCCAAAAAAATGTCCAAATGCGAAATAGTTGCTATAATGGTCGTTTCTGTGATGGCAACTTTGCGCGGTGTGCTTTTAAATTGTAATTACTTTTTCCCCTTACAAAAGCTGTGTATCTGTCGTGATTGCTGTCATTATGATTCTATATGAGCAAACGCTTATGAAAGATTCATGTCATCGCTGTGCTTCAGAAAACCCGTGCCCTTCAGTAAGCTTCCTCTGGTGACTGTTTATGTGTTTGTGTTTAATTTGTGGCAGAGGAATCTAATGAGAAGCCATTAATCACTGAGTGCATAGAAAAATCTGTGTCTTTAACTAAATAGACCGAAGTGAATAGGGCAAGCCCGTTATTAGCATGCCTTGATTTAGAATCATAGGATGCTAATAGGGAAAGCGACTTGAGAAAAATAATCTATCCAACCTCATTTTACAGATGATGTTCAAAATTAGGAGGGAGGAACGTGTGGTTTAGTGATTGAAAACCCAAGCTCGAAGCCTGAACCTGGCACTAAGGAATCATGGCACGAAACAGCTTGACTCCTCATTCATGCTCCTTTTCAAGGCAGATGGGTTGAATCCACAAGTGGATGAAATGCCCAGCAGTGGTTCTCAACCTTCCTAATGCCGCGACCCTTTTATACAGTTCCTCATGTTGTGGTGACCCCCAACCATAAAATTATTTTCGTTGCTACTTCATAACTGTAATTTTGCTACTGTTAGGAATCGTAATGTAAATATCTGATATGCAGGATGTCTTTTCAGGGGTCGCGACGCACAGGTTGAGAACCGCTGCTTAGAGGCTTACCTGAGGGAAGAAGGAAGGGAACCCTGAGGTAGGCTTTGATCCCACCTCCCACCCATTCAATTAGAGCAGCCCCACTTGGGCCTATTTTATCTTGTAATAATTGAAAAGGGAATTCTTTGGTTTTCTTCACTATCCCCCTTTTTAAAAAATATGTTTTTATTGAGTTTAGTGAGAGAGGTAAAGAGAGGGAGAGAGAGAAACATCAATTGGGATTGAGCCATAACCCGGGCATAGGACCTGACTGGGAATAGAACCGGTGACCTCTCAGTGCATGGGACCATATTCAACCAACTGAGCCACACCGGCCAGGGCTTTCTTCCCCCTTTTTAAAGTTGATGTTTACTGAGGTCATTTCTCCAAGTCTTAGGATTGGAGATGGATTGATGAACTCTCGTATTTGTGGCTCAAACAGCAACTCTTTACTGAGCACCTTTTGTACTGGTAACTGAGTTTACAGTGTTATAAGCACAGGCTCTGCTCTCGAAGATCCCACCGTCCAGAAATGGAGAGTCACAGATCAGGGTGGTAGCCACTCTGGGAACTTAAGCCCCGGAGCGAGCCTTGGGTGCACATAGGAGGGGCAGTCAACCTGTCAGGGAGAAGAAGTTTAGAATTGGCTTCCCAGAAGAAATATCTGATGCTAGACCTTCCTTTTAAGGTTCTTTACTTTCTCTTCTATCTGTCTTTAACAAAAGCTACCAGGACTTCTTCTGGGAAAAGATGAGAAACCAAAGATCCAAAAACTGTTAACGTTTGTCACTCACTGACTGGAATCCTGGGCAAATTCCTTAATCCCTGTGAAGCTCCATGTCAATGTCTGGATTTACTGGCCTAGGAAATAATAGAGTGTACCTCAAAGCATTGTCACAAAGATTAAATTAGATAACACGAGTACAAGTGCTTATCCTATTTAATAAAAGGCTAATATGCAAATTGTCCCCTTTGACCAGGAGTGGGACCAGAAGTCAACCAAGGGGCGGGGCCGGCTGGCCAACCGCCTGTGGCCCCTGCCCCGGGCCAGCTCCGACCCTGATTGCTCCCCACCCCTCTGATTGGGG
>NW_005871116.1:1974545-1976807 GCF_000147115.1 Myotis lucifugus
AATCCTGATTTCTGGGCTCATCCTCCGGAAATTCTGTTTCTTTGTTACTAATGTTGTGGTCCCACCCCATAACAAAAAAACAGAATTTCCAGAGGATGAGGCCCAGAAATCAGGATTTTAAAAAGATTCCCAGGTGATTCTAATGTGCAGCCAAGGTTGAGAACCACTGTTCTATAAGGTTTGGCTCATGTTGAGTAACTGGGGGAAATGCCACTTCCCAATATAAGTCATAATTAATACCAATGACATCTTCATTAAAAAGTAGACCCATTTAGTTTTAATATGGAGAAAATGTGTTCAATTTCTTTAAACCACCATTATGTTCAACTCTTAGCTAACTTGCGATAACATGGTTGGTATAACTTCTCGTGATTTGCAGATCTATTTAGGGGTTCCTCTTGTTCTTCTTCCCTTTTATGTTAGGGTTCTCCAGGCCTCTGCCCTTGCTCAGATTGCTTCTTAAACCCCATCAGAGGTCAAAACATTAGAATGTACTAGGAGATCATGCTGGTGACTATAACGAATGAAGTGGGCAGGCCAAGTGACCTGGAGAATGCACACCTCATGTCCTGGAAGCAGTCTGGACTCCATGCCAGCTTGTCCCTTGAAGGGCCTCAATATTGTGAGATTGTCTGCATTTTCCAATGGGATTTATTTTTTTAAATGTGTGTGTAAACTATCCCAGTTCAAAAGCTCCTCCTCTCTCTTGCCTAATAGTAAAATCACTCCTGTGCTTAAATCCTCTGACTCCCTCTTGCCTTGACTAGGAGTTCAAGTTCTTTACTTTGGTGTTTTGGGTCCGCTGCACATATAATGTTGAGCCAAGCACACTTCCTTGGAGGAGTGCTCAGTCTTGTAGGGAGACCTGATAAATAGGCCTCCACGCAGAGGGCCGTAACTCCCTGTGGGCCCTCCCCTTGCACACTGCATAATAAGGTGTGTTTGTGGGCTCCTTGAGGAGAGGGACTGGTGTTTGGAGCTTAAGGTTTGTTGAATGAATGAATGAATGAAATAAAAGTTCATTATAGTTCACCTCTATTGGGGTTTTCCAGGCTTCACATAGGCTAAAATAAACCCAGTGAATTAAAAATCCAACTAACCACAGTTCACTACAGATTTTTCTGTTGTTTGTTTGTTTGTTTTTACATTCAAACCCAGAAAGGAAAACATTTTTCAGACAAAAAACGAAAGACCAACTATCACAAGTGCCACTTTGAGTCTTACTACTTTTAGTACTTCCATGGGGTTAAACCTGGTCCCATCCACTGTCATCACATTCTGTAATTTCCAACTTCTGGAAGGAGAATTGACACACTTGGCGATGATCCTAAACGCAAGCTATTTGAACAAGGAATGACAAAATCTCTTATGAAATGCAAAGTAAAAGTGAAAAATATTCGATAAACTTTAAAAGGTTTGCCAACTCACTTTCTTTCTCAACTTCCAGAATTCCCTTATCTTGAATGTCGAAATTGGACTGTCCTGTACTATATTACAGCACTTACTTGTTAATTATGATCCCTCACACTTCAAACGAATGAGTGGGAGGGTCCATCTAAGGTTAGGTTGGATTTGGTTGTATCTTGTTAAAATTTACCTATAACATGCTTAATAATAGTATATTCAAAGGAAATCCTTGAGAGTTTTTTTAAAAGGAGCAGCATTGCCAACATGAGTTTTTCTCCGCTCTGAAATACCAAAATTAATATGACTTCCTGGCTGTCTCCTACCCAGAGGAGCTTTAAATGGCATGCAGCCTACAGAGGCTTGTTATAATTTCTTGATCTTTCGCTCCTTCAGTATTTCTGTGAAGGGAAAGAACATGTTTTACACCCAGGGGTTTTAGTTATAAAGTAGGGGAAAGGTAGAAATGTGTGCTGAGTAAGCCCAGGCCGCCCGAGGGCACTCTCGTTATAGCTTTTCAAAAGGGCAAGTGGTGCTTAAAAGAAGTCATTCCCAATATTTCCCCTAGACCAGTGGTCAGCAAACTGCAGCTCTCGAGCCCACATGTGGCTCTTTGGCCCCTTGAATGTGGCTCTTCCACAAAATACCACGTGCGGGCGCGCACATACAGTGCGATTGAAACTTCGTGGCCCATGCGCAGAAGTCGGTATTTTGTGGAAGAGCCACGCTCCAGGGGCCAAAGAGCCGCATGTGGCTCGGGAGCCGCAGTTTGCCGACCACTGCCCTAGACCCTTGTAATTTCAGGAACTCTGAAATGAGACCCTGAGAATCTCAATTTCTCATTACATATTTTCCCCA
>NW_005871116.1:1976907-2035399 GCF_000147115.1 Myotis lucifugus
GGAGCGAATTACTTCCCTTCTCAAGGGTACACCAGACTCCCATAATGTCTGTGCAGACCAAAATAATGAAATGGTTTTTAATCAAGCTTTAGGGATTAGAAAGAAAAGTGAGAAACTTGTGTGTGTGTGTGGGGGGGGGGGGGGGGGGGGGGACTTGGACCTTCTCATCTCTATGCTAACCAAAGGGGGGTTTTTCTGGGCCCTTTCCTTCCCTAGGGTTTTAGTGGGGGTGGGGGTGGGGTGCAGGGAGGGGGAAACCAGGATTAAAGAGCGGAAATGTCCCTTGGCTTGAAATTCCATTTAAAATCATTTAAAGATTTCTCTTTAAATTCCCTGGAAATACAGGTCCCTTCCGCAAGAAATGTGGATAGATTAGCCTTAAACCCATGGCCCAGGAAGGATTTAGTATAGTAAACACATGCTTTAAAATGAGGTCACTGTATTGAGAAATGGCATCTGCTCCACACACTTAGACCAGAAGTGCCAACATCAAATCCAGTAGCCGTGTTTTAACACGGAAGGTTGAAAAGCATTTTGTTTCCTACCCTTACAATCTGCCATCCATATATGAGTTATTTAATGTTTACTATGCATCAAGCATAAGACTGGTTCTTGTCCTCCAAGAACTTACACTTTAGTTGAGGAGCCGAAATGTAACAGGATTTTTAAAAGAAAGGAGCAGAAGAAGACGGTATAATTAAGTGTTAAACAATGTGGTACAGATGCTAAGTGACTGGGCTGTTAGTGGAAGAGAAAGATTGCTGAGGGCCGAGACTCTCAAGAGTATGTATTTTCAATAAACTCTTCAAACGATGCCAAATTTAAGAGTTGTAATACTCGCTGCTAATTTGTCCTTTGAAAGCATGTACGCGATTCACCATTGCTCTGCAGCCAGCAGCTGTGCAGAAGGGACGTGGGAGCAGGCAGGGGACAGATCTTCAGAATCTTCCCCTGAATTTACTAACGAAGGAAAAAGACCTCCTTTCTTCTTGGGTAACAAACACAAAATTTAAGCAGAGTTTGCATGGTGAATATGAAATTTAATGAGCAGGAATACAGACCTCTGGCTGTAAGTTTTGGTGTGGGTTTTTGCTCCTATTAAACTTTTCATGTTAAACAACGTCTAAGCTTTGGAGATGAGTCAGTCTTAAAATCTATGTCCACAATCTATTTTCCTTCTTAAGAAAAGTGCACTAAAAGTGCCAGATATATTCTCAAGGCAATGAGAAATTTCTCTTTCCTAAAAATGATGGGGGAGGGGAGAGCCGGAGGGGGACATTTAGCATCCTTTAAAGTTGAGGCACCTATCTGCACAGCAACTTATCTTTTGAAGTCACAAAACTTCAAGTGTGTACTTTTTACTCTATAGTTTAGCAAATATCCTGGACTCCTTGTGTCACCATTTTAATCTCTGCGAGGCAGGCACTTTGAGCTAAATTAGGTTTGTTATAATAGAGTGTAACCTGCTTAAATAGAGGCATGTCTCAGCTTGTGTTTTGAGAAACTTTAGGCAAGTTTGGAGAACTGTAGCAAGCATCCCTCCCACCCCACCCCCACTAGACTGCGTCCAGGACCTTCCCAAGAAATACCAGTTATGTCCCCAATTCTAAAGAGAGGGACTCTTTCCTAACACGGTAGAAGCAGGCCAAAGAGCACGCTCTCGCGTTTCTCCACGGGCAGGGAGCCTGCGAGAATAAAGCCCGATCATTCAATGCAGCCTCGGGAAGGGCTCCCTGGAAACGCTCGGACCAGACCTCCAGCCCGCGGGGGGCGGGCGGGGTGCCTCCTTCCCGCCCTTCTGCCCCGTTTGGAATTTCCAATGAAAAGGGGACCGACCCGCCCCAAAAAGGGGCCTGGGGAACAAAAAAAAAGCGGCCCCGCCTGCGGCCGGGAGCGCCGTGAGCCATGGATATTCCAGATCCCCGGGCTTCCCGCCCGGGCCGGGTGTCCCCCGCCCCGCCCCGCCCCGCGCAGGCTCCGCCCCTTTCATTAAGTTGCAGGCGCGGCGCTCTGGGTCCCAGAGCACATGCCCGCCGGCTCCCCGCGCGACCCTCCGCTCCGACCTGCGGGGCTCCCGGGGCATCGCCGGGCTCCATCCCACCCCGCACAGTCGGGAAAGGTAAGTCGGGCGCGGGATTCCTCCTGCGGGCGGGGTGCCTCCGTTCCCCGGCGGAGGGGTGGCGAGGGAAACGCTAGCCCTTTGGGTCGATCCAGTCCACGCTGGTCACTGAATGTCACGCGCGCGGGGTGTGTCTCTGTGCCGGGGCTGGCGTGGATTTGGAGTTTAGTCCCTCGCGGGGACGAGGGGCAGGTTGTGGCTGGGGATCTGGGAAAGGATCAGGCTGGGCGGCTCTGCTGAGCAGTGACTGGCTGGTGGAGGCAATCAGATCAGGAGGAAAAAAATCTGGTCTTGGCGTCTCCTCTTCATCACTCCTCCCTACACGGTTCGTCTGCTGGGAGGTGTTTAGACAACGTGTAGGTCTTACTATCGCTGACGCCACCCTGTAATTGTATTTAAAAGTCAACACTGGGAAGCAAGTCTTTTTTTTTTTCCCCCACACTGGGATTTGCCAGAAGCGCCCGAGGGTTTGCCAGCGACCTCCCCCGCGGGCGCACACGCAGGCTGCTGGTGCTGCCAGACACACACGTCCACGGGCACGGTTGGTTGATTGGTTTTTTTGTTTTGTTTTGTTTTTTCTTGGCTTGATCCGTGGTAAAGATTAGGGATTAGAAATCTTGTAAAGCCGCAGGAGGTACCCCTTGATTTTTCAAAAACGATTTCCACCTCTGCAAAGATTTGCTTCGATTTTAATAACCTGGGAACCCTTTAGAGAAACTAGAAACCACACGCTGTAACGTTTGGAATGAAAATTGGATTCATCTCCTCTGTTCTAGAAATCCTAACATTTAAAATACTTAGAAGTTGGGAGAGCTTCCTCAGAAGACCTCGGTGTGTTTGCCACAAAGACAAATGCTGCTTTGCACTCCTCTTTGTAAGAAAAGTGGAAGTTAATTATGACTTCAGGTGGTGTATAGAGGTGCCCGGAGGACTTTTCTTATTTTACAGGGGGAAAAAAATTCAGAAGTTGCCTTGTGAAATAGGCAAACGTAGTTGCCAAGTCCTGTGGCTACTTGTGTTCTTTTCATGGCCATATGTCCTAGTTGATATTCTGATGTTTTTTTTTTTAATGAAGAAAATACTCGCTTCATTGTTTATAAGAGGAAGCTCCAACTGTGAAATATCAATACCTCAGTTCACTTGATTGACCTGGTTATGCCTTCACCACGCTTACAACATAAGCCAGCAAGTAATTATTGAGTGTTTCCTGTGCATTCAATTCAATTGGACATTTATTGAGGGCGGACATTGTGCAAAGCTCTCAGCTAGGTTCTGGGAAATAGGGTGGGGGTAAGAGTGTTCAGTCATCCCAGCTCTGATCAACCCTTTTGTAGCCTCCATGGAGGGGGGAAGACAGATTTCTAAAAGTAGAACACAGGTTCCTGTTCACGTATTCTGAATGTATGCACATTTCCCACCGTGGCCGGGCAGATGTGCCCAATCGAGGCGTTCATTGTACCTCCATGGTGATTCCTACTGAGATCGTGCAGTTGGCCCCCAGTTCCTCCCGGTGTGGAGCTCACTGACTTCTCCCCGCTGGAGATGTAACTCCTGTCTCTTTCTCTCGCTCTAGGTGTGTTCTCAAACACCGAAGGGGCCTGGCTCTCTGGGGGTGATTCCGAGACGTTGAGGGGCCGAGAAGAGACCCTGCTAGAGAAGTAAAGGATGACCAAAAGCAACGGAGAAGAGCCCAGGGCGGGCGGCAGGATGCAGAGGTTCCAGCAAGGCGTCCGGAAGCGCACGCTCTTGGCCAAGAAGAAAGTGCAGAACATCACCAAGGAGGATGTTAAAAATTACCTGTTTCGGAATGCTTTTGTGCTGCTCACCGTCACCGCAGTCATTGTGGGTAAGTCATTTGATAACAACCGAGAAGACTCGCTCTTGTTTCTCAGGGGCCACCCTGGCTGCCTGGGAATATTATCAGATGGTCTGATTGTAGGTATTCAGAATGATCGCCCAGGCTCTCTTCTGGCTTTGAAGGTTTTTTCCCCCCAGTAAATGACAGTCCCTTGGCATGTTTGGAGCAATAAACGCATGGGAATCGAAAGAAGCAGCATTAGGCATTCTGCAAATCAATTGATTGATTGTGTGGAAAGGGAAGTAAATCAAGTGTTTTCCCAACTCATAGAAGGACAAAAGAGTAATCATTTAATCATCAGGCCTGAGCAGCTGATTAACAACAACAACAAAAAAAAGCAAGCATGTTAGCTTTGGCCAAAATGTAATCATTATACAATGTCACTTTCACTTAAAACTAATTTATACAATTAGTACACCCAAAATGAGATACACGTCTCTTAAGAGTAATTATATTCTAACTGGTGCTGATCTGAGTAGCCAACTTTTAGATGTAAAGGCCGAATCTTTAAATGTGTTTGCACTCTCTCATAAAGTGACCAGGAAGGGTAAATGGGGGGAAGTGTTAACACAGATCTCTTTCATTCATTGCCCTGAAGCGTGGGCCACAAATAGCTATACCTTTTTTCTTTTTTTTTAAAAAAATATATTTTATTGATTTTTTACAGAGAGTAAGGGAGAGGGATAGAGAGTCAGAAACATCAATGAGAGAGAAACATCAATCAGCTGCCCCCAGCACACCCCCTACTGGGGATGTGCCCGCAACCAAGGTACATGCCCTTCACTGGAATCGAACCTGGGACCTTTGAGTCTGCAAGCTGACTCTCTATCCACTGAGCCAAACCAGTTAGGGCAGCTATACCTTTTTGAAACATTTCAGCCTCTTACAAATTTAGGATGGTTGATAGCAATCTGTAGTAATAAAACATGATTGTCTTGTTTGATGTATTGGCATCTGAAATAGTAGTTTCTTACTATGGGTAGCATTGATCCTACTTTAAAATATAGCTGAGAAAACTACTTGCCTACTTGGAACTTTTGACTGACCCCAAATGGAAATCCTTTGGCTAATAAACACGTAAGTCAGTGCCATGCTGTAAAAAAAATTTTTTTAATGCTTTAACTTAAATTTCTAATAATGTGTCAACATAAAAAGGGCATTTTTTACAATTTCAATCTCTACCTTGGTGTTTGCCAAGATCTCCCATCAAATATAAAGAGATAATGACAATAGAAACTAAGAAAATTTTGTAGCATGTAAATATAATTATAACTTCCCCCTCCCCTCCCAACATTGGATTCTTAAATTGCAGATAAGTAGGAATACAGCGGAAGAGTAGTTTGTCATAAGACCTTAGACATATTCCATTTCAGCATCTTTGGCTCCTGTGAGTAATAGTTGGTGATTAATGACTTTAGTTCATTGTAGAGATGTTCAAAGACAGTGTCCAGATTGAGGCAGGGAAGTAATGGCTTTCTTTAGTAGGCTCCCAGCTTCGAATGTATTCCTGGAAGAAGTATTCCAGCACTGTGTCACTGCCTTGGAAGTTGATGTAAAATGCTGTATGCTCACCTCGTTTTTTGCTTTGAATTACGGTCGTTGTCAAGACAAGCAATAGCTGCAGACTAATAGTGACCAGCTATATATAGTACCGTTCCACCTACTTTCTAGGCGTTTGTATATATTAGCTTACTTATTCCTTAAACAAGCCTCTGAAGTGAGTGGGTAGGGATGAGGACTGTGATCCTTATTTTATAGATGAGGAGACTGAACAAGGAGACATGAAGTCACTTGACCCAAAACATGCAGCTAGTAAATGCTAGAGCTGGAAGTCAGACTCAGGCTGTCTCCGACCAGAGGCCGTTCTCCTCGCCACTCTGCCAGCCCACCTTTCTCCTCTGCGGACTTTCTGACATCTTGTTAGGGATGCCGGGCGGGGAAATGTTGCTGACCTGGTGGAGGCCAAGCAAGCAGTGCCAATGCGTTCATATAGCACTGTCAGTTAGATTCGGCAGAAAACTTCTAAATCTCCTACAAATCATTAAACCACATCCCTCTCATTCACTTAACAAACACCCATTTATTTTGCAATCCTATACGTATAATAATAGAG
Organism: Myotis lucifugus; assembly: GCF_000147115.1. Classification (NCBI taxonomy): domain Eukaryota; kingdom Metazoa; phylum Chordata; class Mammalia; order Chiroptera; family Vespertilionidae; genus Myotis; species Myotis lucifugus. The sequence goes on from NW_005871116.1 coordinate 1,982,998, forward strand.
CTCAGTGATACGGGATTATATTTGGAAAAGATGCAGAAACGCTTATTCCAAATGGTATGCTAAACACCATAAGAGTTCAGTTTCTAGGACAGAAATGTTTCAGTTAAAGAATAGGGGAACGGAAAGTAATAAAACTTGAGCATAGAAAGCAGACTGATGGAGAAGTAAGTTCACGACTACAAACAAGTAACGTATCTAATAGGAAGAAGATAATGCCAGAATTAGAGAATCCATTTTCTCTGTGAGCCCTGGGATCCTTTCCTAGCCCAAGGAGGACTCTCCTCAGATTGGTGAGAACTGCAGTAAGTTGGCTGAGCCGGCGGAGATAGCTTGGCAGGATGCCCTGGTGGTTGGCTTTTCGAATGGAAACTGAGGAGGTAGACGTAACAAGAAGAAGGCACTAACAAAGAACCACATAAAAAGAGCTCATTGACAGTCAGAGCGACCACTGAGTCGACACCAAAGACTTGGAATCACAAACAGACAACTTGGTAGCAAACAGAGTTAGGACAGAAGGAAGAGCCCTTCCGTTATCTCTGGGTGCATCTCCCGTGGAGGGCCCCGTGCAAACAAAGGCTCCGTTTAGCTTGTCACTGGGCACCACGTCTACATCAGCCCTAAAAGAAATAATAGGGAAAGAACACGTCTAAACATCAACTCTTTTTTTTTTTATATATATATTTTATTGATTTTTTACAGAGAGGAAGGGAGAGAGACAGAGAGCCAGAAACATCGATGAGAGAGAAACATCGATCAGCTGCCTCCTGCACATCTCCCACTGGGGATGTGCCCGCAACCCAGGCACATGCCCCTGACCGGAATCGAACCAGGGACCTTTCAGTCCGCAGGCCGACGCTCTATCCACTGAGCCAAACCGGTTTCGGCTAAACATCAACTCTTAAAGTTATATTGAAACAACAAAAATAAATTTTAAAATAAAAAATGAGTAAACACCAACTCTCTAATTTATTTGCTGTCGTATAGAAACAAACTGGAAAGAGACTAGTGAGGAAGAAGAAAATAGTTGCTTTCCCCAAAGATGAGATGAGAAGAACTATAGCTGTTACTTAGTTTTCAAATTCTTGTGTTTTAATCACTTAAACATAAAAAAGACAAAAAAACCTATATATTGAGGTAATATTTTTTGTTCAGTCTGTTTTGTTTTGTCTTTTAGAAAGAAAATGAATGTACCTTTAGTATGTAGAAATGGAAACTAGGAAATATTATGGAGGAGTAGAGACATGGGGCTTTTTTATTCAGAATAAAGCAGAGAGTTGAAAATATTTCCTACTAGTTCCTCTGCAAGCACAGGCATAGGCCCACTGGTGTGACGTCATTTCTAAGCAATGACATTTCTGACGTCCTTTCTAAGTGATGTCCAAGTCTGAGTGTGCCATGCCATGTGACACAGCCCATGTAATAGGAGCAGGCTAGCAACCCGAGAGAAGGCAGCGCCAAGTGCTAAGTCCCTTTCAGAGTTCATTGCTAAAGTGTTAGATAGGTGCCTTCCAGGGCCATTGCAGACCTCTGTCTGACAAAAACCACGCTGGGAACAGTGGTTTCTGTCTTTCTCCCTCCAGGAAGCACTTTTCTTGCTTCAAATTGTAGTAAGTTAGAGTAACCTCAGACATCTCGCTGAAAGACATGGAAAGTCCTGTGTCGTGTTCATGTCACAGAATGCCTACTCTTTCCACGTCCAGGGAACGAACGGCACAATAAAAATGAAATCTCGGGCCAAAGAAATGGATCATAAGCTCAGCTCGGAGGGGAGGGAATCTGTAAATAGAATTGCATAGAATTGGAGGGTGGTTTTACAACTAGCACCTTCCTTTTGCTCTTGGCGAGCACATGCGTACGCACGCGCATGCATACACACACACACACACACACAGAGTTTGTTTGGGTTGTCCTTTTGTGGGTTTGAGAGAAATTGGTGTCTTTTTAGAAAAGAACATACTGCTTACATGTGCATAAAGCATCTTTGGCAAGAAATTTAAATTGCACTAAAATTCAATGCAATTTCCTAATATCGCTGAAGAATCCTATATAATAAAAGGCTAATGTGCAAATCAACTGAACAGCAGAATGACCGGTCGCTATGACATGCACTGACCACCAGGGGGCAGATGCTCAATGCAGGAGCTGTCCCCTGGTGGTCATTGCACTCCCACAGGGAGAGCACCGCTCAGCCAGAAGCTGGGCTCACGGCTGGCAAGTGCAGCGGCAGTGGTGGGAGCCTCTCCCGCCTCCACAGCAGCACAAGACATCTCTTGGGGGGTGTCTGCCTGCCCGCAGGAAGTGGGCCTAAGCTGGCAGGTGGACATCCCCTGAGGGGTCCTGGACTGCAAGAGGGCACAGGCTGGGCTGAGGGACACCCCCCCCCCCCCCCCCGCCCCCAGTGCACGAATGTCATGCACTGGGCCTCTAGCATATGTATAATAAACTAGTCACCATGGATGCCTCTTGAGATAGAAGCTGGGTGTCTGGGGAATGGGATGGAAGAAATAGTACTTTCCTCTAAATAACTTTTTGAAAGTTTGACTATGTTAACCACATTCATATATTATCTCCTAGTACTATTACCTGCTAAATAAGTAAGTTTCTTTTTTATAAGAAGATTCTATGCTATTCAGCAATTTAACAAATATTAAGTGCCGCATAGCTGGCCCTGTGCTGCTATGCAATGGGGAGTCTGCCCCCAGGTAGTTTAGCAGGAGAGATGGATGAAAATGAGATGACAAAGGAATAGACAAGGTTCCTAGGTAATATTAGGGAAGTTTGTCATTAACTCTAAATGTTTTTAATGAGATCATAGTTTGCATGCCGTTTTACAAATGTCTTTCTGTATCGGCACTTTAGAGGCTCCGCTCTCTTATTAACAACCCAGATGTGCCATGTGGGAGAGAATAAGAATGTTGCTTTCGACCTGGATTCATGGGCCGGCAGTGTTATTTAGTAGCTGTGTGATCCTGAGGGAGGAGTTTTACTGCTCCGACCTTGGTTTCCTCACCTACCATTGCTCGGATAATATGCACTGCACACTTCCACCGTGTGCCAGCCACTGTTGTGAGTGTTGTTAGTATGTTAGCTTTATTTCGTCCTCACAGCATACCAGGGAGGGAGGTATTCGTAATCTCGGTTTACAGATGAGAAAACGGAAGCTCCGATTCTTATCCCACAGTTGAAGCATATTGACTGGGATTCCATTCCACCATTCTGGCTCCACGTTCACACTCAATCACCACGTTCACACTCAATCACCACGGTGTCCTGGGCGCTGGTGGCTGTCCTCAGGGAATGTCCATGATTGTTTTATTGCAGCAATTAGCTAAGGGTGTGCCGTGGAAGTATGAGCAGGAGGGAGGGAGAGGAGAGGACGAATGGATCCCTTTGACGAGGGTCGTCCTGATTGGTTGTCAGGGAGTGTTGACAGGAAAGGTGGACCGTAAGCCGATGGGCCAACTCCTGGCTGGGGTGACTGAGGCGTGCTGGTGCCGTCAGTAGGGGTAGAATAGAGGAAGACACGGGAGGGGGTGATGGTACGATCAGGTAGGGGCGTGTTGAGTTTGAGATGTGGGATGCCACGGCAGTGGAGACACAGTGCAAGAGGCTCCCCATAAGGATTTGGAAGGTATTCTTACCATCTCTATCCAGCCGGAGCGAGGACTGGAGCTGTCTGAATGTTAAATGAATAAGGACCCATGAATCGGGTTCTCGTACTGCAAACACTACTGTAAGTGAGTCTATTCTTAGCACAGTGTGAACTCCATGCCCTTCTTTATGACTAAAAGCAATCATCTCTCCGCAATGCCACTGTGGAATTGTGTCTCTCCGACACATGAACTGTCTAGGGAGGCAGTCAGTTCAGCCACACGGGCCCAGGGATTGGCCAGCCATCAGCGACTGCACCGGAGCGACTGGTGGTGGGACCAACAGGCCAACTCCTGAGTCAGTGGTATGGGCACAGCCTGGTACCCACGCCAACATCCCTCTGCTAACGGAGAAAAGGTGTCACCACACAGTTCGAACAACAGGAATCCAGTGAACCGATTCCGGGTTCGGATTTCTGGTTTCTTCAACACTCCCTGGGAATGGGAAGGGAGAGAGGGAGATTCAGGGCCTGGGAGGGAAGGGTTAGGCCCTCAGAGCCGAGAAGCAAGGATTGCAATGCCCTGCTCTGCAGAAGTGACACAGGAATAGGGTGTAAGGCCTAGAGCCTGATGTTCCTCTGTTGCTGCTTCTGCAGGGGCAGAACCCCGAAAAGCTGTCAGGGGAGCAGTCCCTGCCATGTGCTCATGGCACACGTGGATCCCAGCCTCTCTCCCACCTTCTCATAAAGCATTGGGGTGTGTGTGGTGGGGGGTGGTGCCTCCTGTGGTGGGTGCAGTCTGTGCAGCCTGGCGGAGAGGATCAGAGCTACGGACTCCAGACACTTAGGTTCATGTCCCACTTCTGGAACTGCGCCTGTTGCTTCATGGGAAACAGAGTCATTCTAACACCTCTGCCAAGATGTGTATCTCAGCGCGCCACTTACAGCCACGGAAGCTTACACACTGTCTTCAGCGCCGGGCAGGCAAAATGTCCATAGAAACTGGAGGGCCCTGGTCCTGGGCTTCCGTCTTTGCTCTGGCGTCGAGTGAGAACACTGATTTGATGAGGCTGGTCTGCAGGGAATGGAGACCCAGGGACGGGGTGAACGGGGGGGGGGGGGACGGGGGGGGGGGGGGGGGGGGAGGCGGTGTATTAAAAGGGGGCAGGAAGGGGACAGGGAAGTCCCCTGGGTTAGGGCTAGAAAGGGGTTCTGGTTCTCTGGCGAAAAAAGAAGCCAAGAGAGGTGTAGGAAGAGACTTTATAATTGTAAAGGGGTCTTAAAAGCAAAGAAGAAAGGGTCTTAATAAGCGAAACCGCCCTTTTTCAACCCCCACCTACCCCCCCTCTGAGACAAAGGAGAAAGTGATCACGGCCGCCTTGTATCGCCACTCCGACAGCTCAGGGGAGGGGGCGACAGCTCAGGGGAGCGGGTGCTGGACAGCAGGCGCCTCTCAGGACAACGGGGAGTTGCTGAGAAGATGTTTCCTGCTCCACAGCGCATGTTCTTACCACCTGGGCCAGGGGAGAGTGCACCTCCCTGGCCCTCCTTTCCTCCAGTTTTGGTGTCTCCTGCTCATTCACTGCCCCACCCCCCCTCCCGCCAGGGCGGGAGAAGGGATTCGGGAACTTTAGGAGAAATGTTGCTGGTTTCTAGCACCGTTGGTAAAGGTTATGTTGAAGGCGTGGTGTTCCGAGAGTCCCTCTGGATTTCATGTTGCTCTGTTTTCTTCCTGTTCATACAGATAATAAGCAAACTGAGCAGGCGATTTCAAAAGTGTTTCTCTTTCGAGTAGGTAATCAAATAGGCAGGTGTGTCCAGAGCAACTGCCTGCAGTACTAATACCTCCCCCTGTGGCGGTGTGGCGGCTGGAAAAGCCCTGTGTCCCACCCGCTCACAGCAGCGGGTGTCCAGGGCCAGCCCTCCCCCTGCTGATCGGTACCTGTACCTGCGAGTGTCCGGATGCGGCTGAGAAAGCACTGAGAGCCTTCAGTCCTGGTGACAGACCCGGCTCTGACATCAACTAACTCACCTTACGATTTAAGACAAATCTCTGGGCCTCTTTATCTTTTCAACAGCAAAGTACATTTACACCAACTGCAGAACTCTGTCGTTAAAAGTCCGATTTGCCGTCCTCTTCAGCAGAATGTGTGGGATGGATCGACAAGTGTTTTCTAGTCCAGGACACTGTGCAATTGGAAGGACCTTCTTCCGACACTGACCACCTCCCAATCCGTCCCGTCCAGTCTAACCAGCAGCCTCTTTGTCTGGCCTTGACTTCCGAGGACCTCTGGGTGTGATGCCAAAGCTAGAGGACACAGTGAGGCACACCTCCGCGGGGCCATGGCTGCCTCCCGCCCTCGGCCCGGCCCCCATAAATCAGAGGGAAGCCGTGGGCCTCTGTTTGTGCTCCAGAGTAAACAGCCGGGGAAGAGCCTCGCTGTTTGGAAGCGGCGACTGGAATGTCAGCACCGTCTCCAAACCGTACATTCCAGGTGCCGGGCACTCGGTATTTATGCAACACGGACATGCTGTCATTCATCAAGCATTTGGCCTGGCAGCTCCATGAGCAGTATCATTGCCGTGAGATGAGGAAACACACCAAGATCTTCAGGACACAAAGTTCCTTTATTGCGCTCACCCAGGGAAGAAATGATGAGTTTATGTCAAGTGCTGGTGCTGTCAAAATTGCCCAGAGCTTATTCCCTAGGCCAGTGGTCGGCAAACTCAGTCCACAGAGCCAAATATCAACAGTACAATGATTGAAATTTCTTTTGAGAGCCAAATTTTTTAAACTTAAACTATATAGGTAGGTACATTATTAACTTAATTAGGGTACTCCTAAGCTGGCCTTTGCTAAAAACGTCCTCAATCTGATTGAGGTACATTCGCTGAGGTCGACCCCTTCCAACTCTCCCATCCACACTCGTCTTGTATACTTGTTTCGTCTATCTCCTTTCGCTCATCCTCTCTATATGTCCAAACCATCTCAACATACCTTTCTCAATCCTCGACACTACATCTTCTTTCACTCCACAACGTTCCCTAAAATTAACTTAATAAACTTTACTTAAAGTTTTAAGTCAACTTCGTACGTGCGCGCCTGCACGTGGTATTTTGTGGAAGAGCCACACTCAAGGGGCCAAAGAGCCGCATGTGGCTCGAGAGCCGCGGTTTGCCGACCACGGCCCTAGGGAGACCAAGACTCTTCCCACCACGATGCCCCATCAAGAGGTGCACTCCAGTGGCTTTGAACACAAACGGAGAAGAAGAACAAAGCGCCAGAACTAGATAAAGGAAGGCGCACCCTGGATGGGTTAAGATAAGGTGGGGACGGGCACTCCTTTTTCTCACTGGGCATCATATCAAAGATTCGTAGGTAAATTGAGGAGCCGCGAGCTGAAAGGCACTCTTGAGTTTTGAATTTCAAGGCTGAGTTTCTGTCTCCAGAGAGGGCAACTCCATTCTTCCTGTCCCCGAAGAGACTTCTCCGGTTCTCCAGCGATGATGCCAGGCCGCAGCCTGCTGCCTCCCAGGGGAAGGCAGTGGGCTGTTAGTGAGAGTCTTTGTGTTCGGAATCTTGTAAGATGAAGCTCATTTATCCCTAATGAGAGTAGCGATGGACAGTTGCTGCCCTTCTCACCCCAAAAAGATGGCCCCTGCTTTTAGCATCTCTTGAAATTCCATCTTTAAAGCGAGGAAGGCAAAACCCCAGGGATATATATGCTTGCGGTGTCTTCCGCTTGTCGCCAAGTGTGAAGGTGGAGGCATCAAGAGGAAATGACGAGTCCTTTAAGATTCTGCTTCTGGCCCAAGCTGTCTGTATCGATTTATTTATTTTTGTGCTCTGAGATTTGCTTTTTTAAGGCAAATGAAGTAGTCGTGTAAACAAAGCTGAGAGTCAATAAACTTCCCAGGGCTTTGTAAGTTCTGGCGTTGCGTGTCACCTCTGCCGCGTGGCTTGCCATGTGAGTTTTCGGCCCTGGTACCCTTGCAACTCCAACGGCTAACAGCCCATGAGCCTATCTATAACGATTGAGTTCAAAGTTTTTTTTACAGTCACTTCCTGGTCTCCAGAAAAAGAAGCTGTTTGGTCAGAAAGTGATCCACTCACCACAGATCTGAGCACCCGTGGCTTTCCTCGGCGTGGCCCCAATTAAGTAAACTCCCTGTGGAAGCAAATTCAAGCAGCGTCGAGGAGCAGCCAACCCAGACCCAAAGCGACGCTTTAGGATGATCAAAGCATCTAACAGAGAAGATGTAGGAGACACTTCAGTCAGATTTTTAAAAAAAAATTGTGGGCCATTTCTTTTGTTATATTACCTGTGAAATGCATAAATGTATACTGCCCCAAATCAAAAGGTGCAAAACGGTATAGAATGAAAGAGTGGGAGTATTCCACCACTCATGTCCCCAGGTGTTCAGTGAAGCCTCTTATCAGTTTCTTCTGTGCCTTTAGCGTTCTTTTATGAGCATAAAAATGCACACTTTTTTTTTGCCTTTTGTATACAAACGGTAGCATGGTGTACACAGCCCACTTCACACCTTGCTTTTTTCACTTTGCACTGTTTCTTGGCTCGTATTCCTTGTTAACACAGAAAACGCCTCCTGTTCTGCCCTGGGGCTGCCTTGTAGGGGTGCACCATGTTGTTTAAGCCGTTCCCAGTGGATGGACGCTTAGGTTGGTTCCAGCCTCTAGATACGATCTTTTTAATGGTGTAGTGAACAATTTTGTATCATAGTAATCTCACCCAGGTGACTGTGAGCCACATCCCTAGAAATGAAATTGCTGAGACTTAGGGCATACACATTGGGGGTTTTGATAAATATTGCTGATTTATACCCCATAGTGGTTGCAATTTACTCCCCCAGATGGTGGGATTTAGGAAACAGTTTGGCCCATGGTTGCCGCTGCAGAGGTTCGGATGAGCGTGCTTTGCCATGTGCAGGCTGCCAAGCCCACGGCACACGAGCTGAAGGTACAGGGCAACTTGGAAACCTTACATATCTCCCATTTCCAGTTTCTACTCCTCGGAACGATATTTTTGACCAGAAAGTAAGATAATGGGTTCCAAGGATTTTATTTCTGATGATCATTATTTCTCAAATAGAATATTTAAAAAATATATTTATTTTTATTGATTTCACAGAGGAAGGGAGAGGGAGGGAGAGAGAGAGAGAGAGAGAGAGAGAGAGAGAGAGAGAGAGAATGAGAGAGAATCATTGATTGGCTGTCTCCTGCACGCCCCACAGTGGGGATCGAGCTGCAACCCTGTCATGTGCCCTGACTGGGAATTGAACCATGACCTCCTGGTTCACAGGTTGACGCTCAGTCACTGAGCCACGCTGGCTGGGCTAGAAGATATTTTTAAATGACAATGGCTTGGGCCTTTAAAGACATGTAGGGTTATTAGTAAATTAAATTTCCATTCTGCATAGCCTATGTAGGGCCATGTTAGGAAGACAGTACCAGGCCTTTCCGACTCCAGGAACCCTCGGGTGCACTTGTCTCTCAGGTCGCCCGTGTGGACTTGAGCCTGCACCTGCGCCCCCTTGGCCATCAGTCTCGGGGCTGGTTCCTCAGGGGACGACGGATGGGACAGGCTGTCACAGGTATTTCCCACCACCAGCCACAGGAAACACCAGAGGACAAAAGAACGAGCCACGCCAGGGCCAAATCTCTGAAGGGTGTGGGAACTGCATGCTGGTGGGGGGTTGGTTGAAATGTTACCTCAAACAGTGGCTTCTCAGGAAATGCCTGGAAGTTTGGACTGAAACAGAAGACCAGGGGCCAGTAGACTCCTTTTGCAGGTAAATTCGTTATGATGCCCTTGGCCTCTTTGCGAAAACAATCCAATGGAGCTTCATGTCCACCGGCTTCATTGGGCTGATAGGAGACAGGCTTATGCCGTCTCCAAAGTGGGCTACAATCTAGCAGAGTTCTGAAACAGACACTTTTATTCGATCCCTCAAATAATGATTTATTGCATACCTGTCATAATTACTGTAATGACAAAATTGACATAGCATTTTTTGGACTTACATGTTTCCATATACATTATCCAGGACTGTAGAATTCATTAGAAGAAATAAGATGAACTCATATAATGCAGCTAAGCTTTATAATGCTTTTTTGGTATACATGGTTCTTTGGTTCCTTTAAACTCAGAATATTTAGCTGAGAATATAAATTTCAAGAAGATCTTAGATACTGCCTATTCCTATCGATCCTTCCCATTTTTCAGATAAAAAAAAAAGAGGCTCCAGAAGATTACGTGATTTGAAGATATTGGGCTGTGGAAACAGGCAGATCAAGGTTTGAGCCCTCATTCTGCCAGCATAACTCAGTGGCCACGTAACCTTGGACAAATGGCTTATTCTTCCTAGGCCCCAGTCTCCTCATCTGCAAGATGATGATATTAAATCCTGTAGGTTGGATATGAAGGTTAAATCACTTAAGTAAAGTATTTGCTGGCATAATTTACTGGCAGCATCAGGTCCAGAAACCTCCTCTGTGACTCTCAGTCCATGATCTTTCACACCTGCTGGCCTTCATTTTCAAAAACAAACAAACAAACAAACAAACAAACAAACAAACAAATACTGCCTGTGAGAGATTGAGGGACCAGGATCTATCACTCCTCGTTTGTGAATCTAGAAATAGAAGCATGAGTCGTCATAGTTCAGTCAAGAACCAGTTTCACAGATCATGAGAGAGGGATGACAGTTTGGAAGAGGGTTGCTCCTGCGAGTAGGCTGCTTTGCTCACGGAGGGCAGTGGGGAATAAGCCTTACTGTGTAACACAATGATTCCTCCATCCGGGACACTGTTCAGCACCAGCTGGGGGCCAGGCACTCATGAATACTGGTCATCTGAACAGCAATAGTCATCCTGAGTGTTCATTCATTCAACAAAAAATTGAGCACCTACCGTGCCAGGAACTGTTGTGAGGGCTTAATATACAGTGAACAAAACTGAAAAATAATAAACAAAGAAAATCTCTGTTCTCATGGAGCTTATATTTCAGCAGACAGATAATAATAAACAATAAGCATAATAAATTAGAAAATTATATTGTGTTTTGGAAGGTGATAACGACTGAAAGAAATAAAGGGAGATAAGGGAAAAGACAGTTCAGGGCAGACCTTATGAAGAAAGATGACATTGGAACTAAATCTTAAAGCAAGTAAAGCTTGTGACTATCTGGGAAGAGTTCTAGGCGGAGAGAAGAGCTAGTACAAAGGCCATAAAGTGGGATCGTGTGAACAAGGAGGCAGATGTTGAAACAGAGGTGAAGGGAGAAGGAGATGAGATCGGAGCGTAGTGGGGCTAGGGAGGCAGGCCAGGTACAGACATTGCACGGCCTAGGCTTTCACTCCCAGGGGATGGGGAGCCAGCGGAGGGAGCAGAGAGGAGGTCTTAAAGGGTCCCTCTGGGTGTTATGCTGGGACTAGACTGTGGGGATCCAAAGTGGAAGCAGGAAAACCAGTTAGAAGGTACCACAGTAGTCCAGGCTAAAAAGAGGGTGATGTTTAAACCCTTCTTTGTTTACAAATTGGGGAGGAGTGGATCTGAGGCATACAGAAGATCACATGAGAGGTAAAGGCAGGGCTGGAGCTAAAATCCCAACATCACTCATTCACAAACATCTTGAAAGCATCTTGTCTACGAGTTTGTCTACATCACAGGAGAAGTAGCTTGGTGAATAGGCGTAGAGATTTTGCAGGTTACACAGACCCCTAACCACTCCATGCAGCTCACCTGTCAGAGTAAGTGGGACCTGTGACCTTGCTTCTAACCAAGAGAATATGGCAAAGGTGATGGGTGTCACTCTGGCGATTTTGCTACATCAGACAGCGTGTCTAATACATTGCATTTTATGATAGTTGTAATCTTGAGACAGAGTAGTGCTAGGTTTGTTTTGTTGTTATTACAAAAATGGAAAAAAAAATTCCTACCTGAGAAATAGTAGTATTTTGTCATGTGAAACCAGTGATCCACTATCAACAAAAAAGTTTGATGCTTTTATTTCCTTGAGCTGTCTTGCATACTAGTGGACAGCATGGCCCCTTTCTGGCTAAAGATCGATAGGCCAAGTTTTGCTGAGTCAGAATTTGGATGCCCGTTGACTGGGCAGTGTAAGGCTGGCAGAGCGAGTGAGCCCATCTCAGGGGGGTGTTTGGTGGTTTTCTTATGGCCAGCCTCGGAGCGTGAGGCCTCTCAAGATCAATGCCACGTTACTTTTAGATTCTCTGCTGGCATCTGAGCAGTCTGGGGGCACCCTCTCGTTTTCTGGAGAATTTTGCATTCTGAATAATTACTCTAGAAGGCACTGGTCTGCCATCTGTTCATGACCCAGTTTGGAGATGAGGTAGAAACTTTACTAATATTTCACTATTTCAAACTCCAGCGTTTACCAAAAGATAAATTGGGTGATTTGCTCCAAATTTTACTCCAAACTGTCCTCATTTTTTAACTCTTAAATATTTTCTGGCTTTCTAATATTTTCAGTGTATTTTTTTGTTTGTTTTTGTTTTTCAGATTAAATATGGACCAAATTCTTAAAATAGGTCTTTGGCTTTTAACTTGTGTGTGGCTTTCAGACCCACGATGTCCTCTCTCTGGGGCTCCCGTGTGCACATTGTGTCTTATTTAGAAAGCAGAGTGACATTTAATCTCCCAAAGAAGTGTTTGTTGTGTAGACTCCCCAGGGGAAACAGGAAACCCCTGATGGACTCTCTTCTTGAGCTTTCCACAGTAGGAGAGAGAAAGTACTTAAATAAAAAGGCATCTTTTTTCGTAGCATTCAACCAGCAGAGTTCGTTTTGATCACCTTAAGCGGTCCAGTTATTTCCTAGATTCTAGAAATCTTGTTAAAATGTGAAAACAGGAATGAGAGAAGACTGTTGACTGAGAGTGAGCAGTCTGGACATTGCCTGTGACATCTGTGTATTGCATAATGACACCAAGGTGGAAACTTAGCAGAGTTTGCTTCAGCTCTCACCAATCCTGTTGGGAAGTCGTTCTGATTATTACTGTTATTTCTGCAGAGTAATCAATAATAAGCATCCATTCTTTTGCACTAAAGGTCGGGTGGCCGCAAAGGGCTTTATTGGCTCTGGGAACTTCAATCAATGTGCTGCACCTAAGTGCCCGCTAATGGGGCTCCGCTCTGCAGGGGCCATGAGCTGCTTTCCCCCCGGAAGCAGGCCTCCCGCCCTGCCCCTTGAATTGATATGAAGGTGGAGGGGGGACTCTGAGAAGCCTGAGCATCAGGCTGTGAGAATGTGTTTCAGGGGGAGCTTTTTGTTGCTGGGGTAGAATGTGATCAGAAACCTGAAGTGCTCACCCAAAAAAGCAGATTCGCATTCAGAGCATTTCCTCTTGATTGGATGCTGCTAGCCAGCCAACCTCATCACGTCGACTTCACCCTCATGCTGCAGTGGGAGCAGAAAGCCGAAGAAAAAGGTTTTTAAAAAAATGTGTATTTTTATTGATTTCAGAGAGGTAGGGAGAGGGAGAGAGAGATAGAAACATCAATGATGAGAGAGAATCATTGATCGGCTGCCTCCTGTGTGCCCCACACTGGGGAACGAGCCCACAACATGGGCATGTGCCCTAACCAGGAATTGAACCATGACCTTCTGATTCATAGGTCAATGCTCAACCACTGAGCCACGCCAGCCAGGCAAGAAAAAGGTATCTTGTTTGAAATTGGTATTTTGTTTGAATTGAAAAATGCTAGGTGTTGACTTCATTAAGTAAGATCAACAAAACCTTTTCCCAGCTTAAGCTCTACAATGAGTTAACCTAATTCAAAATAGAACAAAAAGCCAGTCATTGTATCGTGTACTCACTTGGGCCTTTAAGTTAGTAGCATGACCACAGTGAGTAGGAGTCTGGGGCCTGGAGTGGGATAAGTGGGTGTGAAGACTCCCTGGGCACTCACCTGGCCTTGGGGAAGCAGGCTGACCGCTCTCTACATGGACCACCGCTCCAACCTGTGCCCTCTGGGCGGTTCCGGCAGTTTACCTGGCCTCTCAGTGACTCTGGTCCTTCATCTACTAGTCGTCCCGGCCTCCACTGACCTGTGAGGCAGTGTCCTTGTGAGGACCTGGCGTCTTGCACGTGCTGAGGACTGTTAGCTGTTGTCATTACCCACAGGAACCTGAAGCAGGTAATGTCCTTTCCACCTTTGCTGCTGATGCTTTCCAAGAATTTAAATGTGTGCTGTGGAGGGAAAAGGCGGGCTATTTTCATTAATAAATTTCATACAAGTTAAATTATGCCACAAAAGGGGATTTAGTGTAGCCCTTTTAAACAGTGACATGGTACAAATAGCCATATGTTGAGGTCCTCATGTGTAGGACCTGTAATGGGTTTCAAGATGTGCTGGGTGCCCCCAGGACACCTCTAGCAGATCCAAGATTATCACTCCAATGTTCCCACAGCTTAGAGGCTAGAGATGCTGAACACCCAGGAGCTAGACTCAGGCTGCAAGGCTGTGTTTGTGTTGAAGAGGCATTAAAGGTAGTAGAAGGCTTTGTTTAGAATCCCTCACTTCCTAGCTCTGTAACATTTAGTAAGATGAATTAGTGTATTCATCTTGAAAATAGACATGATAATATCTACTTCATACAGCTGTGGTGAGGATCATGCCACCATTAACACATAGTAAGGGCTCAATAACTCTTCCCCTTCCGCAACATGTTCTCTTCCCCAAGAGTAGACCTGGCTCGCTTGGGAAACCCAGAGATAGTAAACAGATCAAAACGTAATCAGGAACAAAATGGATTTAAAGTATTAACACTATTTATTAGTCTAAACAACTCCTGTTTTCAAAGCATTTGACTTAAAACTAGCCCTTATAAATAAGTGATATCTCCTCTGGTGTCCCTACTATAAATAGGAGCTTTTAGAAAATGCGGTTCTTGCATTGGAGAATGTAAAGAAACTGAGACAGACTAGAGTTGTTGATGTCAGGACTGTACTTCCAAGCAAACCGGCTTGTTGACTGGAAGAAGACAGAAGAAAAAAATCTCACCACCTCTTGAGACGCTGGCTCCTTGACTGTCTTGCTGTTGTCTGTTAGATATTTATTTGGCAGACTGGGGAGTTAAGAGACTTTATCATTCATGCAGTGCCCAGAATCCATTCACTGAGCTGGCTGGCTTTGCCTCCTAACACCTAGACGAAAACCAGTTGCACTGAGCAAATGTGGGGTTTGATGGAGGAGGAGGAGAGAAGGTACTTGGAGCACCCAGGAGAGAAAGAGGCGGGAAGTGTGCCCCTGGTGTGGTTGTAGAGAGGGGAGTAGAGTCCATGTTGGCAAAGATTGGACCTTGGGGGTTGGGATCACGTGCCCCTAGTGTTTAGAAAGAATAATCTCTTCCTCCATCTACACTGACTTGTCCCTTGCTCCTAGAATCTGTGTTATTTGTAGAGCAGCTATTCTACCCATTTTTTCTAACTTATAACTTAAATAGATTTTCTGGACTAGCGTGGGTCCTACTGACCCTTGGAAATATTGTTGTATATGATAGAGACATTTCTAGTAACAGCCAGCTTAGAGATGTCCTTGTAAACCCAAACCTGGTCTTAAATAGTTACTTGGAGGATATAGAAAAATTCTATTAGCTTGATATGTTCAAATTCCAAATGACCAAAGCGAGTTTCCTGTGTTTACTGTGTATATATTTTTTTGTTATAATTGAATGACAAAAGTTTTAATGCATTTAAATAAAGGCCAGCAAACAGAATTCCAGTGAAATTACATTTGATTTAGAAGTAAAGTAAAAAGTATAAATCTTTATTGATTTACTTTCTTATTAGGAGATAAAGTCTTGGTATGAATAAGCGGGAAAGACCCAGGTCTAACCAGAGTCTTGTACTGAAACTCCGAAGTCAATGCCTTACCCCAAACCAAATTCAGGAAGATGAAAAGTTCAATATCTTAAAACAAAGCAAGCAAAGAAGCAAAACTGAATTAAAGATGTATTAAAATTAGGAGAGGAAGGGAAGTGAAAGTTTATAACTCTTGAAGAAATTACCTAGTAAAAAAAGTACACAGACATTATTTTATAAAGTGCAAAACACCTGTATATTTTAAAGTAATAATATATGGCAAGCAAATTAGAAAAATAATTTTAGCAAATATTTTATAGGCAAAGGGTAATTATCTTGATTATGTAAAGAATCTATACCAAATACATATATACATATATAAACTCTTAAACTAGTAGGATTTAGAAAACACTTGGAGAAAATACAATTAGGAGAAAGGATCAACATCTTTAGATATTAAGTAAATTCAAAGGAAAAACAAAAAATACATACCATTTACTCATCACATTTATAATTTTTGCTTGTTTTAACAATTTTTTATGATAATACTCTCAGCTCCTGAGGTATAGAAAATAAAGCCTTCTCGTTCAAAGGAAGTATTAAGGAAGTTTTAACACAATCATTGGATTTGGTATCATGAGACCTAAAATTGAAGTTTATTGTGACCATATCTGGAAAAATATCTCCTGCTTGCTTTCCATTTATTTAACTCTTCTGGAAAGAAGCTCAAGGAAGCACTAACAGTGGTTGTCTTTCCCCTAAGTGGAGAGGCAGGAAGTATGTGAGGTGTGAGATCTGCTCGGCCGGCGTGGCTCAGTGGTTGAGCGTCGACCTAGGAACCAAGAGGTCACAGTTCGATTCCTGGTCGGGGCACGTGCCTGGGTTTGTGGGCTTGATCCCCAGCAGGGAGTGTGCAGGAGGCAGCCAATCGATGATGTTTCTCTCTCATCAATGTTTCTCTCGCTCTATCCCTCTCCCTTCCTCTCTCTCTCTTAAGTCAATTAAAAACACACACACACACACACACACAGAAAAATCAAAAGGATGTGAGATCTGAGCCCAAACTGCCTGGGCTTCACTCCCAGCTCTGCCACTTGAGTAGCTACGTGACTTTGAGATTGAGTAGCTGTTGGGATTGGACAAGTTTTAAGTTCCCTGTGATTAGATTTCTCCATCAGTGATTTAGTGGTTAAGCGGACCTACCTCCTGGGGGTTTTGTGAGAACTACATTTTCTAACACAGGTAAAGCACAGCCCACAAGGCCGGCGTATACTAAGAGCTCAGTAAAGCATGAGCTATTTGCTATTTAAGTGGTGGAACCAAGATGGGCAGACTTTTGCTGACACTTTTCTTCATTTTCCAAATCAACGTTTCTCTCTCGAATATATTACTGATACATTAGAAAAAAAGCAATAAATGTTTTCCCGAGGACCCAGAAAACTGAGTGAAACAGATGATTTTTTTTTAGTCACATAGATACAGACTCTTAGTTGGAGTATCAGAGTATGTCATCAAAAAATAGATGCTTCGTGGCTGCTGAGACCCAAGAGTTGAAAATGGAGTTGCAGTGACACTTGAAATGAACTTTGTGCCCCATATCATAAGAAGTTAGGATGGTGTAGCTTCCTGGAAAGACTGCTTGCATCCTTTGGAAAAGTTTGTGTCTACCCCATATTCTCTCCCAATCCCTTAACCAGTAGCTTACATGAATAGCTACATCTCTATAAGACATATTTTAGTAATAGCTGGGCAAAAGAAAAAAATTTACAATAATGGAGTAATTAATTTTTTGGGGCAAAGAACGTGAATTAGGGGAAGGGAGAAGTAGTAAAATTTATTCAATACCTTTGTTAATTTCCAAATATTTCAAAAGGTAGCATGGGCAATTGGATTTACACATAAAGTTATTATTTTAAACATATGTTTTAAAGTTTCAGGAGCGGAAGGAAAATTAAGGAGAAAATTGCCGTCTCTTTTCCTTAATTTCCTCTAAGTTTAAGGGGAAAATGGTTGAGAAAAAAGTCTCCGCTCACTTTGCTGTCTTCTCTTGCCAGCAGCTAACAAGTCTGTACAATACGGTTGCCCAGGCGATGCCAAGACCGTGTAGAAAGAATGGTGTGCGGGGACAGGAATGATGCAAATGGGTTAGCAGCGTGAACGGGAGGAGGTGTTTGGTTTCTTTTGGAAAAAATAAAATTATACCACCCGCTATAGGCCGTTATGCTAGCCGTTCTAAACATCTGCTGTACGAAGGGACTTCATTATATTGCCTTGTTCGGGGATACATCATTTGTCTCCTAGCTATGCCCCCATCTTTGTACCTCTGTACTGAGCCATGTCCAAGTTGATTCCACCGCATTTAAGTCAGACAAAGAACTTTTCCATAACTTCTACCTGAAGCCCTGGATTCAGCCATCCCCTCACAGACCGACCGAAAAGCTGGGCACAGCCCTTGCTCTCAAAAGAGCACAAATATTTGTTGCTTAAATAAAGTTACTCTTGTCCCGACAGGCGTGATCACCAGACAAATCCTTATTCCGTTTTCTAGGACTGTTACTTCAGTTTAAAAAAGACTCCGTTTTTCCTCTTCTTCTCTTCTCCCCCCGCCTTAGGGACAATCCTTGGATTCACACTCCGGCCGTACAGAATGACCTACCCGGAGGTCAAGTACTTCTCCTTCCCCGGGGAGCTGCTCATGCGGATGCTGCAGATGCTGGTGCTGCCGCTGATCATCTCCAGTCTCGTCACAGGTACCGAGGCGGGGCTGTGAAAAGCTCGCTCCAGGGTTGCTTAGGAAAACACGCTCTTTGGGTTTCTGCTGGATGCATGCTCTGTTCTAGGGGGAAAACAAAACAAAACAAAAAAAGTTCCTTCAAAATGATGGAAAGGTGCTTTGGTAATGCATGACTGATAGCACCTTGTATTCTACCAATCACAAGAGGAAACACTGAAACAGGCACGTAATCTGGTCCGCCTCGCCACGAAGGAGGGGCCCTGCTAGACAAACACGGCACCAGCAGCCCCCTCTGACCACGGCAACAGGTTGACACGAGCGTACATACAACAGGTCTGTTTCCCCACCCTCTCATCCCACCCAGAGAGCATCTGGTTGGACAGCCTGTTAGCTATTGATGCAGGATGCTTGTTCTCAGAGCCACCGGGACGTGAGCGGGAGCCTTCTGGGGAGCCCCGTCAAGAGGTAATGCTCACCACGCACTCACCATCGCGGCCGCCAGCGCTGCCTTTCCCCGGTGAACCCACAGGGTTCCGCTGCCTTCTCCGGTTGTCCCCTCCCTGTCATGTCACTGTTTAGCTTGTGGGAGAAGTGGGGGGGTGGGGGGGGCGTGTGAGAGAGTGGTCCCCATCCTGGTATTTTGTCAGCTGACACTTGAATTTCCAGCGAGGGCAACTCTACAGGGTAGCATCCTCTTCCCATGACAGCGAGACAGCCATGCACTCCTGCGTGGGAATGGTTAGCCTCATGTGTGTCTGTGGTTGCTGAGCGCAAACGGAGCCAAGACGCCGCAGGGAAGCGTCGCTGTTCCTTTCTGTCCACTCTTCTCTTTCCCCACCGCCCATCTCTGACTTAAAGCGGAGTGCCCATAGACCCTGCCCAGCAGGATGGTTTCTGGGTGGGGAGCTAAAGCCCAGAGCTCGGGTATCACTCACCCTGTTCTCGCTTCCACCCTTGGCTCACGGTCCCCTCTTAGGCAAGTCACTCCACCTAGGTGAGCTGGCCCAGCGCATCTCTCCCCTCCCAGGGAGTTCTCAAGGGCATTTACACTCTCCTCACAAGCTGTCTGTGTCATGGGAACTTCACAGGACAGCTCAAAGGTCCTGGAGCACAAGTCCAGCCACTTCATGCCTGGGTGGGCTGGCCATTACGTGGACAGAAACTATGTCAGATTCCTCCTCAACGCCTGGCAGATCGATGCTGGCTCCCACTTGCCCAGGTATTTCAACAAGTGGTTGCACGCACAGGGAGCTCCCATTGGAGGGAGAATGGACCATAAAACGATCATGCGGATAGGATAGGATGACTTGGGAGGCTTGTTTTTGAAACTGGCCTGTCCCACTGCTGACCAGGGGTAGTCATTGCCGCCTTATCACAGAGGCTAGATCGGTGCTGACAGGAGGGCACAACCTCACTTTGTTATCCACGTGCCGCTGTTACCTGGGAAACAAGTTCTTTGCAGCAATGAGTGGACAGAACCCACCTCCGCCATCGTATTTGCTGGAGCGGGGAGTCCCTCCGCCCCATCCCACTGGCTGGCACCTGAATTGAGTACCTGGCGTTTTCCTGGGCACAAACGGAGGCGTCCTGATTCCTTTATCCTCTCTCTTCATGGGTCGGATCAGTGTTTCGAGGTTTCTGCTTTCTGGTAATTGTGCTAAACACCCCATGTTACCCTTTGTAAGGGGAAAGCCCTCACTAGGAAGCATTTGAGAAAATGCTACTTCCCCTCAGCAGCAATCCTAGATGATGGTTAACTTGAAATGGCATTTCCTGGTATTTTCTAATACTTACCACGTCAAATCTATGGAAGGAATAAGAGACTTCATTGAGTAATTGTGCTGGGAAAAAATATTATGATGCAATCCCTTTTGCATGGTTAAAGGGGAATTTGTGGGTAAACCTCAGTGAATTCATCAATATGTATAATGCTGTTGTTAAAGAGACAGGCATGCTAAGCTGCAAACAACCCATATGAAATGAACTTTTAAAATGTAATAGATCCCAGTCACCTGGGATGTTACCTTCCTTTATGAATTCATTTAAGGGGGCTTGTCCTAAAAGCTTTAATGCAGCAAGGCTTGCTCATTTCCCAGAGGAGGTTATTCAAAAGGGACATAGAAAAGCAAGAGAATTTGAGAAGACGACTCATTCACTAAGATTATTTCGGGAAGTTTGCCTGGCTAATGAAAGGTCGACTATAGATGCTGAAGCTGTCCATAAGTTGCTGACTTTGATTGAGGAATTATAGACTACAGCAGAAGCTTTGAGTTGGCTTTTTTGACAAAGGTGATAAATTCAGACAATATTATGATCTAATAAATTTTATTTTTTAAAAAATGTATCCTAATGGCACGTTGGGGATGCTGTCTCTTGGGCCATTAAGAAAGAAACGGCAGCTCTCTTTCCAGGCCTGTGTGAAGACAAGGGCCATAATTATTTAGTTTGCCAAAGATCCTTTTAAGGTGTCAGTCTCAAAGAAGTCATTTCCAAGCAACACAGTAACTTAGATACTTAGGATTCATTGGAATGCCTGATGGATTCGATGAGAGTTTCCTTCAGTTTTAAGCGCAACGATTCTACCCCAAAGTGGGGTATGACCCGGCGAGAAGGAGAGGGAGGAGGTATTTCTGCAATTTACACACCCCCTGGAGGGTCCCCGGTGTGTTGGGCGATGTCACTAGGGAACGTGTTGCTGAGGACGGAACAGAGTCAGGGTCCACTCTTTTAAATGGGAAAAGCACGCTCCAATGCCTCCAGTGGCCAGGCCGGTGACCTCCACTGATGAAACTGCCATTTCCGGCCACTGTTCGGTTTCCTACTCTGCTGGGGTCATGGATTCAGAGAAATGTTTCTGTTCGACAGGAGAAGTGGCGTGGACCAGTGCGATGATAAGTAGGAAGTGGCCCGGCTTGCAGAGCAGTGTAGGCAAAGGGAGTCCAGGAGACTACTGGGACCTGAAAATTACCAGCTCCAGCCGATCATTTCCAGGTGTCAACAGGGCCCGATCTTCTAGGTAAAAGGGTCGTTCGACCGCCAAAGGGGTCGCGACCCACAGGTTGAGAACCGCTGCTCTAGAGTTTTATGTGTTCATACAACTAACAGAACAAAACACTGCCAGGCAACGGTTCGCCTGCAGACCCAGTGTAACCCTTGGGGCTTGAGGGTCTGAGATAAAGCAGAGATGCACTGATTAGCTCGTGCATCCATGGGGTCACACTGGGTCTCCTACTGAGTCTCATAGGTCACCTTATTCCACTGTTGACAGTTCCATGTCAAAGCTTAACTAACATGAAATCAGCTACTCAACACCACGTTCACTGGCCACAGAACAAACGGCCGTGGGGAAATCCCTCCTCTCTATCCTCTAGGGTTCGCCGCCTTGTGTCCTCGCTGGTCTTTTCGGCTCCTGACAGGAACCCAAGAATAAGGACTCAGAGGTCACCCTTTCATGGAAAGTACTTCCCAATAGGAAAGGGCTTGACAGGCTTAGTGCTCGTAAGGTCCAACGTGCCAGGGTCTGTGCAGGCAGAGATTGCGATGCATGAGGCCCTTGCATCTCTGGGATCAGGTGTTTCGTTGGAAAAGATGCTGCACATTTGATTGTACTTTTACGTCGCATTTCGACTCTGGGGAATCTGGGTTGGGTTTTTGTCCTTGAAACCTCATGTTTGAGTTGTGGCCCTAAAGCCCCTGCAAGTCGTGTTCTCTTCCTCCTGAAGTTGAGAGTCCAGTCCTTCCCAACATCGTTGGTGTGTGTTAGCGTTCCAGAAGCTGCTGGATTTGTACTCAAGTACCTTTTTTATTTAATTTATTTTTTTAACAAGAAGAGTATGTCTGTGCCAATACACCACAGTAAAACAGGAGTTTGGCACGGGTTTCTGTTGATTTGGTTGGGATGGACAGCCAAACTAGATATTTCATGCCAGAAATATGAGTTGGTTTGGCTGGCTACGTCTGATTGAATTCACTAGATAATAATTAAATTCCTTTTCAGGTTGTGCTATGTAGACGGAACTATCGCCTCCTCTTTACTCCCGAATCTTTTCGGAAAACGAGTGCTCTCTTCCGTTCCCATTCTAAGTGTCCATTCCTCCTCAGTCACTTACCTAAAAGGAAATCTTTCGTGTCACCGGTTTCCTGGGAGCGGGGATCATCCCTTTTGACAAGCAATCACTGTGGAGTTGGGCAAATTGTCAGTAAAAGGTTGCTGGGGGGCTGTCCACAGCACCAGTAAAAGCAGCAGCGATGTCTGGGGCCTGTGGAAGGCACGCCGGAGGTAGGGTTATGAAAGGCAGGAAGTTGACCTTTGAACATTCACTCATTCATTAACAGCTACTTTCTGAGCTCTTACTACATCGGGCACTGAGCTAGGCACAGAGGGCACATGAGTACAAAGGGCTAGGACCCAGCATGATGTGTGCTGGGCGGGGAGGGAGGGTTTCCCTGCCCCGCTTAAATCACACAATTTATGTAAATTCCAGTTTCAACTATCAGAGAGGGAGGGAGGCTGGGCCTCTGTACCCCCTTCAAGAAAGAGACAATTTGATTGATTTGAAGAAATTGATCTCAAATCTGATTTTTCGAGTCATGGCAATCTCCATCATTGACTGAAAATGTTCTTTAAATCAGCATACTTTTCTTCTAATGCCTCAAATCATTGTGGAAGAGGGACACTCCTGTTGCTCGTCTGATGGAGGAGATAATAGATCACACGTAGTTCTCAACCTTCTGGCCCTTTAAATACAGTTTCTCATGTTGTGACCCAACCATAAAATTATTTTCGTTGCTACTTCATAACTGTAATGTTGCTACTGTTATGAATCGTAATGTAAACATCTGATATGCAGGATGGTCTTAGGCGACCCCTGTGAAAGGGTCGTTCGACCGCCAAAGGGGTCGCGACCCACAGGTTGAGAACCGCTGGATTACAGTGTAACAGGGGTGTAGATGATGCTGTTAGCTGCCAAAGACTCTCAGGGCCCGAGACCTGGGGGCAAAATTGCGAATGTGAATGAGGAGTGAAATACACAGGAGCACCAAATTAAGACGTTGTTTTACCTGTAACCCAAAGGAGCGAATGAGAATTAAGAGTGACTTTCTCACTGTGTGGTTTTAAATTAAGGAGGGGTTTCTGCACCAACCAGAATCAATAAATGCCGTTGTATTCACTCCATTTTGGGAAACTGATTCAGCCCAGTGATCCCTTCCAAGTCACTGTCCGGCTTCTGCCTAAGCATTTCCAAGGACAAGAGCTCTTTAGAACCCATCTGTCCTTGGGAAACTCCAACAGTTCTTTTTCGCATCCAAAAGGAAATAAGCACATTAAAAAAAAAAAATCAAACAAAACGGAACACCTGCCTGCCTGTAATCCCTCCTCCAGTGACAGGCTCTGGGATGGGCACATACTCCTTAGCAGCTTCCCTCCGAGTCTGTAACGTGGGGCTTCACCGTGATGGAAGCCAGCGAGCCGCAATCGCCAGCCCAGGGCTCTCTTCCCTGAGAAAATAAAACTAGAGGCAATAAAGGCACCTCAAAGGATGGCCCTTGGCTTCACACAAACACCATTTGCAATAAGAGAGTCATTTCATTTAACACGAGAGGGCAAAAAATGAGCTGGGCAGTTCTTAATTGGTGCACATGTGGAGGGTTTGTTAAGGGCTTGCCAAACCTGAAGAAACATTTAATAAACTACTCATCGCCATGACTCTGCTGATGGTGGAGGCCTGTTTGAAATACTCCAGCACTTATGTACGAGGAAAGGAATTGTCGGTTTATTCCCTCTCCCCACACATACATGGGGGGGGGGGGCGGGGAGCGGGTGTATCTCTCTTACACAGGGAAGAGGTTCTTTGAGCCTCCCTTTCATTCTCTGTAAAATGAAGGCGAAAACTGCCTATGTCAGTGATGGCGAACCTTTTGAGCTCAGCGTGCCAGCATTTTGAAAAACCCTAACTTAACTCTGGTGCCGTGTCACATATAGAAATTTTTTGATATTTGCAACCATATTAAATCAAAGATTTATATTTTTGATATTTACTTTATATATTTAAATGCCATTTAACAAAGAAAAATCAACCAAAAAAATGAGTTCGCGTGTCATAGGTTCGCCATCACTGGCCTATGTCATGGGGTTGTGAGGATGTGAGGACTTACACCGGGCACATCGCTATTGGCAGTAAGAGTCCTGCAGTGGGAGCCGTCCTGCGGTCCGCATCGTCTAAATGAAAATGCTAGAGCAAGAAGAGAGCTCACTTCAGGGGCGTGTGACTGAGCCTCCAGATTCCACACGTCATTGGCCTGTGATCCCTGCAGCCATCACTTTCCTATGAAAGGGAAATTGAAGAAACCATGAAGCTCGGCCAGTAACAACACGGGAGCCAGAGAATTCCTTCTTCCCCACTGGAGGGGATTGGTTTCTGCCCTGCAGCCTGGGGTGTGATTCCCTCGTCACAGCTGCCTCCCCCTAAATACTATCACTGGTTACACAACGCCCCAGTCTCTCCTGAGAAACTCCAGCCCCGTGTGTGGCCCCTGGAATCCACGCGGCAGACCAGACGGCGAATTCCACGTGCTGCCTCCAGGCTGGGCACAGAGCCCTCCGGCTCACCAAAGCTTTCGACAAGCCCAGTCTCTCAGCGTGTCAGCGCTTGTCATGGCGCCTGGACACAGCCAGGAAACAGCTCAGCCCCCAGGCTGGTCCGCTTTCTTTTCTCTCTCGGGCTGATCAGGAACACGGGAGAGGGGGCCCAGTAATGGCCATCGGAGAGGGAGGTTGTGGGGTAAAATGGGAAGACCCATCTGAGGGGTAAAGAGGTCGCTTGGCCTTTTTATACCATATAGAAGGGAAATCTGGGTGATTCAATGCCTTTTTTTTTTTAGTGGATTTGGGCTTTGGTGAGGTGTAGACAAAGCCATTGAAGTCTAGCTGTCCCAGAAAATGTCTACCTTTCCATTGCAGACGGTCTCATTCAACAAGCATTTGCTGAGTTGTTTTATGAACCAGCCACTTTTGTAGGACTCAGGGTACCAAAATGAAGAAGGCGAGGTCCCTGACCTCCAGAAGTTGAACGTGTGGTTGGGAGATGGACTTGTGATTCTATAGCACAGGGTCATGTGACCGAGGCAGCGCAGGCCCAGAGGGGGAACCAAGTAGGGAAGAGGCAATGCCACCATCCCTCTTCCTGACCCTCCCGTGTTCCGGCTCCCTAGTCAGGAAACAACGCTGTTAGCAGACAAAAAGCTTTGGTGTGTTTGGTTGGTTTTGGTTTTTTGGGTGCTGCCTTGTTTTTCTCACACTCGACTCTTTCACCATCAAACACAATAAGGGCTGGGGTTCCCTGTGAGGTTCCCAGCAAAGTCACCTTAGGGGATGTGTCCTCACAGATGAGGAGTCAGAGAGAAGAGGCGCCTGACAGGGTTTCAACCACAGAAACTTTCCCTTTCAGATGGGAGCCGCTCAGCTTCCAGGGGGCGAGCCGGGGCCCTGAGGCTGTGTGAGCAGGAGGGCAGGTGGAGGTAACCTGGCGCCCAGCGTGGGAATCCCCTCTCCAGCCTGGAAGGTGGCCGTCAGCCGCCTCCTGAACATTCCATCCTCAGGTGGCCCAGGCTCCTGAGCTGGAGTCTGCGTCCTATCAGGCCCACCATTGGTCCTAATTGCCCCCTTGGGAGCAATAGACAATGAGGTTCTTTGGATGGTTTCGGGGGCACACACCTGAGCACAGCCGAGGTGTCCCAGTTCTTCTCGTGTGCCCAGGTCTTCCAGGCCCTTCACCACCCTGGTTGCCCTCCCCTGCACCCCTTCGTTCCCAGAATTGAACCCAGTGCCCAGAGGTCACATGACTGAGTAGGGACAGTGACCTGGACCCAACCCTCTGGGAATACCAGCTGGGGTTGGGTCAGCTGTTGCATTAACTGCCACAAACCACTGGCTCAGAGGATTCAGCCTGTGGTCACCTAATACCTCAGAAATGAATGTTGATGGAAAAAATGATTGTGGTAAAAATGGAATTGGTCTTGATTTGAAAGATCAGAAGCCCCGGGCTCAAGGCTCTGTGTGAGATGAGACTTTCCAGAGAGCGTGGGCCTGTGTGAGCCGGGATTTCTTATCTGTGACGTTCAGCGGCTTCAAGTTTGCCTGTGGTTTTGATTGGTTCTGGTTTGAAAGAAATTTCTCAAAGTTTCTTTTTAAAAATGTAAAAAGAAAAATTGAAGGTTTTCTTTAAAAAGGAATTATTCTCTAAGAAAGATAAGATTTTAGCAATTTGATCATTCAAACCACTGTTGGAACCGCAGGTCTTCGGGAAGTGATGGGAAGGGATGCTCTCCTTCTGTGGACATAGAATGGTTTCCAGGAGAGCGCGTTGCCTGAGGAACTCACTGGAGATCTGGGCTTAGGGCTAGCAGAGGTGGGAGGAGGAGAGGGGGGGGGATGCTTCTGCATGAGCCACCCGCTGGTGAGCCTCTCACTTCTGGCATTCACATGACTATTTGTACCGTCCGATTCCATTTAGTTATACTACCTGGGATGTAGCCCCCAGACTCCACCTCCCACCCCACCCAACCCCAGAATTCAATTAATTGGTCTGAAATGAGGCTTGGGAATCGATGTTTCTTTACAGTTCTCCAGGTGACTGTACTGTGCACCGGGGTTGAGAATCAGCATTTTCCAGTTTTTCTAGAATTGTTCTTTGGAAGGTTCAGGTCCTTATTCATTCAGATACCCCCTCTCTTCCAGGAAGCCTTCCCTGGCTTTCCCCTGGCCCCTACTAACACATGCTCCCAAAGGAGTAGCTTCATTATGTATTCCGTACGGTTTTATTTAAAATCACTTAAATAAAGTGAATGCTTACCACTTGTATAAATGAAATAATATAGCAAAACACAGAGCAAACCACAGGATTACACACACATGCAGTCTGTTGGCTCAGATTTAAATGGACTTCTGCTAGGTGAACTGCTTATCCTGGAAATTATTGGGAACCTGTATTCCATTATAAAAGGCTTCTCTGTGTCTCATAAAGTCAGGTAAGAAGATGCTGGTGTTTCTACCAGCAGAAAGACAGAGAGATAGACACGGGGAGGGAGGCGGGGGGGGGGGGGCAGGTCAGAGGAGGTCTTCTAAGCCAGACAAGGCTTTCTGGGACAATGTCATGCATTATATGTTTCTGGGACACAGTGCCTGCCCTGTCTTCCCTGTGTTCCATATGTAGTGGGCATTTCATGATAAGCATCAAGAAGGTTTTGGTGGTGGAATTCTCTGCTGGAGGACTGATCTGCCGAAATGACCCAGCCAGTGTTGAGTCTGGATAGACTCTAGGTTCCCCAGTCTTACGTACGTTTCTACAAATTCATTTCTCCAGGCAGGATAAACTTCTTGTTAGCTTCTTCCTGGAGAAGATCTTTGCAATAATCTCAGGTCCCCAGGCTGCGAGCCAGTATGACCTGCTTTCAGGTGTTCGTTTCCTGGACTTCCTCATGAAGGAAAGAGGTGTGGCCACCATTGTATTTATTTAATTTTTTAAACAAGTGCTTGAATTTCCATCCGAGTTTTCTTCAGAGGGAAGAAACTTCCCCTAAATTACTAAGGAGGGTTCCTCTCCCAGGCCATTGGATTCAGATTGGCTAGTTAGTACCTGAGCTCTGATTCTGGGGCAAGTGAAACAGTCAGAAGGAGCTGCTGGCTCACCTTTTCGGAGGATTCTATAAGAAGAGCAGGATGATTCACGGCCTCCAGCATGTTAAAATGACATCCATATTAGCAGGACTTGTCAGTACTGGTGGGAAAAAAACTGTATATATAGATGTACACACACACACACACACACACACACACAATCCTGTTTGATCTGTAATATGCCTGGACCCCCTCCCCCACATACAGTTCATCCAACCACTGGATTATTTTGAAGCAAATACCAGATATTTCATTACATTTCTAAAAGCAAGGAAACATAAGCCAGGTGTAATATTTTAATATACTTTATGTTTGTACACACACACACACACACACACACACACACACAATCCTGTTTGATCTGTAATATGCCTGGGCCCCCTCCCCCACATACAGTCCATCCAACCACTGGATTATTTTGAAGCAAATACCAGATATTTCACTACATTTCTAAAAGCAAGGAAACATAAGCCAGGTGTAATATTTTAAATTATTTTAATATACTTTATGTTTGTACACACACACACACACACACACACACACACGTCCCAACAGCTGTCAGTCACTTGAGGAAAGTGTTGCCAACCAAATTCTTTACTTTCCTTCCACTCAGGGCACAAGCTTCTCTACCAGCACTTTATATTACGTGCCCAAGCTCCCCTGCAGCCAGAGCATGCTGGGCCTTTATAGGAAATAATGCGATAAAATGCTTAGGCTATGAAACTTTGGGACAGTTTTTCATTATGGCACAACATGAGTGTGTATGTACACACATAGCTTTGCATGTTTGTTCTTTTCTCCAGAGTCCCCCCAAACCTAAGAAGTAGTCTGATTGTGCCTCTAATGTTGGTAATTCTGTTTTAATTTACAGCTTTTCCAGGATTTGTTTCTGTGTTTTATAAGGTTTCTCAACTAGATTATTTCTATTTAAGCGGTAATTTGAATGCATTGTCCTCAGAGGTGTTTGTGCTAAGAGCTCAAGTTTTATTATTTTTAAAGCCACCTTCCTGGATGTATATTGCAAAATTTCCCCAAATTGTAATATAGTGATATGTACAAAAAATTCTTAATATCAGCATACCTAACCTACACACACCAAGTACTTAAGAAAAAATGGGAACATTGGTAGCTTCTATACTGGAATCTTGGGACCCATGCTTCATGATGTATCTGAAAGCATTCTTTTGGTAAGATTCCAAGGGTAATCTTAGAGCCGGACATTCATGTAGTATTTCTTAAACATGTTTAGGAATAAAACTAAAAATTCATAACATTCTTATAGGTACATAAAAATGTTTGCGTATTGGATTCTATGTGACATAGGAACACATTTACTGTGAGAGGATATGGACTATAAGCACATTTCATGAACAGTATATGCTGTTACATCTAAGCATGAGTGACAATTTCAATTTTTCTACTATCATTTAGGTATAATATTTCATAGTTTTCAACCCCTTATTCTGCTGTCACTCAGGTGAAAAGAAAGCAAGAATCGATTAAAATGTTTTTATAGTGGAAAATCTTTAAATTGAGAGAATTCATTCTATTGACTTTAATCTAGTCATAATTTCCCTCTGAATTGGACACCTAGTGTCAATGTTTGTTTTAGCAGAAAACATTTGGGTTGAGCTTCCAGAGCACAGATGTTCCTTGGGAACATGGCTTGAAGTCACTGTGTAATTTCCCATTAAATAAACATCTGAGCACCACCAAGCGAGGCCAAGTGCCTGGAAAGTGCTGTTCACATCACATAAGCACAGTGTTCCTTCTGTGAGAGGCGAAGGCACAGCCACGCGCATCGGACTTCCCACTTCTGCGGACGTACTCATGTTACTAACGTTTGCCATTCACCACTAAGCTCCTTTGTTCCTTAGAATGATAGAGATCTATTTCACAACAGAGAGACTCGTTTTGTTTATACAAATTCCCTTTTTATTTCTCGGAATTGGTTAATAAAGACAGATTTATCTTATTTCAAGATTGCACTTATTTTTTAATAGCTTTATTGAGAAATAATTCGCATGCATACAATTTACACATATTAGTGTATAATTCAGTGGCTTTTAGTGTATTCAAAGTTGTGCATCTATCACCACAATCAATTTTAGAACATTTTTATTACCCTAAAAAGCAACCCAAACATCTTAGTTATCAGTCCCTAAGGATCTCATTCCCCCAGCACTAGGCAAACACCAATCTATTTTCTTTCTCTTTAGATCTGTCTGTTTAAGACACTTCATTTAAAGAGAATCATACAATACCAGTATGCGGTTCTTTGTGATGGCTTCTTTCACTTAGCATAATGTTTTCAAGGATCATCCATGCGGTCGCATGTATTCGCATTTCTTTCCTTTTTATGGTCAATTGTATTCCATTGTATGGACATACCATATTTTATTTATCCATCCATCAGTTAGTGGGCATTTGGGCTGTTCACTTTTTTCCTTTTGGCTATTGTGAGTAATGCTGCTATGAACATTCATGCACATATGTTTTTATTGCTCTTGGGTATATACTTTGGAGTGGAATTGCTGCATCCTATAGTAACTCTGCTTAATCTTTGAAGAACTGCCAGACTATTTTCCAAAGTGGCTTCAATATTTACATTCCCACCAGCAGTCTATGGGGTTCTAATTTCTCCACATTCCCACCAACACTGTTTTTAATCTGTCTTTTTTGGTTATAGCCACCTCATTGTGATTTTTAATTTGCATTTCCCTGATAGCTAAAGACGTTGAGCGTCTTTTCATGTGCTTATTGACTATTTTTATGTGTTCTTTGGAGAAACATCTGTTCAGATCCTTTGCCTGTTTTTCAATTGGGTTGTCTTTTTATTATTGAGTATTATCTATGAAAATTGAACTTCTTTGCCGTAACCGGTTTGGCTCAGTGGGTAGAGTGTCGACCTGCGGACTCAAGGGTCCCAGGTTCGATTCCAGTCAAGGGCATGTACCTTGGTTGCGGGCACATCCCCAGAAGGGGGTGTGCAGGAGGCAACTGATCGATGTTACTCTCTCATCGATGTTTCTAACTCTCTATCCCTCTTCCTTCGTCTCTGTAAAAAGTCAATAAAAAAATATATATATTTAGAAAATTGAACTTCTTAAAAGCTCTGGACACTAGATTATATACAGAGATGACTATAAGCTTATCATAAATCATAGTTATGGTCATTCTTGAGGAAGATTCTTTACTGTGATTAATTCCAGTATAAATAAGCACTTTTAACTTTTTGTTACAAAGTATAAAGCAAATGATAAAACAATGTTAAAAATGACTAGTTCTATAATAGTATGTTCTTTTGAAATAAAACTTCCTCCAGAAAAGGAAATAGTTGAATGGCATTCTCTAAAACAGTGGCATTTTGTTTGTCTTAGGTGTAGGAGGACTCTTGCTTTTCCCTATAAAAATTTGTGTTTTTGCTAAAACGTTTGAAGTCATAAGATATGTAGTCTGGGTATTATAATTGCATTTTATGTTTCAAAATGGTAAAATTCAAATATTAAGTCCTTGGCTGTCCTAAAATAGTTGTAATCCTTTAAAATGTAGACATAGATGTCTACATTTTAGAACAAAATTAGAACTTTTGGGTACATTAAAATACAATGTGTTAATTTTTGTAGTTATAGTGAATAAAAGTTAAAAATAAGGCAGTGACAAAACAATGTGAATACACTTAAGACTTCTAAACTGTACATTTACAAACGATTAATATGGTAAATTTTATGTTTTTTACCACAATTAAAATTTTTTCCAATAAATTGGGTGTAAAATTTTAATTCTAAATGACTGCTTATCAATCTAACCCCCCACAGAGTTTCTACACTAAGCTTTGGAAGGACATCAGTTAGCTTTCTCCCTATTTTCTCTCTAATTTTACTTTTGGAAATGTATATACAGGTATTTGGGGTTATCCAGAATGTTCGTTCTTGAAGGCAGTGATCAGATCATCTCTAGAAATTGAGAGAGTTCTCAGCTGCCCCCGTGGATGCCCCAGGAGGTAGGTGGGGGTGGCAGTCTGGGAGAGACACTGGGAAGCAAGAGGACCTCTGGATTTCATGCTCAAATTCCCTCCAAAGAATGTGGATGCTGAGACTGGAGTGTGGATACAAATCTCACTGGAATGAAGTGGATTTTATGAGCTGTTCAGGGGTCTGGTACATCTCAACTTACAGAAAGGCCCCGGGGCTGAAAGTTGTGTTCAGGTCTTTTGCAATGCTGTTGGATTATATGTATTTCTTATGTCGTTGTATTTTGAGCTATAATTCCAGGTCGGTTATTTCCAATTCAGACAGAAGGTAAATGTCCGCTTTCCTTAGCTGTCTGCACCTGGTGACGGCAAGAAGAGCCCTGCCAGTTGTTCATTAGGTCACCCCCTGTGAAAGCGCTAGCAAGGCCTTGAATTCCGTTCTTGAACTCCGCATCTTTGAAGCATGACTTCTACTTCCTTTGTCACTAGCCAAAATGCACCTATTTGGATAAAAGATGGGTCCCATATGACACCACATTGTAAAATACCCACTTGTAAGAGCTGTAATGGAATTGGCCTCTGCCCGCCTCATACTCCCACACTAACCATTAGTTAGAGCAGCGGTTCTCAACCTGTGGGTCGCGACCCCTTTGGCGGTCGAACGACCCTTTCACAGAGGTCGCCTAAGACCATCCTGCATATCAGATATTTACATTACAGTTATGAAGTATCAACAAAAATAATTTTATGGTTGGGTCACAACATGAGGAACTGTATTTAAAGGGCCAGAAGGTTGAGAACCACTGAGTTAGAGCCATAGTGAAGCTTGCCCCTGACCATTCTCAGTGATTTGGGTGTTGTTGTTGTTTTTTGTTTTTTATTTTTTCATTCTGCTTCTATCTCGTGTCTGGGATTCCCAGCAGTGAGTTTTACTTTTACTTGATGGGCAATTTTATCACGGTACTAATTATTGCTAATTTTTATACCTAAATATGGCTACCGCCAAGCAGCTTCTTGCATTGATATTGACGTCCTCTTACAGATATAGAATTAATGCACCAGCTACTTACAAGTCATTTCTTTGTGTTCATTAAAGAAAACCCCTAAAGACTCTTTGGTGAAAGCTAAACGTAAGCCACTGAATAGTATTTAAATGAACAAAACTATACTGGTAAGGAAAACTAAAGATGGTTGCGTCTTCTGAATTTGATGCCAAGGTGGGCAATGGTGGTGCTGGAGCCAGAGACGGGATGGGTTATTGGTCTGGCCAAGAGAACTCTGGAATTTTAAAGAACACCAATAAAGTAGAACAGATGACCTTCGATAACAAGGGCTGGCTTTTGTTCACTAACAATTGGTTTCCTCTGTTTATTTTGCTGTTTCAAATTATCCTTTCTGTGTGGAAATCCACACAAGGATCCTAACATTAAAACCCTCAAAAAATAAACAAAATAGCCCAAGCTTTTTGGAAAACTGAATGTTACTAGTAAACATTACTCAGTAATGTCCACCCTCCCATGACTGGACAGAGGCACATCTGGTATGTGCGTTGGCTCTGTGCTTCCGCCTGTGACTTGCTGTTGGTGGCTCGGGCCAGAGTCCACTCCCAAGTGCAAGCTGCGTGAGGGCAGACGGCGCGTGTCCCTCTGATTGGGTTTTGCGGTCAGCTCCTCAGGAGGTGGCTCACTGGCCCGGAGCTGCTGCAGAGCAATGCAGCTGTGTGTACGTCGACAGCGTCCATTGAGCCTCCCTTCGGGGAGATGGGGTTTGGGTGTTAGACGGAAAACAATTTTCAGCATCATATTTGTGGTCTCTTTAAGGAGAAAATTACAAGTGGCTTCCAAGTCTTTGAAAACTTTCTGTTTCAATATTTCTATTTCATGAGTACTCACAAATAATGCTCAATGGGGGTAGTTTTTGAGAAAAGAAAAGATCCCTTGAAACTTTGCGAGTTAAGTAATTCCTGCCTCAGTGAGGTACAGTGGCACTACGTGAGGAGAGTAGAGGCAGGGGCAGGACTTTAAAAGTGCGCTGTATCCACCCTTCTACCCGCTGGATGT
This sequence comes from Myotis lucifugus, assembly GCF_000147115.1. Taxonomy (NCBI): domain Eukaryota; kingdom Metazoa; phylum Chordata; class Mammalia; order Chiroptera; family Vespertilionidae; genus Myotis; species Myotis lucifugus. Next base: position 2,016,875 of record NW_005871116.1, read on the forward strand.
GAGGTCGGAGATAGAGTTGGTCCCGTAGGATGCTGTTGGGATGTAAGAGCAGAGGTAGAATTGGTCCCATGGGATGTTTCTCATTGAAATCATCTCTGTCCACAGGCCTGGTGTCACTAGCCAAAATGTATCTACTCTGAAAATATGGGTCCCATCTGACACCACGTTATAAACTACCCACTTGTAAGGGTTGTAATGGAATTGGCCTCCGCCCGCCTCGTCTCCCGCACCAGCGATGCAGAGAATGCTTCGTGATTCTGAGGAATTACGTTTTAGGTTTTCATTTGTTTTTCTTTGATTACCCTATTGGGAATGTGCAGTTCTTCTTTTGTAGCTTCAAGTAAGAATCTAATTTAAAAATTTTCCCCTTAAAATCCTCTAGGAGCCCTGTGGCTACACAAGAAACACTCATTGTTGACCAGTTTCTGTTTTCAGCTACATGCCAGTCATAATGCAACTTATTAAGACAACTGAATGAGATAATTTAATTATTTTCAATGTACAAAAGGCAAAATTAGCTGCCATGAATTTCTCTGGAGCAAAATATAACTAATCTTTCCGAATATTTTCATTTTTGACATTCAATCAAGATACACTCAAATTGTTAAGTAGGATAGATATTTCCTTTGGCATTCAGAATGATTCCAAACTTTGCTCAGAAAAGAAAGGAGGGAGATCAAATGTATTAAAGCAAACTGAATCAATTTTACTTTGGTACATTATTCCTCTCTATCTACCATAGGTCTACTCACACCAAAGAGTACATATAAAAATTAAGATAAAATCAGTAAGTCTTTCATGGAAATAGATTTTAGCACCAGAAAACGGCAGATTTGGGTCAAATTTTGACTGAGAGACTATTATTTTCTTAACAAACATCCAGACTCCAGTCATTTATTTTATTTTTACAACTAAAATCAGTTTTAGAGAAAAGGCAGCAGTCTCACTTACGATACTTTAAAAGAGAGCAGTTTCTTTTATTGCAATTTATCACGTTAACGTCATGGCTTTTCTTGTTTCTTGTTTTTAATTTATCCCAAACTTTATGTGGAGGAGGCTAACATAGGCTCTGATTGCTGTAGTGAGTATTTTGGGATTCTGTTATTTGGATCATCCATTATTTCCTGTAGCATTATAAATATATTTTTTATTGATTTCAGAGAGGAAGGGAGAGGGGAAAGAGAGATAGAAACATCAATGATGAGGGAGAGAAAAAAAATGATGACGGAGAATCATTGATTGGCTGCCTCCTGCAGGTCCCACAATGGGGATCGAGCCCCAACCCAGGCATGTTCCCTAACCGGGAATCCAACCTCCTGGTTCTTAGGTCGATGCTCAACCACTGAGCCACGTGGGCCAGGCTCTGTAGCATTACAGTAGAGAAGGGGTTAATAAGCTATTCTGCATTTCTGTGTGATCACTTAGAAGTTTTGTGGTTTTTTTTTAATTAAGTCATTACTTAGCATTAAGCTTACCATTGGTTAATACTTATCCTTTTTTTCTTTATAGGGCCAAGCACATAGGTGTGCAAGAAATAGTATTTTATTTTTCTCAGTACTTTTCTGTTATTGTTTTTAAAAATGATTGTACTGTCTCAGTGCTGAAAGGAAATAAAGATTCGGATTTCAGTTATTTTATCTACAGGGAAGACTATGCCACTCTGATTAACCATCTTAACTTTAAAAACTTTAACTGAGGAACTTTTCAAGGAAATTTGAGGTTTGTTTCAATAAACCTTCCTTACTGATGACTAGCATAATTTGGAACAAAAATTCATATTATGATGACTAGTATATTTGGAACACAAATTAATTTGAGCCTGCAAACATCTACCATTTTCACTCCCATAATTCGTCAGATCTTGGACTAGCTCCACATGCTTTCTGCACCACACCTCATCCTGTCGACTCGGCATAGTGTGAAAGTTTGGCTTTTGCACCCTTTTGCTGCCCTCGGGAGGTATTTAAGACTTTGATAGGCTTTGTTTACAACCAGAGTGATCTTGTAGGATAAACCCTCTGGCCTCCTGTGACACTGAGCTGCTGATACAAACTTCCCACATGTGCAGACAGTCCAAATCCACATTCAAACAGTGCCGCCTCGTTAGGAGAGAGTCCTGAAAAGGACTTGTTTAGGCATGAACAGGCCCAGTGTGTGACTGGCCCTTAGAGATAGTGATTCTCTCTATATTTCCCTTCGGCCATATACATTATGAAGAGTCAAGGCAGGAGTGTATAGGATTTAATGTCTTATGACTGTGTTAAAAACCTGTGGTTCAAGGGTTACTAAGATTTCGATAGAAAAAGAAAATACACACATACAGAAAACCTCACACAGCATCAATATACACTTTAATACGATATAAAATGAACAGTCCCTATTGTACAGCTCAGCTCTCATGTCTGCTGCTTCTACCTTGACCTCTAGCTCTGGATGGGGGTGAGTGAAAGCCTTCTCTCCTAGATACAGGATAGGGATTTTCTGTAGTCGTTGGGAAAGACTGGTTTCTGTTACAGTCATTTATGTCTAAAAGATAGGGATTCTTTTCCCTAAACATAACCATAATCCCCATTATCAGTTGTTTGAAAATGAACAATAATCCCTTCATAATACCCAGTCACTTTTCAAAAATCCCCATTTCTTTTTCTCTCTCTCTTTTTATTTTGTTGGTTTGAATTAAGCCTCATTTGTACGTTGGGTTTGTTTTATATATCCTTTAAGTCTCCTAATCGATAGGCCTTCTCTCTCTCTCTCTCTCTCTCTCTCTCTCTCTCTCTCTCTCTCTCCATCTCTATCTCAATCTCTTTTCTTTTGCAATTTGTTCTCCACAATCTGGATTTTGCTAATTCCATTTCTCTAGTGTTGCCTAACATTGTTCTCTATCCTGGGACCAACTTCTCTAGACTCACAGAAATCCTTTCTTTTGTTTCCAAATGGGCAGAGCTACACGATGAGTCCCAGGTGAATGCATAACCAGAATTGTCTGCAAAACAGGCATAAAGATACACTTAAGGCTTCATAATTCTAGACCCGTCTCCCTTCCTAGAGAGGACCCACTGGTGTCTGTAAAGGTGCGGATTTTACCGAGCTGGTTCATTGTTATGAAGACGATGAGTGCATGTAGAATAAACGTATTCCCGGTGAAGGAGCACAGATACGGAGGAGAATTCGGCGTTTTTAGGTTTACAGAGAGAGTAGAAAAATATTAAAAGTTGATTTTACAAAATCAAAGGAAATGTAGAAACTAGGGACTCAGCCTGAACTTGGCCCCTGCTCGGCCTCCTCCCCCACCCCCAGGCTTGTTGACTGGACCTCCTAACTCTGACCGCTGACTATGGCACCGCCTCCACCTGGTCCAGACAGCATCTCAGTCCAAGTCTACAGCAGCAACGCCCGTGCCAGTCTGCCTGCCTTCCCCCACTCCCCCTGGGAACTTGCCCCTTTCCGATCTGCGTTTTCACGTGAAAATAGTATGATCTTCCTAAGACTCAACTCTGAGCTGATCCCCACATTGCTTTTGGGATACAGGTCACGTCTTGTATGGCTCCTGCTTCTCTTTTCCATCTCATTTCTCACCCTCTCCCCTCATGTCTTCCTCTTCCCTGGAACCCCCCTTACCTCCCGTCTTACCTTGGACGTCACTTCCTCCAGGAAGCCTTCCAGCCCAGTAATTAGGTGGCCCCATTGGCGTTCTCCACCTCCTCTGGCCAACTGAAAGTTTCATGAAAGTAAAGGACCATTTTGTTGGGCACTTCACCCAATCATTTTCTGAGACCCCAGAGGGTCTTCGGTTATTTTATCTTATTTTTTAAAATATATTTTTATTAATTTTAGAGAGGGAGGGAGAGAATCATTGATGAGCGAGAACCACGAATCGGCTGCCTCCTGTGCTCCCCCGACTGAGCATCAAGCCCACAATCCGGGCATGTGCCCTGACCAGGAATCGAACCAGCAACCTCTGGTGCATGGGGTGATGCTCAACCAACTGAGCCACACTGGCCAAGGCCATCCTCAGTTATCTTAGAATCGTGAAAGCCTCCACTTTCGTGTAAAAACATGATATGCTGCGTAACACTTTTCAGAGAGGTTAGCGAAGCAGAGAAGAGTTCAAGTTCCAGGTGACCCGGCTTCTCCTGGAACTGTGACCCGCTTCCTTGAGCAGAATCAGACCAGAAGAGCCAACATTTGGACTCTTGACGTAGAGAAATATTGCACCCTGCTGCTGATGGATGCGGTTGGCTTATTATTTTTTCTTTTTGAACAGGCAGAGAGAGCATTTCCATGCTTTTTCTGGAAAGATTCCCTGATTCAATCTTTCCGTTCATATTTGGTGGCGTGCCTACTAATGCCCGAGGGCATGTGTGCGGTTGAAAGTGGAGCCTTGCACGGGAGGGGTCTGGGTGCCAGCTATTCGCTTCCCTGGTGGGCACTTCCGGATATGAGGGAAGGTGTGCTCTGACACCCCCAGCTCCGACGGGTATGCGCGCACACACACACTCACACACACACACACACACACACTCCACACTTTCTCCCTCGGGCCGCAGATCAGTTGTTGGAAGTTGGGCCACTGCGTTTAGCCTGCAGCCGAACAGCTGGCTCTCAGTCGCTTTCAAGGAGAGAAAGGGCATCGCTGCCTGCCCGGGGCCTGAGCGCCCTCCTTAAAAATAGAACAACGCGTGTGGCTGGTTTCTTCTCGTCCCGGGCATCAGGAGCAGGTGTGCGGTTACACACACACACACAGAGGGCGAGATTCACTCCAGCATCCTCCCCCCCCACCCCCCGAAGTCCCGGGAGCTGCCCAGGGAGCTGCACTGCCTCCCGCGCTGAGTTACAAGAAAGAAACCCGATCCGGCGCCGTGTTGCTGACACGCAGAGTCACATGCTCCCCTGTTCTCCCGGGGCGTCCACGCGAGGGGGAGAAAATGTCACCGAGAATGCTGCTGGGCACCGGGAAACACACTACAGCTCCCACCCTGGAAGCTGAGCTTGAAGGAGAGGCACTTGCACGGCTCCTGGACGCCGCAGGCTTCGGCTTCGGAACGGCGAGGGCGGGGCCGGGGATGGAAATGCATCCCCGGGAGCCAGGGCGCAGCTTGGGGGACCCAGCGGGAGCGGAGCGGGCTTTCCAGCTGCTCCCCAGGGCCCCTCCCGGAGGGACGGCTCCCTGTGCCGTGACCTGCAAGCCCTGGCCTCCCTGCGCTCGGGGAGTCTGTTCAACCCCGTCGAGCGGGGGCTGCGAGGTGCGGGGGTCTGCACGCTTCTCGCTTCTCGGCAGCTGCCTGCAATTCTTCCGCGTCTCGGAGGAAATGGTTCATAATAAATGTGACCAGATGCGAGGTGTTGGGCAGCCTGGCGAGGGGCACTCGTCTTCGAATTTGGGGCTATTTCGTGTCTCATCATGGAAGCTTCACCCGCCTTCATGCCCTCGACGTGTTCGGTGTTCGCGTACGTGCCTAACCTCTGATCCACGCTTCCCCCCACGAGTTCTCCCAGCCTGTTTATTGGTTCTGACGCCACCGCCGCTCAATCCTTGGCTCGCAGAGTCCAGTCTGGTAGCCATGCTCTGGCAGGTCCGACCTGGCGCTGCTGTGGGCTCCTTCCTTCTCTGCCTGCGCTTTTCCATCGCCCCTGACCGCCAAGCCCGGGGTTGCCGGAACTTGCGTTTATATATAGGTTATTCCGGTCCCCCACGCTCCCTCTCTTCTCCTGCCCGCGCCCCGCCCCCGACCCCGAGTGTGGCTCACCCCACACTGCGGTGCCTGCCCAACACTGTGCTCCCCACGGGCCCAGCATGGAGAGCAAGCACCGGGTTGTAGTTTCAGCCACAGCCCTGGGCCTGGCATATAGTAAGTGCTCAATAAATCTGTCTCAAATGAGCCAAGTGTGATGACCGAAGAAAAATGCAAAATGTTCCTGTTTTCTTATTCATCAGCTCCACCGTCAGAAGACAAGAGGCACTTCTGAGGGGGCCTTACACCCTGCAGGGCTGCTGGGAACATGTAGAAAGAACCCTGTGCAAACAGCAAGTCCAGTGAGTGGTTGTGAGAAGCCGGGGGACATGCTGTCTGGCCTCGCTCACAGCACGAGGAGGGGCGTGTGTGTGCAGCTTGCGTACTTCTCCCATTCATCTCACTCTTACCCAGTTTATCTCCCTACTTGAAATACTTGACATTTCTGCTCATGTGAGAGTTAGTCCACCGCATTCCTGGGGCAGTCACGTGGGCTCTGGCTTCCTAAGACTGTGGATACACTTCTCAGGGGCACTTCCTCTATTTTCCCGGTCAGACCTTGCACAGCTCTGTGCTTTCCCTGATGGCATCTGCCATGTGTTTCGTGCTTCGTTCCCTTCCGTGTCCTCACTGCACAGGGTTCTGGGTCACGCCCGGTCACTGTTGCCTGTTGTCATTCATTCATTCATGCATTCAGTATGGCGCCCCTCCAGGCAGGGTGCTGGGTGCTGAGGAAGGGGATCTCAAATCTCTTAAACATGGACTCCAGCCCCGGATCTCCCTCCTCTGCGGGGAGACGAGATGTTTCCCTCTGAAATAGAAGAGGGACGGCCTGGTAGTGCAGAGCGTGTGACCAAAGAAGCAGAGGCTCGCTCCGGCTGCATTTGCCTGTGCTAATCCCTGTTTGGGTCAAGAACACAGACTTTCCAGATCCGTTTCTGTACAGTTGCAGCACTGACTAGCTGTGGGGGAAGTCGCTCCGGCATTCAAGGTTCATTTATGGGGTGGAAATAACAGTCGTGGTCTCAATAGAACACTTGCCATCCATGCCAAATGCGGGACCCCAGAGGGAGCTGGTGGCAATCACGGCTGCGGGTGGTAGGTGGATGGTAGGCGCTGCCCCAATGTGAGCGATGGCTGCCACTCTCACTCCACTTCAGTGCTGTCAACATCAAGTTTCAAAGGCCTTTGGCTTCCCTGCGGGAGAGTATCAGGTGTGAGGCCTTTCTCGCTTGGGCATCTGGGGTCCCTCTAGGGAGGATCAGTTCCTCACCTTGGCCAGGTCAGCTGATGGCATTCTCCTTGACCAAGCTTTGGCTCTGTACTAATTGGTAGCCTGTTTTGGAGATCGTATTGCTTGTCCGTTCACCTCCTTTTAGCTGACTTGCTCCTTCCAAACATGCTCGCTGCAGCTTGTCCGTGTTTCTAGACAAGAAAACTGCTTGGAGGTGACCCCGAGTAAACAATCGAAGTCACTATATTTTTCTATGTAAAAAAAAACAAACACAACCATTTGCCAAGAAAGCCCGTGACCGTCCAAGATTGGGAGAACTTCCATTTGTCATAAACAGAACCAGTTTTGAGTTAGTGTGTTAGAGCAGCGCTTGAAACTGCTTTGCAAAAGACCATGGGGAAGCTTTCATTCTGCCAGGCCTCACCACGAGCTACTGGTGTCACTCTGTACATCATTGAGCTTCTTGGTTTCGTGGCCTTCCTCTCCAAACCTGGAGCTCGTCAGCCATGGCTAAGCCCCAGTTTTAGGCATTTAATTTTGGCTTTTTGATGACAGACTTGGTTTCCAAGGGTGTTTGCAGATCCCCTGTGGGATCATGGTCTCTGCAGTCAAGGTTCCCTAGCAGTCAGCTGTGTGCAAGTTAGAAACAACCCACCTGGTTCACGGAGCCTGGGACCGAGCCTGCACACGGTCCCTCTCAGTAATTCGCTGTCGGTGTATGAGAACGTTGGTGTTGCCATTCAGATTGTGTTACTGTCTTCCAGCTTAAAGTAGCAAAATGATCATCTTGATTGCAGATTTATTCTTTGGTCAGTGACGTTTTTTCTTTCACCTGCATGATAATTGCTAGCAGTTATTAATTACAAAAGACAGGCCGGTCATTGGACAGACATACTGGTTATCCCTTCTGCTACATCGTTATTATCTGTGTTTTACAGACGAGGAAACTTCCCAAGGCCTCCCCGCCAGCAAGTGCTGAGTCGGCATTCACACTCGGATCTGTTTGTCACTAAAGCCCCCTCTCTCTGTAAGGCCATGCAACCCCTAATGTGGTGTGGCCTCTGCACCATTTGTATAGAATCAGTTTATAATGCGAAAGTGCATCTGTTGCCTTAATTTCCGCCTGTGATAAAAAGCCTGTTCTCCACATGAGCAGAGTATGATCCACAATTTTCTCATACTTGTGCACTTAACTTGTGTCGTGTGTGGTTGAACATTTGGTTATTTGGTGAGAATATGACTTCTTTACTCAACAAAAGAACTTCCTGAGGGCATCCCAGCACTAGTGGCAGTGATGAGCTCTTGTTGTAGTAGATGTTACATAAATAAGCCATGGATGTGTGGGTTGGGTACAGTTGTTTAATTAGTCTCACCCACTGAATCTACAGACTTTGTCATTCATCCTCTATTCTCCAAAAATCTATGGAGTCTCTACTGTGATAGCCACTGGGCATATAGAAATAAATAGAGACCATCACGTGTATTTATAGTTGAAGAACTAGACCCTGGAAAGTCATAAGCTGATAGGGTATTGCAGAAGGAGTAAAGATGAATGAAAGCATTACTTTTTTTTTCAGAGTTCAGCTTTTTATTGAACGTGTTACAAAAGAGGTTTGGTCAAAAAGACCAAAAGCCTATGTCATCATCAGATTCCTCAGATTCTCCTTTCTTTGCTTCCACTTTGTCCTCCTCAGCTGGGGCGGCCGGGGTGGAGGGGACAGAACCTCCTGCTGGGGCAGCCCCAGCTGCTGGGCAGGTCCACCAGCCCCTACATTGCCGAGGAGGCTCCTGATGTTGACATTGGCCAGAGCCTTTGCAGACAAGCGTGGCCAGAAAGGCTCCACATTTACCCTGGCTGCTCTAACGAGGGCACGGACCTCATTCTCCCCGACCCTCACCTCATCGTCCTGAAGGATGAGGGCTGAGTAGAAGCAGGTGAGCTCCCAGACCATGGGCTACAAGGAATCTCTTTGTGTTTTTAAAATACTTCCTATAATGACATTTTGCTGTAGGATCCCTGGTACAGTTTGTTTTCATTATTCTGAAAATATTCGAGTCTTCAGGAATACCTTTGACAATAAAATAGAACCTAATAAAACAGTGAAGGAGATTTTTTTCAACTGGCTGAACATTTGGACCTATTGAGGGCTTACGGCTCCATGTCAACTTGGGAAGATGCCTGGTAAAGTACCTGCTGGATTTTTAAAAAATCCTGTTCTGTTCTGTTCCTTTTTTTCTTTTTTTTTTTAAACAACAACTTTAAGATCTAGCTCCTTATAACCCTTATATATGGTGTTTTTAGATGACGTAAGTCCCCCCAAGGTAGTTTCTACCACGTGCCTATGGTCATGATTAAAAATTACTTCAATAGGCTGCGATGCTGGATGGAAACCAACAAGATGAAACTGAGCAGGGAATAAACGTTCATTCCTGCTTTTAGACACAAAAGGCAATTTCGCAATTGCAGGATGGGGAGCAGCTGAGCTTGGCAGCAGTTCCTGGGACTAAAAGCTCAATATGAACCAATGGTGGGATGTGGTGGCTAACAAGAATAAATACACTCATGTGCTTCCTCAGTAGAATTAATAGTTCACTGTACCGGTCACACTGCATCGGGAGTAATTTGTTTAGTTCCGAGAACATTCAGGAGCAACTTTGACGAAGCAGAGGAGCTGCTAGGAGGGTGTTGAATCCAATCCAAGACACATTTATTGGACTCCTGTGCGGGGCAGGCCGTTGGCTAACCAGTGTGGAGAAGAATGATGGGAAGAGACTGCCAGTCTCTAGCCTCAAGGACTTGAACATTTAAATAGAGAGGCCGGCAGGTACATACATGACTGTAAAACGAAGCAGACTATGAAGCCAAGAAGCACAAAAGAATTGCCGTGGGAATTCAGGACCGGCGGTAGAATTTCCACAGGACAGAGGAAGCCCTAAAAGCAACGATGCAGAGACAGGGAAACCCGAGGCAGGTCTAGACTGCCTGGAAGAGCAGGGTAGGACTCAGTAGGAAATGGAGCTGAGGAGGAAGGTGTGGACCGGAGCACAAGGCACTGACTGGCAGGCAGTGGGAGGGATGATAAATGGGTGAGCACCTGGAAATAATGAGGTAAGGACCAGTTGAAGAAATGAGGTGTGGTTAGTCTGAAGAAAAGACCACCAAGGCCCCCCTGGGAATGGGGACCAGACTTACTCTGTGTTCCTCCAGAAGCAAACATTTTTTATCTCAGGGCAAGAGGGTTATAAGGAACCAGATTTCGGTTTTTTTTAAGAAATCAAAGCTGTCCAACAACGACTAGCTAGTCTCGGCGAAGGTGAGTGCCATCGTGGGTAGGCTGAGCGAAAGTTTGAAGGCGACGCTCTGCAGGGAATGTGGGGAGGGGTGCCGCGCCTTCTGGAAGAGGCCCAAGGGTTCTAGGAATGACCCACGGCCTCCCCCAACATGTGGTGGCCCATTGTTGAGTTTTCTTTCATCTTCGTTAGGTTACCCATGAGTATATCAGCCCCTGAATAAAGCTGGCAGGTCTTGACTCTCAGTTCAGTGAGATGTCAGACTACCTCAACCTGGGCAGCCAGTGCTTTGACGTAGCCACTCCTCATCATCGCTTTGCTTTCTAGCACATGTGCTATCCTTTCCTAGTGTGATATGTGGTGGCCCTTCAAATAGGAACTTAACAGGTTTTTTCGAGACTTCCCCATTAGGGGAATGAAATGCAAATCAACAACTGATACAGGTCCCGTGCAAAGAAGACTTAATTTATAAAGAATCTCCGGCCCTAACCGGTTTGGCTTAGTGGATAGGGCATCGGCCTGTGGACTGGAGGGTCCCAGGTTCGATTCCAGTCAAGGGCATGTACCTTGGTTGCGGGCACATCCCCAGTAGGGGGTGTGCAGGAGGCAGCTGATCGGTGGTTCTCTCTCATTGATGTTCCTCTCCCTTCCTCTTTGTAAAAAATCAATAAAATATATTTAAAAAAAAAAAAGAATCTCTGGGGCAGTAGGTGTAAAGTTTACACAGTGGGTTCTGGAGGCGGAAAGACTTGAGTTCAAATGCCAGCCATGCCAGTTACTAGCTGTGTGGTCCTGGGCAAGTGGTGGAATCTCCCTGTTTCCTGGTCTATCAATGGGAATTGACCACTGTTGGGCCCGACCTGCAGGTTGTTTGGGAGGATTAAGTGAGATGAAGCACTTAGCTCAGCGGTTCTCAACCTGTGGGTCGTGACCCCTTTGGCGGTCGAACGACCCTTTCACAGGGGTCACCTAAGACCATCCTGCATATCAGATATTTACATTACGATTCATAACAGTAGCAACATTACAGTGATGAAGTAGCAACGAAAATAATTTTATGGTTGGGTCACAACATGAGGAACTGTATTTAAAGGGCCAGAAGGTTGAGAACCACTGACTTAGCCGGTGCCTGGCAGTATCGGATCCAGTTACACGTACCGAGTTCTCACATTTTACAGTGGTGTTCCAAGGAGCCCTTCAGAGCTAAAAGAATTCTTCACAAAACGGAAACATCACCATCGTCATGGCTAACGTATATGTGCCAGGTATTGTTCTGAGGCATCACACGTTGAACTCATTTAATCCTCAGAACAACCCTATAAAGTAAATACTGTTATGATCCCTCATTTACTGGGACACTGAGAACTTACCTATCTTGACCAGTCCCTGCTAATACATGAGGGAGCCAGGGTTCACACCAAGCAAACTATTGCATTATTTCAACCACTTCCTAACAGTTTCAAATTTGGGAAACAAGCAAATATTCCTACTTTCTTCCCAGTTTCATTCCAAATACTCTGCTGTATAAATTTCAAGCAGTTTTATTTGTTCAGGGCTGTTTCACATTAATATCTTTTTAAGTCTTATTACACTAAAACACGAGGGCCCTAATGACCATGTCTTTGGCCAGAGCATTGAGAAGGTCCTTAATAAAAGTAGAGTGATGCATAAATAAGTGAAAAAAAAAATAATTAGAGAAACAGTTAATATAGCCACTTTTAAAAAATATATTTTCATTGATTTCAGAGAAGAAGGGAGAAATAGAAACATTAATGATGAGAAAGAATCATTGATTGGCTGCCTCCTGCATACCCCCTACTAGGGATCGAGCCCAAAACCCGGGCATGTGCCCTGACTGGGAATCGAACCGTGACCTCCTGGTTCATAGGTCAACACTCAACCACTGAGACACACCAGCCGGGCTCTCTTTCTCTGTCTTATCATCTAGTGTTTCCAGATATTCCTCAAATGTACCCACCCACTAGTTGTTGTCAAACACTGGTGGCTGCATCCTTACCCACCCTACCCATAAATTCCAAGTTAAAGAATAATCTTACCAATCCAATCCATGCTACCTCAGTCTCACATCAACCAAACGCCATTCCCACATCCTTTCTCTGGCACCCTCCTAGATCCCTGAAGAATATTCAGGATAAGTGAAGTTTGATGTAAGGGACTGCCTCTAATTTTCTTTGGAGAATTTTTGGGAATTCCTAAATACCCCTGGGGGAAAAAATCAAGATATGAAGCTGAGACTCACATTGAAACTATGTACATAAATCTTACAAAACTAAAGGAGAATGTGTGAAAACACTCCTGTCTGTAGAAGGGAAAGTCCTCTGGGTGTTGCGCTACTGCTGGTGGAATATACCGGGAGTAATCCATTCCATTGTTGGGGCCAAAAATGCAGCTTTTCCTGTTCTAGCGGGAGAGTGTTCTCTCACCTTCAGTGAGGCCGAGGTGAGGGGGGAGGGCGGGGCCAACCGAGTTTACCATAGTCCTTTCCACTCTGTGAGGCGATACTGTGTTCATTGTTTGGGTCAGGTGGCTGGGAACGTAACCTCTCACTTTGTGGGTGCAACTATTCCTTTATAGATTAGATAAGAACAACTGATGAACTTTTAAATATTGAGAAGACTAATCAGAACTGAAAGGGAGGAGGGCTCTTGGCCACAGCCCAATAAATATGCCGACTGAGATAAAAGCACCTACTGAACTTTTTCTCCATCCCATACCTCTTGCTCTTTAGTCTCCCTCTCTTTCTCTTTCTCCTTCCTCTCTCCTCCTGCCTGTCAATGTCTCAACTCTCTTATCGCCACAATCTTCTCTTCCTTCTCTTATCAACTCCAACTCTATCCTCAAAGATTTAATTTTGCACACTCCCTTCACTGGCCAAAATGTGGACTTAAATTTTTTAAATTTTATTCTTTTATACTAATACTTTCTGGATTTAATTTGGAAAATAGCTGTGGGGAGCACATTTTATTCTCACTTGTCTCTTTTTATATAAGAAATGAGAGGCCTGGTGCATGACATTCGTGCACTTGGGAGGGGGGGTCCCTCAGCCCGGCCTGCGCCCTCTGGCAGTCCAGGACCCCTCAGGGGATGTCTGCCTGCCAGCTTAGGCCCACTCCAGAAGCCTGGCTTTCTGCTCCTTAGCTCTGCCTTGGAGGCAGGAGAGGCTCCCGCCACCATCACGATGCTCTTCAGCCGTAAGCCCAGCTTCTGGCTGAGTGGTGCTCCCCCTGTGGGAGCGTACTGACCACCAGGGGACAGCTCCTGTGTTGAGCATCTGCCCCCTGGTGGTCAGTGCACATCATAGCGACTGGTCGTTCCACAATTTGGTCTATTTGCATATTAGAGTTTTATTATATAGGATAGGATATGTCTTTTAAAAATATCTCCATTTCAGTTTCAGGCAACAATCTTAGCCTCAATCCATTCAGAGTTGTCAGGTTGGTTCTGCTTCCAGAATCTTTTGGTGGCAAAGAATTGGGGGTGGAGGTGGACATAGGGTCACACAGTTTGTGCACCTCCTTTGGCCCCAGGAATCTCTGCTTCAGCTCTTCGGGGAATCAGGGCTAGGCTGCATTGGGTTGTGTGTGTGTGTGTGTGTGTGTGTGTATGTCATTTTTTTTTAATTTTTATTGATTTCAGAGAGCAAGGGTGAGGGAGAGAGAGATAGAAACATCAATGAGAGAATCATGGATCGGCTGCCTCCTGCACACCCCCTACCAGGGATCGAACCTACAACCTGGGCGTGTGCCCTCACTGGGAATCGAACTGTGACCTCCTGGTTCATAGATCGACACTCAACCACTGAGCCACACCATGGGTTTTTAATGTCCATCTGTTGCTTTGAGTTGCTAGGAGGCTTTTCTTCTGTGAGAGACAGACCTTCCACAGGAAGAACGGGCACCCCGGAGGATGTCACGTTCTGCAGTCCACTTGCGGCGCCTTTTGCTGAGCTCCGAGCAGGTCGGCCCAGTGGGAGAGTCCGGTCCCTTCAGCATTCTGCGGCTGGGACGTGCTGTCTCCATCAGCATCTTCCTCAGGTCCCTCAGGACCCAGAGCATAAAGGCCTTTTCCACAGCAAGGAGCACAATGCAGAGCCACAGGCGCTCTTCAGGAGATGACAAACTCCTCCTCCCATGGCTGGTTGTAAATCACGATTCCTTGGGGGAGAAAGGAGGAGGGGGTTCAATCCCTGGCCCTCCAAGAACCTCCTCTCATTAAATCAAAGCAATTTGCTACTCTCCACGCGCTCTTCCTACTGTGGAGGAAGTCAGCTCACTGTCCCATGGCGGTCCCTGCCCCTGAGGGTGCTGGTGGCTGGCCCGCCGCACGTTGGCGTGTCTTCCCATAGATTTCTCCTTCCAGAGCCAGGCTGCCCAGGTACGACCAGGAGTTGGTCTACTGGGCCCCTTGTCCCCGCTGCCCAGGCCGCACTTCTAGCTGCTGTTTTCCGTGGCCCCGGGCTTCTACGTGTTGGCAGGAGGACAGTGATCCTTTGTGCGGGGCGGCTACAATGAGGTAACCGAAGAAAGGGCCTTGGTCCGCGCTGGCAGCTGCTGCGAACCAGGACTGCCAGCTCCTCCTGGCCCGCCGCCTCTCCCTCTTGCTCCGCTGAGCGCACATAAAGGAGACGGATTGCCCCCGGCTCCTCTGCAGAGAAGCATCTTGTGCAGCGCATTCCGATGCCCTGAGCGAAGGACCGGCTCCTGTGCGGGTCCACGGGCACCTAAGCCCCCGCTCAGCGGGCTTGCGGGCAGCTGCGGCCTGTGAGAGGGCATTTCAGAGCTGGCCTCCCGCGCGGCCTGGGAGCTGGCTGCGAGGAAGAGGAAGGAGGAGGAGGAAGGCCTGTGGCCGCCTGTCTGGCAGGCGCACTGCTGGGCCGATGGCTGGGCCGGTTGCAAGGCTCCGGTGGGCTGTGATGAGGGCTGACGGATGGCAAAGGCTGGTGCAGATAAAAGCACAGCCGGGCGCTCAGAGGGCCTCAGCGGCCGGTCACCCCGAGAAGCAGTCCCACCCCGGAGGTTAGGGCGAAGCTCCTTGTTTGGAGGTACCAGCAGTTGACTTGGGGCCACAGCCTCCCCTTGCTGCCTCCCTGTAGGAGAGTTCATTTTCAGGGGACGCCTGTAGCCAGGGAAAAGGGATTGTCTGCTTGGTCCTACCAGAGTGAGGGTAAAAGGTGATCGATGGGACTTGTTCTGCCACGAATACGACTGTCCGCTCCACTGCTGTTTTCATTGAACCGTCTTCCAAAAGAGAACTTTTTCCTTCACCTTCCCCACCCCCTTCCTTTCACTAGCGAACACTAGTGCTGGAGGGAAGACTTTTGTTGACAAGTTTGAAGGGTCAGATTTAAAAAATCAATTTGCCTGACAAACTCAAGCAGTGAGTCTGTAAGGAGGCCTCCCGGTCATTGCAGTGTAACCTCATAAAACAAGAGGTGTTAGAGGCCGATGAAATGTCGAGGTCTGTGATGCTAGAAGCAGCCACAGCGGAAGGAAGCCTGGGACAATGTGAAAGGGTTTGTGTTTAATTGGCTGTGAGTGCCACAGAACCGTGCTCAACTCTTTGTGGAGATGGTTTCAACTCTCTTCACTAAGCATCACCCATTACCCACAATTCCAGGAAGCAACCCTTTTCTAAAATTATTTCCCTCGTTACAACGTTCATGGAATTTCTGCTCACGTGAATTGACCAGATGCCAGAGGTCAGCACACTCATCCTTGGTCTGCATGAGTGAGACGCAGGAAGGGGGCTTCTTGGGGGCGGTGAGCACCCGAGGTCATAGGAAGGGAAGATGCTAGAAAGACGAGAGCGCATGGTTCCTTTTGAAAGCCTCTACCATTACCTGATGGGGTACATATCAGTGTTTGCAAGCTTTCCTTTTGGTTTGCCAGAACCGACAAATAAAATATAAATGTATTTACACTGTGACCTGGCCACACTCCTACACACACACACACGCACACACACACACACACACACACACACAGCTTAAATGATGTTTCACAGAACTGAGGCTGGCGGAGGTCAAACAGTACCAGCACCAGAAGCGGGAACCAAGTGGTCTAACCTCAGAGCCTGAACTCTTTATCATTGTGGCATAATTTTTTTTAAAAAAGAATGTGCTTCTAAAATAGCCAGCGATTGGCTGTAAGTAATTTGAAATATTGCCTTTTAGATTAAGCCCAGGGGCTATAACCTGCTTATAAATTGTGATTCAATATTCCCAACTATTTCTAACCTAACTTTTAAAGATTTGCCTTGTGTACCAGACACATAGAATCATAGAACTTTACTTTTTTATTTTTTTACAATCCAGTCTAGAAGGAGTACAGAAGGAGATACTTTAGTGAAAAGAAGAATACACTATAGCTGTAGGCAGAGACTCTGAGATTTTTTAAAAAATATATCTTTATTGATTTCAGAGAGGAAGGAAGAGGGAAAGAGAGAGAATCATGGATCGGCTGCCTCCTGCATGCCCCCTACTGGGGATCAAGCCCACAACCCAGGCATGTGCCCTTGACTGGAATCGAACCTGGGACTCTTCTGTCCACAGGCTAATACTCTATCCACTGAGCCAAACCAGCTAGGGCAGAGACTCCATGGGATTTGTTTCATGCCCACCCCCCAGCCCCTCACTGCCTTCCCTCTGAGCTCTTTGGCCCTCTGGCTCACTCACCTTCCAGGAAGGTCCCGTGTGCACTTGCTCCAGCATTGGGCGGCTGCTTTAGGACACAAGACCCCAGTTTTCGATCTGTAGCTATAAAGTGTACTGTATTTTTAGAGTTCAACTTTCTTACTTAAAAGAAAAAAAAAGACATCACCTTATATTCAAATGAATATGGTACATGCTAGAGCTCACCCTTGATTCCCCTTGCTGTGAGTTTGCCCATCTTGAAATTCTAGGAGGGTTGAGAGCAGGCGGCTTTCATCAGATGAGTGTTTGAGAAGCCCACCCTGGAGAAAGGGTACATCTAAAATAAAAACGGAAACAACAATATTCTGGAACCAGCAGCTGCCATCCCCCCTCTTCCGTTGTTTCTGGGCCCGATCCAATGGCCCTGCACGAGTGCTGGAACACAGTGAGGATGAGAAAGACAGTTCATAACAGAGGGCGCCTTCATTAGAGTTCATGTTTCAAAGCCAAGGACAGGAAGCATCGGACGACACACAGTGAGACACATTGATGTGTGGGACATAGGTTTTTAGCAGAGGGAGAATAAAATCCATACAAATCATAGAGCCTTGGGAACTTGACATTATTTATATATTATTCTGTAATTCTTGGCTGAACACATATTTTATTTATCCAAGAAGCTATACTAAATATTATGTCAGAAGAAATCTGACTTAAAATATAGACTTGCAGACTTCCACATATATATTTATGAAACACTTTCCCCATCTCTGCCCCCAAAAAAACATGAATTTGGTGTACATATGTTGTGCCGAACTGATTGCCAAAAGACTGTCTTCATACATAAAAAGGCAAATGCATATGAACCCATTTGCATCAAGAAACTCTCTTCCATTCCTGTCTTTTCAACATGACTGCGGCCTACAATACCCAGCTCTCTCTCTGAATAGCTTCAAGTCGGGAACAGTGGGCAGGAGCATCAGAGAAGAGATGGTGTGAGGATGGACCAGCACACAGAGGAGAAGGTGGGAGGGAAAGAAAGCATCTCGGAGGAAGAAAGTACTGCTGCCTGGTACTCCTAGCAGAGATGTGCAGCTTATTGTGTCCACGCCACTCGCCGGGGGAATAATCGCAGGCTTCAGTGGTGACAAGCTCAGCCAATGATGGGAAGGAGAGAGGCCCCTCCTGAAGGAAAGTATTTGAAACAGAGGGAAGTCAAGATATTTGTAAGACGTGGTTCAGACGAGGATGAAATGGGGCATGGGATACTCTGAAAACAGATTAGCTCATTTTTAATGCTGAAGTGTTTAAGTAGCGTCATCCCAATAAATGGATACTTCCCCCTAGGGCAAGGAGTCAAGAAGCCAAGTTCATACACTAAAGCCAGAGTTGGCCTCCTGGTCCGTGGGAGCTGTAATTAGTTTTTTCAGGGGCAGAGGGTACAGTAAACTCAGTCACATAAGATCTGGGTTCACGTTCCCACTCCTTTTTACTTTGTGTGAACTAAGGCCTCAGAGAGTTACTTAATTGTCTTTGAATCTGCCTTATAGATTGTGGTTAGAAATAAGAATATATCAGGTACTAAGCAAGTGCTTACTATGAAAAGTATAAGTGAT
>NW_005871116.1:2048385-2056553 GCF_000147115.1 Myotis lucifugus
GGACTTCCTCTAAAGGTTACAATAATAAATTCGTTACATGTGAACATACATCACATTTTTATGAGAAAAATCATTTTCCAAACCAAAAATTTAGTGGAAAGAATGATATCATTTTACATTTCTGCAAATCACCTTAATGTCTGGCTTTCATGCAAGACGGCTGGGGTCTCCCGGCTGCTTCTGTATTCAGTCATTGGTTGCATCTTTTGTTGTAGTCTTTGCAAAACTCTGCTAGACATTCTTGAGGAGATGAGAGTAAAAAGGGCAAATGACCTCCTAGCATTATTATGAAAATAGTTTTGGCCTCAGGGACACCCAGGGGGTCTCTGGACTATACTTTTGGAACCGCTGGTGTAAAGGAAGGTGAGTTGTAGGAAAGAGAATCAAAGAGAAATTTTAAATAAAAGGAGAAAGGGAAGGATCATTCCCCACTGTTGGTACTCTAGTAACTGAAAATTAATCATCTATAGGTCCTTATAACTTGTAATAACTGCTATTATAAAGGTGATGTATAGATTATGTAATGAGGCGGTTGGGGGATACACCAAGCAGAATTTTAAGAGATGCTTCCAAACTTCCCGGGGGGGTTCAAAACACAAGCTGGAATCACCTGATGGAGCCTCATTGTTCCTTCTCCCCGCCCCGCCTTCCCCAGGGACCGCCTCCGCACCACCACCAACGTGCTGGGAGACTCGCTGGGGGCCGGCATTGTGGAGCACTTATCTCGGCATGAACTGAAGAACCCAGATGTGGAGATGGGTAACTCCGTGATCGAAGAGAACGAAATGAAGAAACCCTATCAGCTGATTGCCCAGGAGAGCGACACTGAGAAACCCATCGACAGTGAAACCAAGATGTAGACTAACAGAAAGAAATGTTCTCTTGAGCACCAGGGTTTGAAAACCATGACAAAATGTTTCCGTCTCGTTACAGCTTATCCTCTCCAGGAAGCCCCTTACTCCCTTGTCCTCCCAACTCTGGTAGGATTTGCACGTGTGCATCCAAACTCAAGGGAGGGTTTGGCAGCGGCCAACATGTGTAGTGCTCATCCCACATTCGAAGGTTTCAAGTCACTTCATGTTAGTCTTCTCTAAGAAGGTACCGAGATTTAAAAAAAAATAATAGTCTTGATCAGATTTTGCAAGTTTATGTGACACACAATCCTGTAAATGTGATTTTTTTATAAGTTAAAGAGTCAAACAAATAGTAGGCTAAACATGTGCTTAAATCAACTCTCAAACTTTGAAAGTCTTTCAGAACACACTTCAATTGTAGGATCAAAACAGAGCAACTTGATAAACTGCACTTGGTTTTCAGTTGGACAGAAGGCTTTTCTCCCCTTTCTGTCCTGATTTGTGTGTTTGTTTTATTAGCAGCAGGACCATATGAATCCACACCTAGCACAGCTGTGAGGAGGTGCATAAAGTGAAATTTCCATGTGGCCATGGGCAAGTTACGTGTTATCTCTAGGCCTCAGTGTCCTCATCTGTAAAATGGGTGAGTTCCCTAAACTCCTTCGTGGTCACTCGTAACCCAAGCATCCTGTCCTCTATCTCCCCTGGGAACATCCAGTAGCAAGCATCATCCCATGGATGCTGATGGGGAATGAACGCTTCTGAGTAAGGGCAGGATGTGGTGTGGGTGCCAGGTCCTGTATACAAAATGTCAGCTGTACACGTCACCAGGCCAGAGGAGGCGTGGAATTATTCACAATCTCTTCGCTCAGTTCTTCCTGACAGGGGGAGTTTTCCCTTCTTCCTACCCTTCCCTGGACTGGTCTGGGAAGGATATTTCCCACCACTCCTCAACTGACGGTAGACTTGTAGAAACTAAAATGTAAGACTAGCAACTAGCAAGGGTGCTCGTGGTCTTACTGTGGAACACGAAAGAGCCAGCTAGGGAAGAACAAAGCACAGTTGACATTCGAAAGAGAGGATTTTTAAATATCAAGGTTACATAGAGGTCATCTTTAAGGAAGAATTTTTTAATGAAAGAGGTTCTTTTTTTTTCTTAACCAGAAACACTTTTTCTCTTCAGTTCAGAAACATTCCTCAAGGAAGTCTGCATATCAAAATATGAGATTCCTTCTTATATATTTTAAACAAGTCAAATGAATGAGCGCTCTCTCTAATAAAGGTCTGTGAGCTGGGTGGGTGGTCTCTCATTTGAACAGGTTTTGGACTATAATCAAAAGTTCTTGGAATGAGGGAAACAAGATATGTCTTTGTGTTGGAATTCCACCTAACCATTCAAAACCTTCAGCTGGAGTGGGGTTTTGTTTGGTTTTATTTGTGTCCCTGAGAGAAATGGTAGGCGAGGAATCAGTATAAAGACATGGTCAGTGTGGTTCCAAGAAAAAAACGGCCGGGGCATTGGTTCAGGCAAGGCAGCTCCCAGTTTAGAGATTAATTTTTCACCCCCTGAGGAACATCCGGCCACACACATGGAGTGGGAGCTGTCGGACGGTGGCCAGCCAGCGGTGTTTGAGTTTCTGACCTGAAAATGGTGGAGGGTGGACTTAATGATGCTAACAGACTGAGGATCTAGACATGCGTCCTCCGGTATGCAATTAGAGAGATTTTTATATAGACTCCGAGCATTATGTGTGCGTAAAAGTTAACATTAGGCTGTGGTGGAGTAACCCTTTAATGTCGAGGCTCTATTTCGGGAACACGCTACAGAAGTTCCTGTACTCGGATGTCATCTTACACCGGTAGAGCAAAAATTAATCGTGTCAAATGACTTGTTACGCGATGTGATCACTTTTATACACTAACCATTTCTTACGGAGCTGAGCGCAAGGCCTCTAGGCCGAGCCTCTCGCCCGCCCATCACAGGCTCTGCGGGGACACGCACCCAGGTGGGCGGGAGCCTTACCTTGTAGATGTATTTTCAATAAAGAAAAACTAGTTTTACATGACACCTTTGCACGTTGTTGTTGTTATTCTCCCTGAAGGAAAACAAGTTTTCCTTTCAGGAAAGTATTGCAGAGAGCTCAGAGCAATGTTTTATTTCTTTTACGAGGTAAAACCTATTCAGACCAGGTGGGGGAGCTGGGCACAAGGAAATAAGTAAAAAAAAAAAAAAATCAAAGCCTCTTCCTGCCCACTTTTTAGGCCCGGACCTGGGACACAAAAAAGGGGGGGGGGGGGGGGGGGCGTGGCGGGGCGGGGCGGAAGGGAAAACATTCTCAGACAAACCAAACCATTTCCACGTTGGCATGAGAAAAGCGGAATGCCACCATCGGTTCTTCTGAAAAAAGTGATTTCCTGTCTGATCTTGAGATCAGGGAGATTCATCTATGTGATTACGGCTGCCACTTGTGAAAGCTGCATGCAGTCTTCAAGGAACAGGTCAGACACAGCCATTGTGCTGGTAAGTTCTTCTCGTCATGAGGACGGACTTGGGATGCCCGGCCCTCTCCCATCATGCCTTCTAATAGATAACTGGCAGGCGGAGTCCTGAAGGCCCAGGCCGGGCTTGCGTCTGGAGACGGTTTAAGCCGACCCTCTGCCTTCAGGACAGACCCCTGAGGAGGGGCCGCTAACCCCTATCAGTGATGGCGAACCTTCTGAGCTCGGCGTGTCAGCATTTTGAAAAACCCTAACTTAACTCTGGTGCCGTGTCACATATAGAAATTTTTTGATATTTGCAACCATAGTAAAACAAAGACTTATATTTTTGATATTTATTTTATGTATTTAAATGCCACTTAACAAAGAAAAATCAACCAAAAAAATGAGTGTCATAGGTTCGCCATCACTGCGCCTAGGCCATCCGAGTGAAGACTTGCCTGAGTTCCCTGAGCCCTTGAAATCACGGGAGAGTTTTGTGCGTTTGCCTTTGTCTGGGGTAGAACTCTTTCATTTTCACCCATTTCTCTAAAGGAACTTTTGACCCACAAATGAACACACCACTGTTTGATCGGTACACCCTGACCTTCCCCAGGCATCTGTGCTGTTGGAGTGGCCGATGGGGGTCCTGGGAGGAAGCTGCCAGCTCAGGCCCCTGAGGGAGCCACACCGGCACAGCTGTGCACACCTGGGCCATCTCCGACACAGGCGTCAGGGGAGCAGGACTAGATGGACGGGCCGCTAGGAGGCTTCCCCTCTCCCCGCAGCTGGTTTGCCGCCTGCACCGCCTCTGAAGCTGATGGGAGGGGAAGATGGTGGAGGCCTTGCTGCCCTGAAGGGACAGGGCAGCTGTCAGTGTGACTTAGATGCTGGGGGAGCAAGCACCGATCTCTCTCTGCGGGGGTAGGACAGGTCTGTTCCCAGGTGGAGCCATGGGCGCCTCTTAGGTTAACGTGTTTCACGTGTTTCTGATAAGAAAATGCATTCCTACCAGATGTTTTAAATCCTGCACTTTGAGGCGTTGGGGTCCTGCCCGTGTTTTTCCCATTCAGCCCCACTGTCCCCCCACCCCCAGCAGGATCTCTTTCCAGGCTGACAAGTCTCACTTTCCCAGGAAAATCCTTTTTGTAAGTTTTCATTCGCACACACCACGCAGGGAATGGGCGGGGTCCGAGGAGCGCTTGGAGGAAAGGGCTGGCTTTCCGCGGGTGGGAGCGGATTGAGGGAGGGTCCTGCTGTCCTGCGGGGAAGGGGGGGGGCCCTTCCTCCGGGCGCCCATGGGGCGCTGTGACCGGACGCTGCTGTCAGTCATCCGGCCTCGGCACAGCGCGGCCCCTTCGCCCAGCCGGGTGGTCCCAGCACTGGGGCAACAATGACCCGCTCTGTGTGGCCTCTTCCGGGGCCAGAGCAGCTGGGGGATGTCACCCCGGAGGCGGGCTCCGAGGAATGAGCCCACGGAGAGTGAGGGAGGAAGAGCGGAGGAAGCTGATGGCCAGTCAGGCTTCGGAAGGGAAAGGGAGGTGAGAAATCTGGGGGATGAACGAGGGCGGTTGGGGGTCGATTCCTATCATGGCCACCAGGAGGCGCTCCGAGCCCTTGGAGCAGAGGGACTATTTCCTCCGAAAGGGAACTGGCTTTAAGTGCCTATGGCAGCGGTTCTCAACCTTCCTAATGCCGCGACCCTTTAATACAGTTCCTCATGTTGTGGTGACCCCCCAACCATAAAATTATTTTCGTTGCTACTTCATAACTGTAATGTTGCTACTGTTAGGAATCGTAATGTAAATATTTGATATGCAGGCTGTATTTAGGCGACCCCTGTGAAAGGGTCGTTCGACCCCCAAAGGGGTCGGGACCCACAGGTTGAGAACCGCTGGCCTATGGAATTCCAAGGTCTGCAGAGCCCAGGGCGGGTCGATATGTGAAAGCCATCAGGGGTTTAAACTTCTCCACTGTCCCCTTCTGTTTCCCTGTTCCTTCTGGTCACCCTACTTCTCCAATGGTCTCCCCGGGAGCCCCTTCCTTTCTGTTTCCCAGACACAGGTTCTCAGGCAGCAGCTTGGTAGCACCTTCAGCTGGTCTTCCCCGTCAGCCCCAGAGAACTGCTGGCTCAGCCTTCAATTTGGAAACAGTGGCCTTTTAGTGAACTTACACATAGGAGTAGGGGTGTCGATAAAATACGAGACACCCGGTTAAATTTGGATTTCAGATAAGCGACAAGTAGTGTTTTAGCATAAGGATTCAATGACATAATGTTTTCGTGTCTTTCCCCACATATTGCATGGGGCAACCTGGCATGTTATCTGTTAATCCAGCCACCCCTCATGAAGTGAAGATTCAAGACACTATCCAATGATGTGGGCATTATACAGTGGGGCCTTGACTTACGAGTGTCCTGACCAATGAGTTTTTTGAGATACCAGTTGTCTCTCCGCCGATTTTTTGCATTGAGTTGATAGAGTAATTTGAGTTAACGAGCTCCTTAACGAGCTCAGTCTCAGAACGAATTAAACTCGTAAGTCAAGGCCCCACTGTAGATGGAAGAGTTTGTGTGGCATTATTTAAAATAATCATCCTAATTTTTAATTTCTCTCCGCAGGTAAAGAGAGAGAGAGAGAGAGAGAGAGAGAGAGAGAAAATAGGCTTTAAAAGGCAGTCCAGACCTGGGACATGCCCTACCATTTACTTGTTCTGGAGCCGTTATCGCTCATTATGTGCTTATAAATCTTGTGGCTGCATTTTAAACGCCTGATTAATCACCCTTAAGACTTTGCAGAACGGTCTTCAATACACTGAACAGTGTCAGTTGCCCGTGCTGGAAATACTTTAAGACTCACATCTGTTTTCTCCTCTTTTCTTTTTTCCTCCTTTCCTTCTCTCACTCCTTCCTCCTGCCCCCTTTCCCACTTCAAGCATAAAATACCCTCTGTGAGCCATTACAAGGCTGGAAACTCTGGCATTCCTATTGTTTCCCATAGTGAACACATTTTTTTTTCCATTTGGGGTTCTCCCTGTAGAGGAATGCCCGTGTTTTTTTCATATTGTGCTATTCAAATACCATCTTTTTCCAGTCGTTGTAACGTTGGGAATGAGACGTTTTTCAGAGTTTCTTTGGGAAACCCCAGCCTCCATGAGTGGGTGTCACTCCCTCCAAAGCCCCTTCATTAAGCCAGAGCTCACGGATATGAAAAGCAGAGCCCAACTGGTACTGCAGAGGGATACCAGATGCCCCTTCAATCATAAACGCTTGCCCTGGTCGGGTGGCCCAATTATTTGGGCATCATCTGTACACTAAAAGGTTTCAGGTTCAATTCCCGCTCAGGGTACATACCTAGGTTGTGGGTTCAGTTCCCTGTCGGGGCACATACAGCACACAAACGAGCAGTGTTTCTCTCTCCCTTCCTCTCTGTCATCAGTGTTTCTCTCTCTCCCTTGCTCTCGCTCTAAAAAGTCAATTAAAAAAACAACAACCTATCCTCGGGTGAGGATAAAAAGATAAAAGTATAAACTTCCAATAATGGTGACTGTGCAGCCATATTAAGGAGAGTGATGACTCTCGTAGAAAATTTCTTTTCCAGCTCAGTAGGTTGAGGGCATCATGCAGTGCCCTGAGGGAGCTTGCAGACAGACGGACAGGAGAAAACAGAACCTTCCAGGCCCCGACAGCCCCCGAAGGCACTGAGCATGGGTGTCTTCCCGGGAGCACTTGGCACGCAGAGGCCCCGTCAGCAGCACACGTCTGAAAACCATCACCACGTCCACCGCCTGGGCACACAGTGCCTCTGTGAGGTATTGTTAGAAAGCAGTGGGAACCTCGAGAAAGTCTGCATGTCTGTTAGAAAACTGACACAGCCAGAGAACAGCTCCCTGCGTCCTCAAACCCAGGGGCCCTCGCTAGGCGGGGAGGGGGGAGGAATGCACACTTGTGCACAGCGCTGGGCTGCAGCCACACCTGCTCCCACCTGAGTCCTCCAGAAGTTCCATCAGCTTCCTGGACCGTCTTGGCTCAGTTTGAACACAGTCTTTTGACCTCGCAGGAAAGTCGTTTCACTGGGCAGAGTGGGAAGCAGACCTGGCGAGCAAGTGTGAGCTCTGGTCTCTGACTTTGCTTTGAATCAATGGTGGTACCTTGACCGGCTCATTCAGTTTCCCTGGACCTCAGCATCCTCACCTGCGCGTGTGGGGTTGGCTGAACCCGAGATCTCTAAGCTAATTTCATATCAGGGCCCCGTACACAATAGGAGGTGGCGTCGAAGTGGGTTCTGGGGTCAACCAAGCGTGGCCGATGGGAGCGGAAATCCACTTCCTCAGCGAAAGGAGTTAATGACACCTTCGCACAGGGGGTGTGATGTGAGCTAAATAGATGAAAGTATAGAATTCTCGGCTCGGTTCCTGTCCCTTGGGAAGATGTTTAGAACAAAGGGGCCCCATGAAGGAGGAGAGGCGTGGAGGTGGCGCTGGGGCGGGAGGGGGTTCCGGCTCCATTGGGGTCCAGTGAGCAAACAGGACGGAACTCCCGAGGAGGCCCCAGCTGAGCGGGAGGCTTTGCAGACTGTCCCCCCTGGAAACCAGCTCTCGGGGCCCTGCCAGGCCGGGCCGAGGCCTTTGTCAGGCCCGTCCGCATGGAGGCTTTGTGAGGGCACAGTTCCACGCTCCCAGACCACCCAGCTTCCCCATGCCGCCCAGAGAACAAGCCGGCCCCTCTGTGTGCCAGCACCTCCCCTGCCAGGCCCTCTGCGCCCTCCCTGCCAAGGGGAGGGGAGGGGCGGGGAGGCCTGTGGGAACCCGGGGGCGGGGGGGGGGGGGGGGGGGGGG
>NW_005871116.1:2056706-2059506 GCF_000147115.1 Myotis lucifugus
ACGGGACATAGCTCAGAAGTCGGGAGAAAAGGTAGCTTGAAGCTATCCTGTGTCCACAGCAGTGATTCTCAGTGTGTCTGCCTCTGAAATGCGCACTCTCAGCTCCCACCCTCCACCTCCCCAGCCAGCATGTGGGAGGGCAGCCCGGCCAGCGTGGCTCAGGGGTTGTGTGTGGACCTAGGAACCAGGAGGTCAAGGTTCGATTCCCGGTCAGGGCACAGGCCCAGGTTGTGTGGGCACCATCCCCAGGAGAGGGTGTGCAGGAGGCAGCTGATCGGTGATTCTCATCATTGGTGTTTCTGTCTCTCTCTTCCTCTTCCTTTCTCTCTGACATCAATAAAAACATTTAAAAAAGAGAGAGGAGAAGAAAGTGGGAGGGGAGCCCAGCCATGGTTCTAGGGGCCACTCGTCCCCAGTGTCTTGCAGACCAGGGTGCGGACTTGGCATTCCCTCCAGGTGTGGTGGGATGTCGCTGGGAGTGAGACAGGAGGCCGGATGATTTCTCTCTGACTCACCTGTTCCTCCTCCGGGTGGCAACCCAGTCTTTGCCCTCCTCGTCCCCTTTGGATAACTTTCTATTGAGCTTTGGGTAGCTTTCTATTTAAATGCTCAGCATCTTTCGGTGCAATCCCCGACTTCCTGCTCCGCCCTCTTCGCCACACGCTTCCTCCAGCCCTGGAACATGCTCCCACCAAGGCAGGGTCCCGGGGAGACCTGCTGGCTCTGCACCTGACGTCCACAGGGCACAGGGCACGAGGGTCTCAGACACGCTCACCCTCGGCTGGTGCAGGGGCCCAGCGCAGCGAGGGCGACAGCAGGCCCCCTGCCCACGGGCTCGCCTCCTCAGCTGGGTGACACCTGCCCCCCTGGGCACGATCCTTCTCTCCTCCCTGCCTGCCTTTCACAGCCACCCCCGCGGCGTGAAGGGGTGTGTTTCTGTTTCCCACTCCTCTTCCTACAGTGGATTTCCCAGGGAACACCCCGTGGCCAGGCCTGGGCCTTGAAAGCTAAGGAAGAAAGTGGAGGAATTCAGAAAAGTCTCTCTTCACAATGCCTGCTTTCAAGTCCACGGCCTTGAAATAAGACCCAGTTTTGAGAATCAGAGCCCGAATACTATCGATTCCCTTCTGCTGCCATTACCCTCGTTTCGTGAGGCAGATGAGTGAGCCCGTGGCTGGCTGGGCAGGAAGTCCAGGGTGGGCAGCAGTAGGCTTACGGCTGTGAGTACACGAAACACAGAGTTTATTCTTATGTTATTGTTCATTAATTATTGTATTATTTCCCATATGAACAATGTAAACCTACTTTTGCTCCACCCTATATACTCAGAAAAGCAAACGAGAAAATCATGTCAACTTTTCCCACCAAACGATTTTGTCATTTTTATAGTAACTCTTTTTTAAAAAATATATTTTATTGATTTTTTACAGAGAAGAAGGGAGAAGGATAGAGAGCCAGAAACATCGATGAGAGAGATCGATCCGCTGCCTCCTGCATACCCCCCAGTGGGGATGTGCCCGCAACCAAGGTACATGCCCTTGACCAGAAACGAACCTGGGACCCCTGAGTCCGCAGGCCGACGCTCTATCCACTGAGTCAAACCGGTTCGGCTATAGTAACTCTTATTATAGAAAAATGAGGCCTAGTGGGAGAGAAATTTCACTGGGGTTCTTTTTCATTCAATGGATTTTCCCAGTGTCTTTTCATAGACTGATTTTTTTTTAACTTCTGCGTAAGAAGTCCTTATTTCTCCCTTTGAGATTTATTCACTTAGGAAATGCAAACTACTCTGGGCTTCTGTGTCTGGCCCAGGTTCCCCACCCCCTTAATTCCCTCCACCTATGGCCCCGGAGGTGGTGACGTGCCCCAGCGCGCGCTGCAGGTCTCATGGGCCGCCTGGCTGCGTGGAGAGGGCTCAGGAGAGGAGAGGCCGAGGACCCCGCTGCAGAAGGAGCTGAGAAGTTGTCGAGCTCGGACCCCGTGAGGGAGCCCACACCGGGCCTTCGGACCTGCAGGGTCCTGCCTGATCCAAGTCCGGCCGTTTCCTTCAAGTCAAAGCCCTCTTGAAGGGGACAGGAGGCTTGAGGTAAAAATAATGGAAATGTTTTTCAGATCCACCCCCAAGAAGATCAAGGAAAACTTTGATGTGGGAACGAAGTCACCATTTACTATTTGTTTCCTGCCCAAACGGACATCAAAGACCAGGGTGGCACTAACGTCTTTCAGGGCCCTGGTAGGAAGAAATCAAGGCATCTATCTAAGCAGAACGGAAAAGATTCCCTCACTCATGGGCTCACGCTCCCCGACTCCACGCCGATGCTTCCTGTCCTGCCTGTCCCAGCTCTGAGCGTATGAGGCGGTGAGTCACCCCGAGTGGGTGAGCCTGAGCAGGAGCTTTGCAGCAAGGAGCTCCTAGTCCAGGTCACACACACACACACCCCGCCCCCTGCACTCTGAGTAAGTTCATGGCTGTAAACCTGTGTCCCCTCTGGCGAAGTCTCACTGGGAGCATGACATTTTCTGGGGATTTAATTAGGTAACACTTAACTCACGCCAGCACGTGCATGTGCTCGATACACTGCAGCTATTCCAGGGCTGAAATGCAGCCACAAATCAGGGCACGGGTTCAGCCACGCGGGTATTTACCGCCGTGGCCTTCCGACCGCTCAGCATCCATGCTTTAGCAATTGCATTTTTACTACCACCTCGGGCTACTGTTAGCACCAATGTTGTTATTGCTTTTGTTTTCACGCTATGGGTCCAGGGTGGCTTTTTACGGCGGGGGGGGGGGGGGGGGGCG
>NW_005871116.1:2060202-2080813 GCF_000147115.1 Myotis lucifugus
GTGCACTAATTCAGCAGTATTTCCAGTGTTTCCCAGCCAAGCACAGATCCTGCAGGGAAGATACTTAATGAGTGATGCTGTTGGTGACGTAAGTCCCTGGGGAGGGACAGACAGGGGATTCCCCACGACAGCATCGCTGGAAACTGGACAGACCTTCCTCCCCCAGCACGCGGCCTCGGTGCGATTGGGCCTGGACTGCACACGCAGGGGGCCTCTGTCCTAAGGATTAACCCCTTCCACATCCGAATGCCCTCGTTTAGTTAAAGTGTAAAGCTCTCTGACCACAGAGCAGAGGAAGCCCTTCAAGTGCAGGCGGGAAGGCCTGGTTGAAAGCTGCTACGTACCAGACCCCTCACCACGGTCCCGTCAGGAGGACGATGTATCTGAGTTATACAAGAAGCTGCCGCTTCAGAGAACGAATAACTTACTCTGGGAAAAGGTGCAGTTGGAGCCAGGTCCATATCCAAGGCCAGGGTGTCCCCCTGAGGTGACTCTGATCCGGAATTAACCGCGATGAGGCATCGAAAGCCCAGGACTTCTTCTGAGCCAAATTCTCTCCGAGGTCACTCTTCAAACTGTGGGTCATCAGTTGGGTGGGTCCCAACCCACCTTTTCTTTTTTTTTAAATGAAAGAATAGAATAGATTTAGAATAGGAAATATCACAGTGCCTACATGTTGTCAAGTATTATTTCAGGGAATTTTTATTTTAATTGTGCATAGTTTTTTGCATTGTGAGTACATTACATTTCATGATTTAAAGAATTTAAAGCTACAGTCCCATACCTTTGCTGCTCAATCACCAATAACCAATCAATAACTTTTTCACTTCATGAATCCATGGGTTTGGGTGCCTTTCAGTTTCCACAACTGACCTCCCTCAAGGAACTGCCATCCTCCCAATACAAACTGTTCCTTCGGAAGTGATGACTTGGACTTTTAAAGAGCCAACTGTCCTAGCACCACACGTTTTCCAAATTCATTTGTGGCCCCCGCTAGGATAGGTTCCTCGGCCCGGCCTCCAAAATACCTCCGCACTCGGTGAATTTGCAGATGGGCTCCACGACCAGGTGAGAGCTTCCCTCGCACGGGGAACCTGCCGGCCCTGCTTGCCCAAGGAAGACGTCGGTGCTCCCTGGCAGTTGGCTCTGCAAACAGAAGCCAATTCGTTGTTCGCACTGACATCTGGTGGCCGCCACGAGGCCAGCACCCCAGGATCTTGAACTTTGAGGAAAGCATTGCTGGTTCCCAGATCCCAGCCCTAACTGCACATGAATTGATTCCTCATGTCCCCACACCCCTCCTGGGTCACATCCCTTCTCCTTGTAGCTGGACACAGCAAGGGGGAGGGAAAGGGCTGGGACTTAGAGCCCACCACAGCCCGGGGCCATCACCTGTCACGTGATCCTGGGTAAACTACTTAAACTCCTAGGGCCCGGCTGCAAAATTGGGATGAGAAAGCAGCGACCTACAGTGGGCAAAGGGGTGTCTTATTTTAGTTGACCCTCAAAACAGCTCCTTTGATATTAAGCTCCAGATACTTATTAAGCATTCGGAAAACATTGGTTCTCAATTGGTGGTTGCCGGGGGGAGGGGGTCTGGGGAGCTGGGTGACAAGGTAAAGGGATTAAGAAGTACAAATTGGTTGGTTCATTGAATGGTCTCAATGAAATTGTAGAAGGTACAAGAAAATTGAACTAGATAATTTAGGCTGTCAGCACTGAAATTTGGCTGTATTATTATGATGATACTAGAGGCCCGGTACTCAAATTCGTGCACAGGTGAGGGGGGGGGGGCGAGCAGTGAGACGCCCTTGCCGGCCCAGGATCAGGATCCATCTGGCTAACATTCGCCCTGGTTGTCAGAGCCACCTGGTGGCAGAGTGACTAGGGAGGGGAAGCAGCTGCAGTGCCCGAGGCCGACTTCCAGGAGGCGGGTGGCTTGTGCCTGGCCCGTTCTCAGGAGATTGGATCTGCAGGACTACTGAGGGAGGGAGTGGCTGCCGGCAGACTGGTGGGCCACCTGGACAGGTCTCACCTGAGTGGCGCTCCCACTGTGGGAGCGCACTGACCACCAGGGGGCAGCTCCTGCATTGAGCGGATGCTCCCTGGTGGTCAGTGCGCGTCATAGCGACCGGTCATATCATTCCAGTCGCTTAGGCATATATATAGTCACAGGAGAAAAAAAAAGAAGCTGGCAGTTATAAAATAGCCATGGAATGTAAACTACAGCATAGGGAATACAGTCAATAATTATATGATAACTATTACGGTATCAGATGGGTACTAGGCTTATGGAGGGGATCACTTTGTAGGTTATATAAATGTCTAATCAGTACATTGCACATCTGAAATTAATATAATATTGTATGCCCATTGTAATTGAGAAATGATACAAATTATTAAAAATGTATTGGTTTTCTTCCCCTCCCATCATTTTATGTCTGACACTCACTAGTTGTCCTTCAAAGTCTGGAGCCCTACTTCCTCCCATCTCTGCCTGCCTGGCTTGCTCCATTAGAACAATAATGAAGATTCATCGAGGCCTTATTATGTGCCAGGAGATTTCTCAGAGAAATCTAAGTGTGTTCTGAGAGGCTTACATAGTTAAAATCAAGTCGTGTCAGCCCTCTGGAAAAGGGACTATTATTGTTACCCATTTTCCAGAATTTAAGCAGTGAGTTTAAGTAGGGTACCAAGACCATACGCCATGGGACTACATTTTAAACTGGACAATGTCGTTATGATTTAGGTGAGACAGTTCCTGAGCTGGGACTGCCCTGGGAGCCACAGGCATTGGGCATTTGTGACCTGGACACCAAATGGTAGTCATTCCCCACCCCTCTACCTTCCCACCACCCCTCCCATTTCCCAACCTCTCATTCCTGTTGCTATAGCAACCAACCCCCCCATATCCTATCTAATAATAGAGAAACATGGTAATTAACCGTAACTTCGCTACCCTTCCCATTGGCTAATCAGCGAGATATGCAAATTAACTGCCAACCAAGATGGCGGCCAGCAGCCAGGCAGCTGAAGCAAACAGGAGGCTTGCTTGCTCCAGTGACGGAGGAAGCCAAGGTTCCCCGCCTGCCGCTGCCAGCCTCTGAGCTTGCACTCTAAGAAACAATGTTGCAATTATAGAAGCTAAACAAACCCCAGAAACCTGCTTCCAGCCATCAGAGCTGGAGCGAGCAGGACCGCAACAGTGTTACAATTATAGAACCCAAACAAACCCAGATCCCTGCTTTCAGCAGCCGAGGTCTCAGAGCTGGAGCCGAGCTTCAGAGCTAAAGCCGGCTCTCAGCTTCAGTGTCAGCCATAGAAGGTAAATAAATCCCAGAATAAAAAAGAAAAAGAAAAAAAGGAGAGGTTGGGAGCTTCAGTCACCTGCCAGCCTGAAAACGGCCCTCAGCCCCTCACCCAGACTGGCCAGGCACCCCAGTGGGGACGCCCACCCTGAAGGGGGTGTGACCAGCTGCAAACAGCCATCATCCCCTCATTCAGGCTGGCCAGGCACCCAAGTGGGACCTCCACCCTGATCCAGGACACCCTTCAGGGCAAACCAGCCGGCCTCCACCCGTGCACCAGGCCTCTATCCTATATAGTAAAAGGGTAATATGAAAACTGACCCTAACAGCAGAAAGACTGGGAATGACTGGTCACTATGACACACACTGACCACCGGGGGCAGACTCTCAATGCAGGAGCTGCCCTCTGGTGGTCAGGTCGCTCTCACATGGGAGGAGCTCTGCTCAGCCACAAGCCAGGCTGATGGCTGCCAGTACAGCGGTGGTGGTGGGAGCCTCTCCTGCCTCCTCAGCAGTGCTAAGGATGTCCGACTGCAGTTTAGGCCTGCTCCCCACTGGCAAGTGGACATCCCCTGAGGGCTGCCGGGCTGCCAGAGGGATATCTGATTGCCATCTTAGGCCCAATCCCCCAGGGAGCGGGCCTAAGCCAGCAGGTGGTCATCCCCTGAGGGGTCCCAGACTGTGAGAGGGCACAGGCCGGGCTGAGGGACCCCTTCCCTCCCCCCCCGAGTGCACAAATTTTTGTGCACCGGGCCTCTAGTATTTCTATATGTTCCCTGGGAATACAGTCAATAATACTGTAATAACTATGTACCTTTCCCAGGTGGAGAACCCGTGTAGCTGAAAGGTGTTCTTGCTCTAGATAGAGTAAACATTTTCTAAATCAGGTATTCATGATTGCTGCCGAATTGTGATATTCTAACACCTTGGCTTGTCAGGTACCTGCCATTGAAGACTCCTCCCAGCCAGGCACTGTGTTCTGTCTGTTTCATGAGATACATGGTGTTATGCAAGATCCCATTTTCATTTATGAAATCACAGAAACCCAACTCGTTTGATTTTTCCTTTCGTCTGGGTCTTTCAACAGTGTAGTTCATACTGTGTGTATATATTTGTATACACACACACACACACACACACACACACACATATATAATATACATATACATGTATATATAATATCAACAAACATATTTAACACAAGAACAATCAACAACTCTTTTAAAATTGAGGCCTTCATGACCCTTTGGATATAAGCGGCCTTCCTGGCCCTGGCCAGTGTGGCTCAGTTGGTAGAGCACTATCCCATACACCGAAAGGTCATAGGTTCAATTCCTGTCAGGGCACATGCCCAGGTTGCAGTCTAGATCCCTGGTTGGGTGCGTAGGTCAGGATGCTTACAGGAGGCAACCAATTGATTTTTCCCTCTCACATTGGTGTCTTTTTTTCTCTCTCTCTCCCTTCCTCTTTCTCTAAAATCAATTTTTAAAAACGATATCTTCAGGTAAGGGTTAAAGAAAACAAAAGAGGTCTTCCTGGAGTGTTGTGAAGAAAGAAGAAAGAAAGAAAGAAAGAAAGAAAGAAAGAAAGAAAGAAAGAAAGAAAGAAAGAAAGAAAGAAAGAAAGAAAGAAAGAGAAAGAGAGAGAAAGAGAGAGAAAGAATGAGAAAGAAAGAAAGAAAGAAAGAAAGAAGAAAGAGAGAAAGAAAGAGAGAAAGAAAGAGAGAAAGAAAGAAAGAAAGAAAGAAAGAAAGAAAGAAAGAAAGAAAGAAAGAAAGAAAGAAAGAAAGAAAAGAAAAGATAGAAAAAGAGCAGGAATCATTGGCTCCAATGAGGACAGCAATTGGCCCACCCAATCCGTGGGTGACTGTCTCCTTTTGGTTAATGAGCTGCATCCTTTTCCTATGGCGGCTGCAACAAATAACCGCCGAGTGATGTAAGACAGCACACATTTATTCTCTTGCCGTTTTTATTCTCTTACAGGCCTGAAGGTCAAAAGTCCCAAATCAAGGTAGGTGTTGGCCAGCCTGCATTCCTTCTGGGGCTTCCAGAGAAACTCTATTTCCCTGCCTTTGCAGTTTCTAGATGCCGCCCCCGTTCCTTGCCTGATGGCCCTTCCTCGCTTCTCTCCAACCTCGTGCTTCCACTGTCACGTCTGCTACTCACGTTAATCCTCCTGCCTCCCTGGTATAAGCATCCTTGTGGTCCACCAGGTAACCTAGCATAATTTCCCCAGCTCAAGATCATGAAAGCATCCCTTTTACATGTCAGGGGACACATGCACAGGTTCCAGAGGTCGGGCACGGATATCGTTGGGTGACCACGCGTCGGCCCACCTCATAAGCCTCGGCCAGGTCTCCTAACCTGAATGAGTTTTCCTGGTTAGGGCTCTGCTTCTCCATGAGGCCCGGGCTCCACGTCCATGACGTGAACCTTCCTTCACTCTCCACAGCAGAGCAGCGGGCTGCGGTGCTTCAAAATCAAGGCTCCGTTCTGAGTTCAGCTCTTGTCACCTCTGACCAGCCGGACACAGGGAAGTCACTGCACCTCACTTAGCCTCAGTGTCCTTGTCTGTGAAATGGAAATGCCACCTACTCTCAGGGTTGACATGAGGATTGAAGGTCAGCTCCAGAAAGGGCCTGATCCAGAGTAGGATCTGCAGGAGACCCTCTTGGATGACAATGAACTTGAGCTGCCCTGAATAGCATTGTCATGATGACAGGGGTGAAGGGTCAAAAGAGGAGGAATCCAGAGAAAAGAAACTGTTGGTCCCGTTGCCAGGGGAAGAATGAGTAGCATTTTCCTTTTTCCACCTGACCTGCTTTGTGAGGACAAGGAAAATCTCTTTCTGCTTTCTCATTGGCCACTGTTAACATCACCTGCACAAGCGGTAGCCATCAGATCTGTGTCAGAGAAAATGGCTAAGCCTGAAGAGATGCCTTGTGTTCTTCGAAGATGGTGCTGGGATTTAGGAAGCTTAAAAGTCATGTGACTATTCAATATTGCAGATACCCCGTTTGATTGGGAAAGCAAAAAGCCTCAATTGATTGGTAGTCTGAATTTCCTTCTTTGCAAATGAGGTGGGGGTGTTTTTTTTAAATACCGTTCTTTCTAACTGGGTAGAATACAGAGGGACCTCAAAAAGTTTTATTAATGAATGTGCCATTCATCTTTCTATTTTGAAGGGCAGTCATTGCTTAAGTCAGGACTTGACTTAGTCGTCAGCGTCAGCACGTGGAAGGGCTAAGCATGAGGCTCCGCTATGAATAAGACTATGGAACTCCTCTGTGGTTCCTCCTCTACTCACAGGCACTGCCCACTTTCACCAAAGCTGAGACGCCCTGCTTAAAACAACGAGCTTTGACAACACATGCATAAGTATTACACGACATTGTAAACGTGTTCATTTTCTTCTTCCCGGCCACACATATTAGATAACAGAGACAAGAAACGTAGGTGGAAGAAGATTCTGAGTAATTTCGGGGCATTATTACAAAGGGAGGCGGGTGAGGCTTCTGTCTTTTTGACAAATGGAAGGAAGCTGGCAGAACAAATCTTGTTCCGGGGGCGCCTTTTCACCTGGCTGCCCCTGGAACCGAAAAGCAAAGTTCTTCACCCGCCAACGGTAAGATGACAAAGTGGGCTCCCAGCAATACGTTCCTGACAGCTACGAGTGCCCTGGGAAAAGAAAACAAGGAAATGGAATTTGACAGAAATGAAGAGCGGGGGGGAGGGGGGAGGGAGAAGGGAATGAATTCCTTCCAGTTAGCATCTCAATGCCTTTGAAGGGGGTCTAGGGCCATTTGATAACTGACCATGTAGGAGTCGCCCCTGTCGTATGCCATAGGCACGAATGTCACCTCAGTGGGGCTGCCACCCTCTCCACAACAGCAGTGCCCACATGGTTAGCCCACAGATTGATTGCATGGCCACCTGCGCAAGACAACTTGAGAAGGGAGGTGAGCCATGACCTGCCTGGAAATGAACTGTGCAGCCTCCCATCAGCCCTTGTTTCTGTTCTCAAGAAGACACTTCTGCAGAAATCTTACACAAGCCTGGTCCCCAGCTGAACTTCACGTGGAGGAGCTTGTGTGTTCGGTCTTAGGAGCTGTGCTGCCTGATACAGTAGTGCTGACTGACATCTACAATTCAGGGGCACTGGCCACATTCCGAGGGCTCAATAGGTGCATGTGGCCAGTGGCTCCCGCGTGGACAGCACACATGTAGGACATGGTCATCGTGGCAGAGTCTTATTCGTTGAGCTATTCCTGAGCTTTTGATCATGAAGGGTGGGAGCTGGGAGAGGGCACAAAAGGAATACAGTTGTCCGGCCAGCATGCCTCAGTGGTTGAGCGTTAATTTATGAACCAGGAGGTCACAGTTTGATTCCCGGTCAGGGCACATGCCTGGGTTGTGGGCTCGATCCCCAGTGTGGGGCGTGCAGGAGTCAGCCAATTGATGATCCCTTCTCATTATGGATGTTTCTATCTCTCTTTCCCTCTCCCTTCCTCTCTACAATCAATAAAAATATATTTTTTAAAAAAGGAATATAGTTGGGGAGGAAGGGTTGCAGTGGACTTTCATGAGCAACCAGAGAGGAATTCAAGTGAAAAAAAGGATTGCTGTGTACTCCATGAGCACCAAACCCGAGAGAAACAAAGATAAATAAATGAGATGTGGTTCCTGTCCTCAGGCAGTTTAGCGCAGGACAAAATAAGCAAATCCACACTACAAAACCACTTTAATACAAGTTACAGCACCAAAAGGGACATATCATAAGCGAGTTATAGGGGCACTCAGGGGGGTATTGATGGAACTTAAAGATGAGATTATTTAAGTGGCTGAAGGGTCGGGGGAAAGGGGGGTCAGAGGGAAGGAGAGGTTCCCACAAGGGAGACAACAAGGACAGGAGAGAAATGTCAGAGTGGCATTGCTGACAAACACAAGCCCAGTACGGAGCCAGGCCAGTAGGGGTACAGATTCCCAACATCACCAACCACCTATTTTTTTGCTCTCACCGCTGTTTTGAAAGATGATTGCCATAATTACCTGAAATGATAGTGCTCTGAAGTCAGAAGGACTTGGATTTGGATTCACACAGCTGGTAAGCTCTACTACTTACCAGCTGTGCGACCTTAGGCAACTTACCGACCTCTCTGAGTCTCTGTTTCCTTCCTCAGCTAGAGCTGGGGATTGTAGGAGCTATTTCTAAGTATTGCAATGAGGATTAAATGAAATCGTGTATGTGCAAGTCGCTTACAGAGTGCTGGGCACATAGTAGATACTCTGGTTTTGAGCGGGGTACATAATCACCTAGAATAAACGCTACCTTTCCCATCTGGCCAATAGAATGTGAGCAAAGTGATGGGTGTTCTTCCTGGGTTGTGTCTTTAAGACTAGGGTTGTGCCTTCCCCACCTATTCTCCCTCTTTCTGATTTTCACACACACATGGGGGTGAGACCTCTTGGGCCATGCAGATGAGGGCCACACCTGGGATGGCAGAGCAAGCCAACAAAGGAGTCCGAGCCTGACCACTCACCAGGGCAGGGCCACCACGCCGGCTCAGACTGCCACAGCCGAGACACAGACTATGTCGTTCAAGTCACTATTATTTTGTGTCTCTTTCTCAAGAGCCAAATTGATTTCCTATTAGCACAGGAAATACTATACAACTACTTTAAATGATTCTTTAAGAAGATAGCCCTAACTGGTTTGGCTCAGTGGATAGAGTGTCGGCCTGCGGACTGAAGGGTCCCAGGTTCGATTCCAGTCAAGGGCATGTACCTTGGTTGCGGGCACATCTCCAGTAGGGGGTGTGCAGGAGGCAGCTGATCAATGTTTCTCGCTCATTTGATGTTTCTAACTCTCTATACCTCTCCCTTCCTCTCTGTAAAAAAAATCAATAAAATATATATTTTTTAAAAGAAGATATAAGTTTGAATGTCCTGAAAGAATGTTTATGCTACATTCGGTGAAAAAAACTGGACATTAAATTATAACACTAATACTATAGGCCTGATGCACGAAATTCATGCAAGAGTAGACCTTCTTCCCCTGGCTGCCAGCACCAGCTTCCCTCTGGCACCCAGGACCCGGGCTTCCCTTGAAGTCCTGGCTTCGTCCGGAAGGTCATCTGGAAGGACGTCAGGTCTAATTAGCATATTACGCTTTTATTGTTATAGATCAGCAGTTCTCAACCTGTGGGTCGAGACCCCTTTGGCGGTTGAAGGACCTTTTCACAGGGGTCGCCTAAGACCATCCTGCATATCAGATATTTACATTACAATTCATGACAGTAGCAACATTACAGTTATGAAGTAGCAACGAAAACAATTTTATGGTTGGGTCACAACATGAGGAACTGTATTTAAAGGGCCAGAAGGTTGAGAACCACTGTTACAGATGATCTCAGCAACTGCTTTTTAATTCATGGTAAAAACAAACAAAGTATAAATATGTTTAAATATTGCCCTTCTACTTGTCTATACTTTTCCAAATTTTCTGTAATGTGCATCCACTATGCTGATAAATCAAGAGAAGTATAAAAATTCTATCTATCCATATTTCAAGACAAAGCTGCCCCAGCTGCCAGGAATGCCTTTCCTCTTCTAAAAATAAAAGTTTATTTTTTTTAAAAAAGGAATACATGCATTTGAAAAATTTTCAAACAGAATCAGAGTGTATAAATAAAGAGGAAGTCTGCTTTTACTTTAGACTCTTATTCTCTTGGTTGCCCTACCCAGAGACAACCGTGGCTTTTCTTGTGTGTCCTTTTCTACAAGTACATGTAGGTACTGACCTATTTTCATGACTTAAGACTCTAGCTCAGTAAGTTCAAGTTAGCTAAGTGTACAGATTACTACCAACTTGCTAGCTCACCACAACAACAGTTATTCTCTCACAGTTCTGGAGGCCAGAAGCCTCAAATCAGCATCACTGGGCCAAGGTCAGGGTGTCAGCAGAGCCGTGCTTCCTCCAGAAGCCCTTCCTTGCCTCCTCCCCCTTCTGGTGGCTGCCAGCATTCCTTGGCTTGTGGCCACATCCTTTCAGTCTCCACCTCTGTGGTCACATTGCCTCCTCCTCTTCTGTGCATGTGAAGTCTTCTTCTGCTTCCCTCTTAAAAGGATTAGACCGTAATGATGTAGTGCCCTGGATAATCCAGAATGATCTCTCATCTCAAGGTGCTTAACTCAATCACATACCTGCAAAAATGATTTTGCAAAATAAGGAAACAGTCACAGGTTGCAGGGACTAGGACCTGCTACCTTTGGGGACCATTCTTCAGTCCACTCCTGTATGTCATGTTTCCTGTTGCCGTTTTTAACATGAAAGTTTTCACTCACAGGTCCTGGCTGGTTTGGCTCAGTGGATAGAGCGTTGGCCTGCGGACTCAAGGGTCCCGGGTTCGATTCCGGTCAGGGACATGTACCTTGGTTGTGGGCACATCCCCAGTGGAGGGCGTGCGGGAGGCAGCTGATAGATGTTTCTCTCTAGTCGATGTTTCTAACTCTCTGTCCCTCTCCCTTCCTCTCTGTAAAAAATCAATGAAATATATTTTTAAAAAAAAGAAAAAAAAAAGAAAGTTTTCACTCACAAGTGAATGACAGTAACAAGAACCAAACTGTTGTTCAGACCTCATTCGTGTTACTAAAACTAAAAAAGGCTAATATTCTGATGAGTCTCTAACGTCCCTCATCACTTGTTTCCCGAGTGACTTCATTGTATTCCCTTTCAGATCATCTTAAAAGATCAGGGATGATCTCAGGGAATATGCAGCTGGCAATTCACCTTCAGTGCCTCAAGACATGGTGTTTCATTTTCCTTTCTGTCTTCCCTTTCGCGAGGGCAACAACTCTCAGG
This sequence comes from Myotis lucifugus, assembly GCF_000147115.1. Classification (NCBI taxonomy): domain Eukaryota; kingdom Metazoa; phylum Chordata; class Mammalia; order Chiroptera; family Vespertilionidae; genus Myotis; species Myotis lucifugus. Next base: position 2,071,371 of record NW_005871116.1, read on the forward strand.
CTGCCAGCCAGCCCCTCCCGCCTGTTGCATCAGTTTCAGCTGTGGTTGTTCCAGCCTCATCGTCAGAGCTCCGTGATGCAAGATCTCCCGCATCTGATGCAAGGCCGCGCTCCCTCGGTGCCCTGGGCCCAACAAGCGGGCCCTCTGCCCCTGTGAGAACCGGGCTGCCTGACTGGGGAACAGTGCCAGTCCCCGGAGCCCCAGGTTCTGACTCTGAAAGCCACCGGTAGGGCTTTGCCTGTGAGGCAGGAGAACTCTCGGCAGGTGGCTTCCCCAGGACACTGAGGAGGGAGGAAGGGCTGCACACTCCAGGAGGAGGTGGAAACAAAGACAACCCCAGCCTCCGCCGCCCTGCCATCCGCTCACTCGCTTGTGCTCCAACCCCAGGGTCAGACCTTCCAGAAGCAGCCGGACCGCCTTGCCTGCAGGTGTACAGGGCTGTGTACTTGTGTTTTCTCAGACGATTCAGCATTACAGAGGGTGCTTGGTATTCAGCCTGTCAGAAACCAAGGTCAGAAGCCAGCACTTCCCTATATCTTAGGCTCCCGAGGGCTCAGTCTCGCCAGTGTTTGTTTGACTACAGGGGAGGAAGCAGTTAAATTTCAGTATGAACAGTGGCTCCCAGAACTTTCATTTACCACCCGTAATTACCGTTTGGGGGAAAGGATTAAAAATACATAGAAAACATTAACTCCAATTCCCCGTAGTCTGCCCACTACTTCTGTTCTGTAGGCAGCATCCTATTTACCATTACATTTTAAAGCCCAGGATGAAAAAGTCGAGAATACCAACAACTTGGTTGTGTGGGGTGCCGACCAAGGGCAGAGTGGAGCTGTGAACCCTCCTGTCTGACCGGGCTCATTACAACGTGCCCATCCTCCCGGCGGGCCCGCGGGGGAAGGAGGGAGGTCGTGCGTGCAGGGTGCTTCGCACAGCCGGGCCAGTGGTCCCGGCTCCATAGAGAGCAGCCATCGCTGTTGTCAGCACAACAGGGGCCCGCATGGAAACTCCATCGTGTCAGGAGAATGCCCAGCAGGAGGCGGGGAGGGTGAGAAAGAGCAGAGAAAAAGAGGCCAAGAATCAGGTTTTACAACTTTCTCTCAGGCTCATGTGTACCCTGGATGCACAATCCAAACTGACCTTTTTTATCTGAGTGTGAGATGCTGCCAATTGAGATAAGACTGGATCTACTTTTTATTTCTGTCAGAAAAAAAAAAATGGCAAGAGTGGGAATTCAGTTAGCTACAGGATCTTTTTTTTCCATTTTTTACAAAAATGAAGGTGCCAGGTCCACCGACTCAGGTCTGAGATTAACTCCTGGTGTTAAGGATTCGTGGACATGTGCCTACCTGGAGCATTTGAAAACGTGCCTGGTTGGGTAAAGCCCCTCTTCTAAGCCCGGCAGTGTGACCTCCCTTGATCAACAAAGTGAAATAGTTGAAATTTGCTCCAATCCCCCTGCCCTTTCCACGTGGTGGAGTAAAACACACAGCTGACAGTCATCACCAATCTCAATGGGGAGAGGGACGTTGAAGTTACGATTCTCTATATTTGTGTCCTGTATTTATTCGTCCATGGAGGATTTGAAGAGCTTTGCAACAAGAACACGTACAATAATATGATGACACAGTATAAATGAGCACGCAGAATCAGCAGCAGGGACCATATCCATAAAAATAGAAAGTCAAGAGTGGGGAGAGCTCATGACAAAGCTTGTATAGAGCCAATAATTGTGCCGCAGATTCGGCCAGGGACAGAAGTTTCCAGGCAGCCAGAGCAGCCACCTAGAAGACAGGGCCCACAAGGCCAGCCTCACGCCCGGAGAGGAGGAAGCAAACAGCAGGAGCCACCGGAATCGCAGGAAGGATTGTAGGGCGAGAGCACCCCGAGGGCGAAGCTGAAGGACCTGGGAGTCTGGACTGGGGCAGCCAGTGAGCCAGCTCCCCAACCTTGTTCCCATGATTGCAACCTAACTCCGCTCCACCCCACTAAGGGTGGCCCCAGGAAACACAGACCACCAGCTTCCACTCAGGCCCCCAGCATGCAGACAGTCTGAGATGCTGGTTAAGGATGGGTCCAGGTGCTTTTGAGACCAGAGGAGCAAGTGGTTATGAGGGTGCCTGTGGACAAAGCCAGACATTTCCTCAAGATACAGGGTCTGCTCTTGCATGGCAACAAATCAGTACCCAAGGGGCATGCTATACCACGGATCATGGCTCTGATACTCTGGGCATGGAATATGCTCAAAGCAGGTGCTACCAATCATTCAGCAAGGTCAAAAAAAATCTCACAAATGCCCTCATGAGCCACAGCTTCCCAATGAACCTGCCTAGTTAAATTAGCTGTACAACCTGCCCCTGCAGGAACTAGATGAATTAGTCTACAGCAGTGGTACAGCAATGTATTACAAAGCAATACATTTGGAGGACATCCGCCAGAAGAATAATGTGAGTTTTGGAATGGTTACTATTGAATTGCTCTTAAAAAGAGAAAAACAATTAGGTAGCAGGACCACCTGCTCCTAATAGGCCCCTCCTGGTTGCTCACAAGAGGCCGCAGGTCAGCAACTGGAAGGTTTAATGTTGTGTCCTCCCATCATCTATAGCCCGGCATCCGGGGGATTGCAAAGAATTTTCAAATCATTGAAATAGAATTTTGCAAATAGGTGAAAAGCGGCAAGATTAAACAATCTCAAATTATTCTCTAATGTCTTAGCAACTCATTCTGGCTAACCCTGCTTCTTACAGAAGTATGAATGTACTGTGTGCAAGCTTCCCATCACCTCTGAATTAATAGTATAGCCGTGTATGAGTGCAAAGGCCCTTCCAGTCGCTTCTTCTCATACAAAAAGTGTGGGGAAGGAATCCCTAGGGTGTCTGTACCCCAATGCCCTTGTCCCTTATTTCCTTATAAATAGACTAAGGCCCCCACAGATATCTACATCCAACCCACAGAACCTGTGACTATGTTAGGTTACATGGCAAGGAAGAATTAAGGTTGGAGGTGGAATTAAGTTGCTGATTAACTGACCATGAGATGGGAAGATTAACCTGGATTATCCCAGCGTAGTTAAGGGCCCAGCGTAATCATAGGGTTCTTAAAGTGGAAGAGGAGGGCAGAAGAGTCAAAACCAGGGAGATGGCATCATGAGAAAGACTCAACCAGCCTTTGCTGGCTTTGAAGATGGAAGGGGGCCAAGAACCAACGAAAGCAGGTAGCCTCTAGAACAGCCGTGGGCAAACTACGGCCCGTTTGAAATGAATAAAACTAAAAAAAAAAAAGACCGTACCGTTTTATGTAATGATGTTTACTTTGAATTTATATTAGTTCATACAAACACTCCATCCATGCTTTTGTTCCGGCCCTCCGGTCCAGTTTAAGAACCCATTGTGGCCCTCGAGTCAAAAAGTTTGCCACCCCTGCTCTAGAATCTGGAAAAGACAAGGAAACAGATTCTCCCCTAGGGTTTCCAGAAAGAACTCCTGCCCTGCTGATGCCTTGATTTTAGCCCAGTGAGACCCATGTTGTATTTCTGACTGTGAGGTAGTAAATTTGCTACTTTACTAGGATGTTATTTCTCCACAACTGCAACTCATACATAACCCGAGAATTCACCTCTCTCTCTCTCTTCCCAGACTGCAGTGGTTCTCCAACCCTGGATACACATTGGAATCACCTAGAAGATCCTGATTGAATTGGTCTGGGGACAGCCCAGGAATCAGGAATTTAACTCCCAATTACTCTAATGTGCAGGTGAGTTTGAGAACAACTGTCACAGAGGGTGTGACATATGTCCTCATGAACCCCTCAATGTCTCAAAAGTTTTCAGTCTCATATTCCTCAAACCATAACTGTTTCCCATCAGAATCAAAGGCTGATGAAAGAGAAATAAAAGACATGAACTGCCCTGGCCAGTGTGACTCAGCTGGTTGAGCTTCATCCCATGCAGAGAAAGGTCATTGGTTTGATTCCCAATCACAGCACACGCCCAGGTTTCAGGTCCCCGGTCAAGTGCATACAGGAGGCAACCAATCAAAGTTTCTCTCACATTGATGTCTCTCTCTCTCTCTCAAATCAATAAAAACATATTTTAAAAACAAATAAAATAAAAGACATGAACTGACATGTAATTTTTGATAGATTTCTCTCCACAGCAATAGACAGCATGACGAGCGGCAGTGGAGAAGCCACCCCTGAACCCTGCTTGTTCCTCATGTAAAATACTGGCACGGGACAGTGAGCTCCTGAATCCGTATATTGATCAGGGTTTGCTTGCAAAGAACAGAATCCATTATAGCCGGCTTAAGCGGGAGACATACTTACTACAGGCTTACTGTAAAGGCTTACTGAATCACTGGGAAAGCTGAAGAAACAGCCTCCGAGTCAAGCTTTGGGGAACAAAAAGCCACAATGCAGAAATGGATCGCCAAAGGGGGTTCTGCCTCTTCTGTGATCAGGAAGCAGCTGGCTCCAGAATCACACCACACAGCTGTGATCAGGAAGCTGCTGCAACCAGGAAGCTGCCACACCAGGAAGTTGCACGATGCCAGCTCTGACACTCCAGCAGGAGGGAGGCCCCATGCTCTGCCTCAGTACTCAAGCCAACTGAGTTACTAGACACTGGTATGGAGGTTAATGCTGCTGCAGGAGCGGGGGAAAGGAAGACAAATCCTTCTGTGATTGTGCTTTCTGAAAAAAAAAAAAAAGTAAGCACAGCAGAAGTACAGCCTCTATTCCTCTTCTGCCTTCCAAATCTTGCTCAACTGTGTTTGACTGTCTCAGCCTAAACAGCATTCAAAATTAGCTGCAAGAGAGTCTGGGTAAAATAATTTTTTGCTTTCTAACTTCTGCAGAACAGGAAAATGCACAGTAGAACGCATGAATGGATATAGAGCACCAATCTACCATAAATGCTATTGACTATTCCTCTGGCTTTTCAACTTCTACACTTACCTTCTCTCCATGTTTAAACGTCCAAATGATAATATCATAACCACCCTTTGTAAAAAAAAAAAATGTACTCACTTTCCCCAAAGTTTCACAAGTCTCTGCATCTATCTTTAAATGACATTCATTCCTTCTCTAGTCCAGTCACAACCCCACCATGATATTCTATAATATATAAATTAACTTTAAAAAGGAACCATCACCAGTAGACCATTTATAACGTTGTGATGAAAGAGAAAGGAGGAAGGAAAAGGGTTTATATATATAAAAAATATACATAACAGAACAAAGAAGAAACCATGGTGGTTGTGAGAGTTCCAGTTTTAGTCACAAGACTACCTACAGTTGGTATTTACCACTTTTTGCCTCCACAGCTCATTATAGATCACTTTTGACCTCAGTCAGCACCACGGCTGAGCCAGGTTATTTAGCTGGTAGATCGCCCAGACCATCACTCCTAGCAGATATGAACCTTGGTGATCCTGATTAGACCAGATTTCTATACTCTTTCATTCGAAGTTAATCTTAAATATACAATTCAAATAAATAGATTAAATACATATTTTGATATAAGATAACCTTTACCACTGGGCATGGCATACTATGAAATACCCCAGGGGTTCCCCTAGTTTCCCAAAATACTTCTTGCTGCTCCCACTGTGTAACAGCAATCTGCTTCCCCTTGATAACCACCGTAATCACCCAGCTGACATAGTAATGACCTGTCTTTAGCCTGTTGGTTCATTTGCACCAGGTGCCCAAAATGGTGAGTGGCAACCTCAAATTCCAATTGAATGAGACAAATTGATATCACGTGCCTCCTGATGTTTTGCTTGAAAAGGACACAACATTGGTTATGTGGTCTTCCTGCCAAAAATGCATAACCTGAAGCTAATCATGAGGAAACAATCTGTCAGACTGGGGAAAGAGGCTCACAGATCTCCACAAAACAGGTCCATGTGTCCCATTCATTTTCCAGCAACTTCTCCTCAAAACATGCCCTTTTCTGAAGAAATATGTGGGTCATACACGGGCTCATATTGTGTGCCCACTGTGGGAGTTCCATTCACCTGCCTCTCCCCAGTCCTTCTTGACATGAGTCCTCCAATCTTTTTTCCTTCCAAATCTCTGACCATCCAGATAATCCTGTGCCCATAAACCATTACTAATGAATCTGTGCTGAGCTGGACCTCTGAACATCTTTATTTTCAGGCAACATTGACAAGTTCTTCCCAATGAGAGGTTTTCTTTTCCTATTGCCCTTCATGGCCCCCTCTGTGTGGGGCTGTCAGGCCACAGAAGTTGACTTCCAGGTGGCACACGCATATCATATGGAACATATCCATAAACCAGGCTTGATTTTTTTTCTTTCTCAGCTAACTTGTTTATTGGGCCTTGCCTTAAGAATCTGTAGGTATTGACTGAGTGAGAGTCAATGCAGCAGTAGGTGATACCCTGGGAGTGTGAGCTCCATGTTCAATCAATGTACTTGTTCCTTCAAGACCACATAAGGATGAAGTGCTGAAGAATGAAGAACGAGAAGACCCATTCTTATGGCGTGGTTCATCAGATAACACCCAGCCCATGATGGAGAGCTCAGGTGGCAGAATCACTTGTCGTTCCATGAGAAGCAAGCCAGGTCTATTTCTTAAAGGGAAAGTAATCCACTGACAAATAGGGCATGCATGTGTTCCAGAACCCTAGGGACTTGTACTGTAATGCTTCTATGAAGGCTTGATGCAGGCTCTATGCACCATCCTCCTCAGATAAAGATGCTTCGGTCACCATTGGATCAGCTGGGTTATTAGGGGAAGCACACTGTTTGCACGGCAACCTGCACCATCGGAAAAACCTTTTCACACTCTGGGCCCCACACGAAGCGGGCAGCCTTACAAGTTGCTCAGTAAATGGGCCTGAACAGCACCCCGCTGTGGGATATGCTGCCTCTAAACACCAAAGAATCACCTTCCAAGGGTGTGCCTCTTTTTTCATGGAAGATACAACTAGTCTTTCTCTTTGGATGGGATCCCTCAAAATACTCCAGACCACTGGCCTTCCATAAACCTAACTGAGGTGACAGACACTTATATTTTTATGATTTTAAAAATATCCTCTCTCGCCCTGACCAGTTTGGCTCAGTGGATAGAGCGTTGGCCTGTGGACTGAAGGGTCCCAGGTTCGATTCCAGTTCAAGGCATGTACCTTGGTTGCGGGCACATCCCCAGTAGGGGGTGTGCAGGAGGCAGCTGATCAATGTTTCTCTCTCATCGATGTTTCTAACTCTCTATCCCTCTCCCTTCCTCTCTGTAAAAAAAAAAATATATATATTTTTTAAATATCCTCTCTCATGCCTGCATCTTACAAAGAACACATTACTTCTTTTTCACCAGGCCCTACCTAATGCTGTCGTCAATATGGCGGCCCGGTACGATGTTCTGCAGCATAGTGTGATGATCAACATCCCTGACAATTAAAATATGACTGAGAATCGGAGAGCTGGCATAGCCCCTCGGTAAGGAAGGGGAAAGAACACTACTGTCTCTGTGAGGTGGAAGACGACTCTTTCTGGCATCCTGTACTAACATTTAAAACAGTATTTGTCCAATTTGTAGGTCCTTACCAGGTGCTAGGAACTGTCTTAATTTGACATGCGAAATAGCAAATACAATTGGAGTTGCCATCTGATTAAGTTGACAGTAATCTACTGTCATTCCCCAAGACCCATGGTCATTCTGGAGAGGCCAAGTAGATGAGTTAAATGTCGATACGAGAAGAATCATATTCCCTGCACTTTTTAAAAGCCTTCTCTGAGGGCAGTCATCTTTGTGATTTCCTCAGGGTGCAGTATTGTCTTGGTTTACTATTTTGATAGAGTTCCCGCTTCCACCTGACCCCTCACAGTTAATAGCCTTTACTCCACAGAGCCAATGTGGCAACTCTGCCATCGCTGAAACATCTACTCCAAGTATGCAACTACAAATAAGGAAAATAATTACGAGAGGGCTTCACAAACCCACTGGGACCACTGAGAGACAAACTCAACCCACATGCCATTTGTCACCTCTAGAGAACCACGGTGGTATTGAGAGTCTTCGGGGATTAATGTTAATGACAGCTAGAATCCGATAAGCCCCCAAAAGTCTGGGCGGTTCTCTTTTCCCACGGCAGAGTTAAGTTATTAAAGAGTTACAGGTTTCTTTGAAGACGAGGAGAAAGATTTACACTACATTGTCTTGATGGGATCCAGGGTTCTGGTGTCCCCTTTATTCAATGGCTCTGGGTTTATAACTAATCTGGCAATTGAGTGAAGGCCTTTGACTTTTCACCGTGGTGGCTGTGGTTGGTCTTATGCTTTTCAGATCTACAGTATGTTTGTTATATATATCAAGTTGGATTCTGATAGAATGGCCACCTAGTCGTTCCTAGAAACCTCATGATAAATTAACTGCCAGCAAAGATCAGATTCCACTCAGGCTCTGCTGCTAGAAGCTGCTTCTACCGTGCTTCCAATGTTTAAGTATTGCCCCTTGTCCACCGCCCTCCAGGATCTCAACAGACCCAGGGCAATCAAACTGTTCATTTCAGCCCAGTTAGCATGGCACAATGGTTGAGTATAGGATCTATGAACCAGGAGGTCACGGGTTTTTTGTTTTGTGTGTGTGTGTGTTTAATATATTTTTATTGATTTCAGAGAGGAAGGGAGAGGGAGAGAGAGATAGAAACATCAATGATGAGAATCATTGATTGGTTGCCTCCTGCTCACCCCTTACTGGGATCAAGCCCACAACCCAGGCATATGCCCTTGACCAGAATTGAACCCAGGACCCTTCAGTCCGCAGGCCAACACTCTATCCACTGAGCCAGACAGAGAATCGAAGATGGCGGCATAGGTAAACACCGGAGACTGCCGCCGTAAACAACCACTTCAAAAATACAACTAAAAGTCGGAACGGACATCAACCAGAACCACAGGAAGGCTGGCTGAGGAGAGACTCTTCAACTAGAAGCAAAAACAACAGCAGTCCGACGCACAGAGGAGGCGCAGTGTGGAAAATTTAAAGGTACGGTGGTGCGGTGGTGAGGTGGTGCGCGCGCAAAGCGGGCTGGTGGCTGAGGGCGCGGTTGTCGTTTTCACTCAGGAGTGAGTCTCAGACTCTGGGCTACAGATCCGGGCGAGTCTCTAGGGACCCAGACTCAAACGGGAGAAGCGGGACTGTCTGGCTACGGCCCCTCCGAGGTTTGCAGCGATTGCTGGGACAGAGAGGCAGAGCCCTTGGGGACGGACTGAGAGCGGCCATAGCTGCTCCCTCCCCCTGCCCTGTTGAGCCCGCCCCGCCCAAGCCCTGCGCACAGACATTTGCCGATCGCCTCAGGCAAGGGCAGGACTAGCGCCTCCCCAGAATCCTACAGCCAGTCGGTCTGCTGGTCAAATCCCTTCTAGTGTTAACTACAACAATTAAGGCTTGGCTAGAACAAGACTGCGCACAGAGACCACA
>NW_005871116.1:2080913-2094635 GCF_000147115.1 Myotis lucifugus
GCCTCACGAAAACTAATGAGACCCTCGATGCTACGATAAAGAAACTAGAAAGTAAGCATACACGGACTGAAATAAAGAATATTATACCCAATAGCAGACCAGACGAGCACAAGAATCAAACCAAAGATTCGACAAAAAACACCCAATTGGAAAAGCAAAATGAAAAAAGAATCCGAAAGTGTGAATGAACCCAGGACCTTTCAGTCCGCAGGCCAACGCTCTATCCACTGAGCCAAACCAGCTAGGGCAGGAGGTCATGGTTTGATTCTGAGTCAGGGCACATGCCTGGGTTGTAGGCTCCATCTCAGGGAGGGGGGGTTGAGGGGGGCATGCAGGAGGAAGTTAATCAATGATTCTCTCTCATCATTGATGTTTCTATCTCTCTCTCCCTTCCTCTCTAAAATCAATAAAAATCTATATTTTAAAATGTTCATTTCAATAGCAGCATCTCTCACCTTCACTCCTGACTTATAGAGGACTCCACTGCAATACTTTTCAAGGGTGTCTTTCTCCTAATTTTGTTTCTCAATGCCTTGGTGAACAGAGAGTGAGTTACTTAGTGAGTTCCTGGGTCGCATGGGAAATGCCTACCCTAGTAGTCCTTTCTCCTAAGCGCTTGGACTCTTCCCCCTACGTCACACCATGGATCTCTGATGACTCTCCTTCATTCCACACAGGCCACCATTAAGTTCATTTCTACCCAATCAGCCAGGCCAACAGTCAGGCCCATTTCCAGCTGCATCCACTAGAACAGTCAATTCAGAATGGTTGGAAAATACACCCACAATAATCAGTTAAGCCAGATTTAAAATTGTGTTTCTTCTTGTCTGGCTTAGATTCTCATAATCCATCCCCACGACTGTTCCCTAGGGGTTTTGCTAACATAAATGAGCAACATCTTGCCATTCCTTGGGTGTGTAAATCTTTGCTTCATAAAATAGATATTGTGCTTGTCCTTCTGGGGACATGCTGGTGGTTGACTCTAGTTAAATCTAGAACACTGAGTGGTGGGAAATGGGGGCAGGAGGAAAGCTGGCATCTCCTTGCAAGGAAACTACCTCAGCAAGGTCATTACGGAGTCTCTAAGCGAGGCTGGACCAGCCCCATCAGGCCGGGGAGGAGGAGATGCTGCCACTGGGAGCAGAGGTTAATGGAGTTTTGGAGATCTTGGTACTCAGGTTCAATTAAACCCACCTAAATGGCCCCAATTCTCAGATCCCACTCTTTCCCAATTAATACCCAAACTTTTGCACAAGAGCCCTAGTGATCCTGTGAGTTCAGATTATTTTTTAACCATCAACCCACGGGATCAGATCGCATTTGAATATGGACTGTATCAGCCCTACAGCTACATTATATCAATGATTCCTCTAAGAAATTCATAGGATTTTAGTCCTCTGGTTTTTGCCTCATGCAGGTAACTTTAAAATCTTGAGCATATATTTTTCTTTCTCTAAGTTCTCTAATGTAGGTGAAAACAGCCACCCAACTCCACAGTCCTTGTATTCCCAGGGACCAGTATTTTAAGGAACTATTTACTGCTCCATGTCACACACTGCCAGTGTCCCCTATGCTGAAGCTAACAGAGTCATTGCTCCTTTCAAACCCAATCAAGTCAGAAAAAACAAATCCAGTTTCTGATGTCTTTAGTCTGTTCTTTGTAATCCTGCTGGTACCCATCACAGTCATGGACAGGGTTCAACTGCAGGGAACAGAAGCCGTTCTAGCAAGTTGGAGCATGAAAGGATTTACTACAGGTATTCAAAAGCTCACTGAATCACTGAGAGGGCCAGGGAAACAGACTGAGGTTGTTGGCTCCTAAAGCCACTCCCAAGTCTAGGAAACGGCCGCCTCTTAAACAAGAGATGATCACCAAAGGCAGGAAGCCACCGTGTGGTGGCCCTCGTGGACAGGAAGCTGGCTCCACAGGAGAGCAGACGTGCTTTCATCCTCACCTGCAGGATGGGCTCCTGTGACCTGCCTCTTGAAACCCGCAGACTGCTGTTAATGCTGCCACAGAAAATGCAAATTCCGCCACCACCGAACTTTTAAAAGAGAAAGCAGCAGCGAAAGCATGGCCTCTGCCTCATTTCTGCCGTCTGGACCTTGCACCAGCGCAACATCATGGCTGAACTGCAATCCCATCCAGAGCCCCGAGGGCAGGGGAGTCTGGGAAAGGTGGTGTCTGGCCCTCCAGGCACCACCGTGCAGGGAGGTATGTTAGAAGGGAGGTGGGTGGACATGGGGAGCAGACCTACCAAACCCATCACAAACCCCCAATACTGAGTTCTCGTCTTAAGCTCCGACAAAGAACCCATGAAGATGTCCCCTTGTTTACAACCAAGGTTCACTGCTTACACTCCTTTACACGCCCCACATACCTGGACAATCCCTTGTCAGTCACAGGTAAACTATACATTCCAATCGAGTGAAGGATTGGCTCCGATTAGAACAATATAACAGAGAGGGGCATTTCTTCTGATTTTTCTGACTCATTACTAGACATGGCTGGGAAGTGGCCCCTCAGCTGCAGCGGAAAATGTCTTGATCCCAGAGGGTCTTCTGAATCATCTGAGTAACAGTAAATTATATTTGGTAGCATTGTAGCCTGAAGTACTTTGTACAATAGACTCATTTCTGGAAACTGATATAGGGAACCAAAACACCCCCTTTCTCCATTCGCTTCAGAAAACAGAGCGTTGACTCTCTTAAGGGCAGACACACTTTCATGGCCTCTTGCCTCGAAGTCAGCCATGTGCCTTAGAAAGGAGTCCCAGTGGGGGGAACAGCCTACCTTCGCCAAGCTATCCCCTTTCTCATCTTGCATCCAGTTGTCTTGAGACTCCCTAAAGTCTCCGGAGTAATCGCTGTGCCTGAAACAGAGAACATCTTTGTGGGTGTTGTCAGAGGAACAACTGTCCCAGAGAAATACACCCCTCTTTCAAATTCTGCGCTCAGCACCAAGAGCTGTTGCTTTGGGGTGCCAAGGATTAGCCAGAACCCACACTTTGCACAGACCACCAGCCTGCTCAGAACTGGGGAAAGCAATGATCATGCTGTCCACCCCCTGCCTTGAGTCAGCACTGGGAGAAAGCACTCCTGACCTAAACTAAATTGATTGTGACTTGGGAGTAAATCTAAATGGCCATTGTCTTTTCAAGTCAGGTCTTCCCGGTTACTTCCTAAGCCACTGCTTGAAAGAGAAAAGTAGCTAATTAAAGGGGAAAGATTCCGTTTCAGAAGCACCAAGAAAACCTTGACAAGACCCATATGTGCCCCCAAAATGATATTTCAATGATGACTGTGCTTTTCTCAAAAAGCTAAGGATTTAGGAGGCAGCCCCCACCCAGATCTGTCTCTGCAAACAAAGAGAAGGAAAGAAAGGAAATGGAGATAATTGTTCCAGTAATTCAATAGCTCCCCCTCCTCCTGAATTTCTGGAATAATTGCCTCAGGCTTTAGTGGAGACTGGATTACAGCTGAGTAGCTGCTTTGGACTTGGGCCCTCAGAGCTTCGGGGTGGAGAGTCTTCCCTTCTCATGTTCCCACTGCAAACTTCTTGCTCTGACAACGCACACATAACCACCCTCCACCTTCTCTCCTTACACACACTCCAGGCTAAATTTCCTGACTAATCCTACATTCTCAAGGCTTGTCTGTCAAATGGTGCTAGGCCCCTGGGGGTATTGGCTAGGAAGGAGGTTTCAGGCTCCAAAGGAAGGTGTTTACTATGGCCTTATTTTAAAGGGAATCATTAGGTGCCATTTCTACTCATTCTTAAGAGGTCAGGGAAGAAGTGAGTACGAGAAACCCTTCAAAAATCTCTTGCTGGAATCCTCTCTGGCCCCCCAGGCAAGACAGCTGTGTCTTGTTGGTTTGTGACATCTGTCTGTCACTGTCTTCCAACTCCCTCCCCCAATACCCACCAATGGAGGCTTCTGCACAGTCTTGCTTTTCTGAACTAGGTTTTGCCCTGCATTCTTCTCCCTGTAACATCCCCAACCACACACACACACACACACACACACACACACACACACACACAATGATTCTCTGTTGTGAGGCCAATGCAATCATAAAAAACAGTGGCTTCAGAGCTAAATTGTGTAGGTTTGAATTGTGGCTCCACCATGTACAAATAGTTGGGCAAGTTCTATGCCTCAATTTGTTAATCTGTAAAATGAAGATAATAATAGCATCTACTACCAAAAAAAAGTTGGTTTTGAGGGTTAAATGTATGAATGCTAATCAAATGTTTTGGAGAGAAAAAAAACTGTCTGGCCATAGCCAGCTTGGCTCAGTGGATAGAGCATCGGCCTGCGGGCCAAAGGGTCCCTGGTTTGATTCTCGTCAAGGACACGTACCTCAGTTGCAGACTCCTTCCTGGCCCGGGCCCTGGCTGGGGCTCGTGCAGGAAGCAACCAATGCATATCAAAATTTCTCTCTGTCTTTCCTCTCTCTTCCACTCTCTCTAAAAATCAATGGAAAAATATCCTCGGGTGAGGATTTTAAAAAAAAAGTCTGGACAATATATATTTGCTTTCATTATTGTGGACATGGCATCTGGGTGGCATATTGAATAATTACATTTCCTTCCTGTCCTAATACACAATGAAGCATTAGCTACTGGCCAAGCCCACAGCTCCCTGCAAAGGAAAGTCGTCGTGGGTAGTTCTTCCTCCATGAAGACACTAGAGCTGAGGGTCACTGAAGCAAAGATGAATGCCCAGGCCACAGGCAGCCATGTGTATGTAAGAGGAACATGAGCAAGACCTATGCCAATGAGATGACTTGAGCTGAGATGCCACCTAAAAGGAGTACCATGCAATGTCTCGCAAACTGTGGTCCTCAACCAGCTGCGTCAGAATTCCCTGAAATGATTAAGAATATTGCCAGCACCGGTTTGGCTCAGTGGATGGAGCGTCGGCCTGCGGACTGAGGGATCCCAGGTTTGATTCCGGTCAAGGGCATGTACCTGGGTTGCGGGCACATCCCCAGTAGGGAGTGTGCAGGAGGCAGCTAGCTGATCGATGTTTCTCTCTCATCGATGTTTCTAACTCTCTATTCCTCTCCCTTCCTCTCTGTAAAAAATCAATAAAATATATTTTTTTAAAAAAGAATATTGACCCCTGGGCTCCTTCTCAGACTTAATGTTTCAGAATTTCTTTGTTTGTGTGGTTTTTAAATAGATTTTTATTGATTTCAGAGAGGAAGAGAGAGGGAGAGAGAGAGAGAGATAGAAACATCAATGATGAGAGAGAATCATTGACTGGCTGCCTCCTGCACACCCTCCACGGGTGATCAAGCCCGCAGCCTGGGCATGTGCCCTGACTGGAAATCAAACCGTGACCTCCTGATTCATAGGTTGACACGCAACCACTGAGTCCACCGGCGGGCTGCTTGTTTGTTTTATACAAGGTAATTGTTGACCAAGAAATTCTCATCACAATAAAGTGTGAAATCCTCTGTCTATGGAGGCCTACGTGGTCCTAAGTGGCCAAGCAGATTTTGGGGGGGGCGGGGCACACCACCTCTGTCTTGTCCGGTTCAGAGCTCTCGGCCCATGCTGGCTCTGTGTCACTAATCCTCCTTCATTCTGTACATTTGAGTCCATGAACTGGTGGGGGTGAAAAGAAACTGAGAAGAGAAGAAACATCAAGGAATTACAATCTAAGAAGTTCACTGATGAGAACATGAACTTGACCCAAGAGTGGACAAGGACAGTTAAGTCACTGCAAACCCGTATGCCTTTCAGTTCTTTTCCCACATCTGTGTATGGCCTCATAATTTTCTTGCAGGTATCCTGTGTTGTTTCCAAAACCATAGTTATCCAACAAATACTCTGCAGTCAGGGACGATTCACCTAATTGCCTAATTTCCATTGGGAATGTAAAAGAAATTTGGCTTGGTAACAAAGCTGTGTATTGTAATACTAACACTATCCTCTTCCATTTGCATAGTAATTTATGGTTTAAAACAGCCTCTTGGGACAATATTCCATTGAAACTTGGCACCACTGGAGATATCAAAATTATAATTTATAGACAAAGTTAACAGCAAACCAGGATTTTGTTACCTCCCCCAAATAATTTCTTTTAAACACACTGAGGCCTTGAAAATCAGATCAGAAAACATTCTTCAGCTGAGATATGAGATACATGCAAACTCTGACTCACAGACTGAGTTTTCCAAGACAATCCTGATATCCAGGTATGTCATCAATGGCAAAAAAATAAAAATAAAATATAAATTTAAAACAACTGTGATTTGCCAGAAGGAAAATTAGCTCCTCTGATTCACTGGTTTTAGTGTATAAATTTTGTTAACAAAAGCACCTGCCATGAATCAGGTTCTAGGAGACATATTATATCTGAAATCACTTCCCAAATTTATTCAAATCTGCCTGTCGAAGAAAGGTTCGCTCTCAACATAATACCTTTGACCACAAATAAAGTCTCTGCCATCTGTTTTCACGCTGGGAAAACACTATTTGAATTCACTGGTGAAATAAAAAAAATCCTCTTCACATAGATCCAGATCTTCGTCTCTTACCCTAGGATATCTGCTGCTGAAATTACAAAAGAAAAAAATTACTTTGTTATTTAAAATGATGAAGTGCGAACATGTGTTATTCAAAAATAAGGATACCTCCACCCACTTTTCCAAATTATTAACATCCACATGCCCTTGGTTTTTCTTTGTTTATTGTCAATGAGAGCTTTTTAAAATTGGGGCTTCAGATATCATCATTTTATCAGACACCACAATACTTTGGAAAATGGGGGAGAATGTCTTTATTTTTATAGTTTCTTTTAGCTCTCTGCACCAAATATTTTAAGGACATTTATCACCACTGAGTATCTTATTGAAATGAGAAGACAGAAGTAGGTTAGAACATTAAAGAACTATAAAGAGGAATTTAAATCTGATTACACGAAAGACAGATCAATATCATGGCTGATTAAGGCAGATTCTGAATCCTTAAATCCCACCCCATTGATGACTTCTGCTCTGGATTAAAAGGAGGCCATAGTTCGAGGGCGAATAAATAGTCTTCAGCACAGCTTGGAGTTTGGGCCCCAAATTTCTAGCCCCTTAGTATCCAGCCTAGAATAAGGGCAGGCTGGATAGACTATTGCTTGGCTCATTTCTCCCTGCTTCACCATGTCCTTGACTCTTACATCTTCCCACCAGAGAGAAAACATGGGGATGTGTGAAAATGGGAGTACATGCTTCCCCTGAGCTACCCCCCACCCTCCGCCATGCTTCTTTTCCCTGGTCCCACCCACCAGGACTTTGAAGGGGCTGGGGGCATACTCAGGTGGTGCCTGGAACCTGACTTTCCACCATTCTGAGACACACAGGGCATGCAGGGGGCTTCTGTTTATAATCTCTTCACTTCTCCCAGGAAGAGCCTCACCTCTAGCTTGCAGGTTCTCCCGGGTGTAACTAACCTTCAGCAGCATCCCTCCTTTGGGGGGTAGATATGGGAGGTGGGAGGAGGTTTGATCTCTGCACCTTGGAACCCTGATCAACCCAATGTCAAGGCCACGCACAAATCAGAGGCCCTCCTGCCTCCTCTACTTCTGGCCATGGCCCCACCATTCTCTCAAAGATGAACATTCCAGGCCAGGATTCTACCTCCGAGTTCCAAATTAGTTCCAATAAGTTCTCCACATCGTCCCTCCTGTCTATAGCTTTCCATATTTACTGTGTCCAGCCTAATTCAGACTTTTATACTTGCATGCCAGGATTTCTTACAAGAGACTCTTACTGGACTCCTTCATTCATCCATCAATCACTCCCTCTCTCTCTCTACTTCCAACTGCCTCTGCCTGAGCATCATTGTCTTTAAGTTGTGCTCACTCACCCACCGTCTGGAGCTCCTGTTACCCCCGATTGTGGTGTAGGGAACTATTAAGAGCACGGATTCTGGAGCCAGTCTGCCTGGGCTCCAACACTGATTCTGCCACTTCGCTCTGTGCCTCAGTGTCCTCCTCCTGAAATGGGGGTGATATAGTACATATTCCACAGGATCACTATGAGGATTACATGAACTGATATAGACCGGGGTCTGGAACTTAATAAGCTTACAGTAAGAAATAGCTGTTATTACTGTTGTTATGGAATGCAGGCCAAGCTCCTTGGCTCAGCATCCATTGGCCTATCCAATCTGTACCCTGAAACTACATTCTTGAGATGGTAGATGCTATCCTGGAATTCTCTACTGGCTTCCAAAACAAATTCAAAAGCCGCTTACGGTGATAGGCGTGGTGGCCATGAGTCCTTCTCTGCTCTAATGGAGTATTTAATTTGAGCCAAGGGCCTAGAAGTGCAGAAAGCTGGGAGAAGTAGTTTTCTCCCCTCGGTTGCTCCCGGGGACACATGTTATGCTCAGAGAAGCTAGAAGGGGAGATTTGAGCTGATTGTACTCTAATGTTTTACTTTCCAATACAGCATAGTGACTGGTGAGTCCTGTGGGCCCCGAGCCAGGATTGTTTTAACTGGTGGCGTTATCTGGGTCAGACGGGTTGGCCTCTGCAGGGAGGCTCTGGGCAGTGTCACCTGCCAGGCCAGGAGGGAGCAGCCCTTGCCGCTGAATAGACAGTGGTGCCCATGATGCTTGGAGGACAACGTCTGACCTCCTGAAATGTAGCCGGGGAGCCCACATGGGAACAATGAAAGGGAGAGGAGAGGGAGAAGGTCAAGGACACAGCATAATGAGGGCGCAAAAAGAACAACACAGGTGGAATGGCAGTTCAGGGGAAGGGAGGGGGAGTTTTAAAAGAAAAAGAGGTAAAAGGAACTGAGTAGGGAGTGGGGGGACCAAGGCATGTCTGGGAAGAACCAGAACCGCCTAATGGATTCTGGAGACTTAAAATACACAAAACCAAGAAAATAAAACGCTCAAGACAACAGACCCCCCTTTGTAGTCTAAGCAGTGTCGTTGGTAAGTATGTGTGAGCCCGCTTAGTGGAGAGCTAAATGGGAGATGACCTGGCAAATGAGAACGTGGGGTTCCTGCAGCCTCAGAGCCCCCCTCTTCAGCCAGGCAGGTGGCATGGAGTCACCCGGGGCTTCCCCAGCGCTCTCGTTCCATCTGCTACTTGGACGCCAGGCTGTCCGATATGCTCCACATCCCCACCTCTGCGGCCCAGAGGAAGTGCAATCAGAGGGGGGGGCTGCCCCCGAGGGGTGGTTCCCCAGCAACTCCTACGTTTCCACTACAGCCTTAGCAGCATCAGATACTCTGGGGGACATGACCTCGCCACCCCACATTCTGGGTCTCCACACTGCACTGAGGAGAGATGGCACAAGAGCTTATACATAGAGAGAAAGAGTTGCAGTTAAGAGATCAGGGTTCTTTTATTTATTATTATTATTATTATTATTATTATTGATTTTGGAAAGCAAGGGAGAGAAACATCAATGTTGAGAGAGAATCATTGATCAGCTGCCTCCTGCACGCCCCACACTGGGGATCGAGCCCAAAACCCGAGCATGTGTCCTGACCGGGAATCTCCCGTGACCTCGTGGTTCACGGGTTGATGCTCAACCACTAAACCACACCAGCTGGGCAAGAGCTGATATTTCTGAGCTGCCTACTCCCCACATAGGATAAATTCTTCTGAAGTGAATTTGCAAAACAGCCACTGCCACCTTGCCATCCAAACCATCTCCTGCCAACATTGTATCAGGGAGGGAGATTAGGGTTGTAAGTATTTCTGCAAAGTACTTTTTCCAAGAAAAGGAGGCAGAATTGCCACTGGGAGTTGACGTCATTAATCTGAAAGCGCCCACATGCATCTGATCTCAGGGTCAGGGTTAGCCCCTACACACAGGAGCGGCAAAGTCAGGGCCAAGGGGGACCTGGGGGAGGGGCAGGTTTGCATTGGGTCTGGTTCCTTGAGGCCCCGGTCCCCTCTGGACATGCTCAGCTGTGCCATAGAGGCGGCGGCTGTGTTTAAAGGTGCTCCGCCAGCTGGGCAGGTGTGGCTTTGTGCGAATCTCCCCGATATTAGCACCGGTCAGGTGTTTTTCCTCTGAGCTCATCGGCAGGGGCAGAGCTCTCTGTGCCGATGGTTCTGTAGAGGTGACACGGCCACGCGTCAGCCAAGGCCATTTACACAAACACATGGGCCCGCTGCTCCTCTCCCCCGCGGGGCTGGGACGCTCGGCCAAGTTCACAGGTGCAGTTTGGGGTTTGAGCTGCATGTGAACCCGACCCAGCACTGGGAGTCCTCCACGGGAAGAGGCCAAGCCATCAGCCGAGAGGCCAGAGGCGTGAGGCCGAGTCCCAGGCCCGCCACTTCCCAGCTGGGTGGCAAGTCACTCGGGTTCTCCGAGTCCCTTTCTGATAGAAAAAGAGGCTACAGTCAGACCAGAGGATTGGCTCGGCGATGAAACAGGAAGTGAAGCACCTGACACGGTGGCTGCCCGCGGCACCTGCTCACATGACCCCGTTCACAGAGCAGCGTTTTCTCCGCAGGAACTCACAACTGACTTTCCGCTCTGCCCTCGGGTCCCTGAGCATCGGGGAAGGTGGCTCTCCCACCTCCCACCAAGGGCTTTGGAACGACGACTCCACACCATCCCCGGGGAACTCCAGCATGGGGGCCTTTTCCTCCTGCGGCTTTTAAGTGCATTTCATGGGGAAAAATATATATAAATCCATATCGGGTTTATGCCAATGCAACATTCTCTAAGAGAACTCGGTGTAAAAGGCAGCGAGTAAAAATCTTCGGGCAGTAGTTGCTTCCCTTGACATTAATTCACATCACGTGAAATTGATTTCAAAATATTTTCCGCTCAAAACTGCAAATGCAGCCAATGTTTGCGTCACCTCGTTCTTAAAGTTTTGGACCTTTATAAGATATTTTATTAAAAAACAATAACAACAACAACAAAAAAAAAAACAGTAACAATGCCAGGGTAAATTCAAGCTGCTTTTTCCTCTTTAATTCGTACACTCTGTAAAAAGTAAATGATTTCCAATGTTACCACCAGAGGGCACTGGTGCCAAATTGAGTCACAAAGTCACCCAAATGCTCCGCTTTAAACAAATGCCCCCTTTTATTTAAGCAAAACTTTGAATACAAATAACTCACTCTAGCATTGACTGAGAGTAAAATGTCTAACTACGTGCAAACAACTCCTTCCGGAACGGTATATTTAAGTGTTTTCTTATTAAATGTAGAAATGCATAAAATTAAAAATGGGGCGACGCCAGGAATACGGTCAGAATAACCAGGCCCTCAACTCTTGGGCTCCTTTGTATGGGTCCCTCTTGTTCTCACCGTTTGTACCACGCCTTTGGGTTTCACATCGAATAAGCTCCCGTGCAGTGATTGGACAAGATCTGGGTTTGAATACCAGCGTTTCCACATAATAGCTCTGTGACTTTAAGACCGAATCTAGGGAGAAGGGGGTCCTAATGTAAGGTGACAGGAGAAGATCTGACTCTGGGTGGTGGGCACACGGTGCAATAGACAGATCTTGTCACATAGAAACCCACACCTGACACCTGTGTGTTCATGTTGACCAATGTCACCCCAATCAATTCATAAATAAATATTTTTTTTAAAAAGACTGTCTCTAGACCTCAGTTTCTTCGCCTGTAAAGTGGGAGCAGTAATACTTACGTGGTGAGGTATAGGAGATCATGCTTATAATACAGTCCCTGGCACATTCTGGGTAGCTAATTGAGTGCTGACATTGACTAGGATTGTATGTGGGATTCGTGCAAATCAAGACCCGAGGAAAGGAGTACTAATAGTGTTCCTACATAAGACGTGAAAACCGCGGTTAAATAACATGCCAAAGGTCACAGAGCCAACAGGTCGCAGGGTGACTGACAAAGCTCATGTGGTTGGAGGGTGTACGGTAGGTAGGTGGGCACCATATATTATGCTTCTTTGCACCTCTGAGCCTGGTAAACATGTTGATACTCAACAAATACCTGGTGGAGACGATGAATATGCATATGTAGCAGCTTCTGGGGGAAAATTAAATAAAAATATGATTTTCTGTGAAAAATCAAAGACCTTTACCTAAGCAATGTATGGCTATCATCTTCATTATTGTCATTATCATTATAATTAAATGCAGCACTGATTTGGCAGATTGGGGGGTAATGATACGCGGAAACTGTAATTCCGCCTAAGCCCTGCTAAATTTCCAAGAAAGAGAGAGGAAGGGAGGCCCAGCTGGGGCCCAGGTAGCTCAGAGTTTCTGAGCAGGGAGAAGAGCTAGACCTGTGCAGGGAGAGGAACGGGGGGGGCGGGGGGGGAGGACCAGGACACTCACAGGTAAGCTGGTAGTCACCCCTGGATGAGCCACACCTCCCCAGCGAGACCCCAAGGACCGCCTACACCGGAGGTGCCTTCCGCCCAGGAGCCAGTGAGGAAAATGTGAGCTTTGTTTGCTTCCTGGCCTGTGTGTTTCCCTCCCTGGCCCAGTGCCCACGACACTTCCCTTGCAATCACAGACGGTGTCCTCAGCCCGTATTTATGTTCCCAGTGCCAAGCCTACAAGCCTAGTCGCTGGCTCGGTAAACTCTCTTTAGCCTGAAAAATTGCAGGTCCCATGCTCTCCACCGCCGCCACCACAGGAAGAGGCCTTTGCCAGCACCTGTCCCGATGCATCAGCATCAAGAGCACTCAGTGCCCTCGGGCTGGGGGGGAGTGGGGCAGTGTTTTCTCGCTGCGCGGGCTGTCGGAAGCACAGGCCAGCTGCCCTACAGCGGACCGGACAGACGCTGATCACAGCAACCTGAACCTGCCCTGACTAACATGCTTATTTCATTTCAAATGTTTGTTTGTTGACCTATGGAACTCAAACACAGCAGCCTCGTGGGCCAGGCCACCCCTGGGACCCTGGGAGCGATGCGGTGCAGAGCAATTGCATAGGCCCTGTCCAGGCAGGGAGGGGTTGCCCCGTGATACCTGGGACAGAATCCACTCTGGAACGATGTCAATTCTGTGGGGAATGTGGCTCAACTTGGGCAGCGCATGAAAGACATGAAGTTGGCCACAGGCGGCCCTGAGCCAGTGAGGGCTCTCCCTCGTGAAGACTAATTTGTGAACATAGTCAAATAGCTCCCCCTTCATCAAGAATCCACTATCCATCTTGTCCTTTATGTACATTTCTACACCTATTCTTCTCATCTTTATCAGACACATATAACTATTCAATTTTACAGGTAAAAAAACTGAGTCCCTGAGATAATAACTTACCAGGGTCATATTGTAATAGTCATAACAGTGACAAATATTTATTGCTCATCCTATATAATAAAAGCCGAATATGCTAAGTGTCCGGTTGTCCAGTTGGCCGTTCAACCAATCAAAGCATAATATGCTAATGATATGCTGAGGCCGCTCAACCGCTCACTATGACCACCAGGGGGCAGACAGTCAACCTGTTGGTTAGCATGCTGCTGGGGTCTGGCTGATTGGGACTGAGCAAGATGGGCCAGACATGCCCTGGAGCCCTCCCACGGTCCCTCTCTGGCTGGCCAACTTCCCGTGTCCTTCCCTGGCCCCAATCGTACACTGGTAGGGTCCCTCGGCCTGGCCTTCGCCCTCTCACAATCCAGGACCTCTTGGGGGATGTTGGAGGGCTGGTTTCAGCCCGATCCCACAGGCCAGGCCGAGGGACACCACGAATTTGTGCACCAGACCTCTAGTTGACTATAAGTCTGAGCTGAATGCTTAATGTAAT